>NC_057810.1:612817570-613175143 GCF_018294505.1 Triticum aestivum | reverse complement strand
TTATATATAGGTAGAGGGAGCTAGGAGAGTCCAAATGAGGAGCGGTTTTCGGCCACACGATCGTGATCGAACGACCGAGAGCATGGAGGGAAGTTATATGGGTTTTGGGTCACTTTGGAAGGGGTGTTGGGCTGCACACAAAAGAGGGCTTTACGGTTACCCGGTTAACCGTTGGAGTACCAAACGACCTCCAAATGGCACGAAACTTGACAGGCGGTCTACCGGTGTTATACCAAGGCCACTTGGCAAGCCTCGGGCCATTCCGAGAATGTTTAGCACCCACTCACAACGAGAGACGAAAGGGGAACGCCGAAGGGCATAGGAGTGCCGGATTGCAAAACGGACAACGGGGAAAATGCTCGGATGCATGAGACGAACACGTATGCAAAATGAAATGCACATGATGACATGGTAAAATACAACACGCAAGAAAATGACATGGCAACGACGGCAAATAACTGGTAGACACCTGGCACATCGGATCCGGGGCGTTACAGCAACACCTCATCCCTCCTTGATAGTATTGGCTTTTCCTATAGACTCAATGTGATCTTGGATCACTGAAATATAAAATGAAGAGTCTTGAGCTTTTGAGCTTGAGACAATCCTTTGTCCTTAATATTTTGAGGGATCCACTTTCATCATCCATGCCATGCCATTCATTGAGCTTTCCTGAAATATATGTCTTGGAATAGCGTTATCTCAATGAGCTATATGTTGTTATGAATTACCAAAACCACCTAGGGATAGTTGCACTTTCAATCTCCCATTTTTAGTAACTGATGACAACATATAGATCAAAGCTTCGACATATGATAATAAGATTGAAAAACATCGTCGCTTTGAGAAGTATGTGATAAGCAAGAGCTCCCCCTAAATTTGTGCATAGTAAGATTTGCTTTGGACTGCGAATGCACAAGGAATTAGGCTCATGGGTTACTCTTCCATGTCACATACATCTTGGTGCAGCGCTCAAAATAATAAAGATTGAATACATGCACTCATCACCAAGCAAAGTGAATGATCATATAAGGATAAGTAAGATAATAACATATAATCAAGCATAAGTGTAGCTTATGATCAAACACATGATCATCAATGTCTCACAGGTAATGCATAGTATCTCAAGCAATCAAAAGCAAACAAGTTTAACCAAGAAGACAAGAGAGAACAAAAAAACAGCAAAGCTCTCTCTCGAAGCCTATGATCTATACATTTTTCTCCCCCTTTGGCAACAAGTTACCAAAAAGTTCATAGAAAATGCATAGTGCTAGATCGTCTCTCAGGCTTGGTCTTCAGTTGGTGGTGGAGTCCGGATAACTCCAAGAATGAAGGCTTCAGTTGATGTAGAGGGAGCTGGAGGAGTTGGTGCTGGAGCTGGTTGCCCTGGAGCTGTAGGAGTTGTAGCTGGTGCAGATGATGTAGCTCTTGTGTCTGTCACAGGCACTGTAGCTGACCTCTGAGCTCTAGGCACTCTGGCAAATGCATTTGTGGTTGTCTTGCCCTTTCTCTCCTGCATGTCATCCTGCAGCTGCTCCAGAACTGACTGAATCTCAGTTACTTTGACATCAAGATCATAGAATTTTTGTTCCATGATCCTTTCTAGGCTCTCCTGGTTTTGAGTTAGGGTGGCCAACCCCTTCTCAATCCTCAGTGTTGATGCTATCAAGTAACCAAGCTGATCTTGTTTGGTCTTCAAGAAATACTCATATGCCTCCTCTTGAGTTGGCATCTTGGCAGCCTTCTCTTTCCTTGCTTTCTCTTTCTTCTCTTGAGCTTGCACTGATCATGGATCATTCTCATTCATCACAACTTGATTGTCCTCAAAGTCTGGATATAGAGGAAAATGTTCCTTATCCAACTGATACTTTCCTGTGCCCATCTTTGAGTTAACCAACTCCTGAATCTGTGGGGCATATCCACAACTTCTCTTCTGATCTGCTGTAGTCCTCTTAATGGTTTCTACCATAAGGCTCATGACCTTGAATTTTTGGGGCACATAAAAAATGTGAAGCATGTTAATTGCATGCCCTCTTATCATGTTGTGGTCACCTAATTTGGGAAAAAGAGTGTGCCTTAAGATCCAGTTGATCGTAGGCAGCCCTGACAGAAGAAAATGGACTGACCCAAATGAGAAAGTCTCAAGGGCTTTGTCTGGGATCTCTTTGTACATATGTGACATAGAATTATGTCCCATCTTCTTCTTGGCATATATATCCAAATCATCTTCACTCTCTTTTGGGGCATTGATCAGTTTTGCCCATTCCTCTATGGTTGACTGATATATTGTTCCTTCAGACATCCAAACTATCCTACCATCTGGATAGAAGTGTGTTGTGGAGTAGAATTGCATAATGAGTTCATCATTCCAGTTGGTGAGCTTCTGCCCAACAAAATCTGCAACTCCACAAGCAATGAAACTGTCTTGCACCCCAGGATAGTGTTCTTCATTTTCCTTTATGTAGGTCCAGTCGACCCATCTCATATCACACACTATAGGTTTCTTGTCCAACAAGATTGTCTCATAGAAGTCGTGTTGCTCCTTGGTGTGGAACCTGTAATCTACAGCAGTCCTTCTCCTGGTGGCATATGGATCAGACAATCTCCATAGCATCAACCCTGAGTCTTTCCTGATCTTCATGTTCTCAACCACAGGATGAGCATCATTATGGTCTGGAATCTTGGGTTTGAGCTTTCTTAGGTCCTGCCCTTCTTCATCTTCCTCGGCAGCAACCTCAGGCATTGGGGCCTTGTTCTTCTCAGCTGCTGGTATACTCCTGGTATTTCTCTTTGGTGCAATCTTGGGCTTGGGCAGCTTTGGGTGCTTCTTTGGGCTTGGATGTTGCAGCCCCTGACTTTATTGCATCACCCATAAGCTTTTGTGCCTTTGGTGTTGGTGCAGCAACCTCTTCTTCCTCTTCCATAATGGAAGGTCGACCAACAACTCTAGCCATGGTCTTATTGACCCTTTCCTTCCTTTTCTTTCCTTCTGGAGCTGGCTCTTCAGGCATCTCAGGTATTTGAGATGATCCTCTGGCTTTGGACATTGGTTGTCTCCCTGTTGGCCTTTTGATCTTCATGCCTGGCTTTATGTTCTTTGCTGAGCCATACTCCTTCTTGAGCACTACCTTATTGGAAGTAGCCTCATCTTCTGCTGCCACATAGTCCTCATCCTCTGAGTCTGAGGTTCTCTTCCTTCTAGCGCTTGTGGCTGCTTGGGGCAAGTTGCTTGGAGTACTTATGTTGCCTTCATCTGAAGAACTTGAGGGACTAGTGCTCTCACTCATGTGAATCTGCTCTTCTTCCCTGTTCTGACTGTCACTTAGGTCTGACATGCTGCAAATCACTGACTGTTGACCCTGTGAATAGTTATAGTTGAGATAGAGTGGATGAGCATCACAAAATGCAGAGATTTTTGCAAAAGAATGATTTAAAAACTTAGTTTTAGTTTCCAGAGAAAGCATTTCGGATCTACCGATTTTCAAACTCGGTGATACCGAAGCAGTTTTGGAACCTAAACTAGTGATCTCGGTCAGACCGAGTCATAGTTTGGTGGCACCGAGTCTGCTAGGGTTTCACAAAGTTCTAAAATCGGTCACACCGATTTGTAATTCTCGGTTAGACCGAGACTTACTAGTGCAATGGCGTTAGCCAAGTCGGTGGGACCGAGTTTTTCAACTCGGTGGGTCCGAGATGGTTTCGGCGGAAACCTAACCCTAAATTTTCGAATCACATCTATTCTAAGGATCACATTGGCTGGATAGGAGTGTTTCAATCGTGGTAAGATCCATTACGAACACAATGTGCTGAGAATCATATGAGGAAAGCACTATGATTGAGTTCATACCCTAGTGAACTCGCTATGGCGGTAACGGCGGAGAAGAAATCCGTTGACGGCGGTGGAGACCAGCGACAGGAAGTGGCTGGCGATGAAGTCGACGATCCGTAGACCCAGTAGGCAGAGCGAGCTACGCGCGGGCAAAGGGGTTTGGAGGAATTTCCAAATTTTTGCCCGAGTCTATATATAGCCCGACACTGTCGGTGTGACCGAGTTGAATAACTCGGTGGCACCGAGATGCATAACTGTTGACAGTTACAGCAACTCGGTGTGACCGAAAAGTTCATATCGGTTGCACCGAGATGGAAAGCTTAGATCGACTTAATGATCTCGGTTGGACCGAAATGGAGGAATCAGTCGGACCAAGAATCACAAAGAAGTTTTGGAAGTTTAAGTCTATGACGAATCGGGGACTCCAAGTGCTCCTCACACAGAGTGGTTCGAATCTGACTTGATCAAATTTTGTGATGTAGCATGAATAGAGTTTGAGACGAGAAAAGCATAGATAGCTAGAGAAGGTTCTTAGGCATTCTTGTCCATCCACTTTGCCAAAGAAAAAGGAAACCAATCAATCAAAACAACAAGTGGATGTCCTCGAATGAGTAAAATATGCAACCAGCATGCTCACACAATAAAGTGACAAATTAAATATGTGGCAAAGCATGCACAACCAATTCTAGCATCTATCAAACAATTGGCGATGACTAGGTCATCTATATATGAGTATATTGACTTAGGAGTCAAATGAGAACATTTGATCATAGGTCATACTCATTGTTTAAGCTCAAGTGGGGTTACCACTTTTACATAATGCATTGATGTGTTCACATCATTAGAGTTGCTTTGACTCAATTCATAGAGTTAAGCTCCCCCTAGATGTGAGATCCCCCCTTAGAGGTATGAACTAACCTTGGGTTTTGTCAATGATGACTTCATGTAGGTGTTGAAGATGTGGATGCTCAAAGTTGATGTAGATCATTTGGAGCAATCTTTTGGAGTGAGTTGCACTTTCAATATACCTACATGGGTTAGTCCCACAAGGAACAAAACAAGAATATCCATAGACATAGAGTGATGCACACACAAGATGATGTCCATGAAATCATTTGGTTAACTTGTCCCTTGCCTTACCAACATCAGGGTTTGTGACTCCTTGAACTAGTGCAAGATGTGGAGGTTGATTGCACTTGTTCTTGCCATAAGGATATGAGTGAAGAATGTTGGTGGAGTCACCCTCAAGAACTCTCTAGTTCTTCTTCTTCGGGATCCACATCATCTTGATGGGAATCCTTGGAGTTGTGGTTGTACTTGATGAAGTAGAACTTGACGTAGTCTTGGGAACCCACTTGACCAAGGCCTTAGGTGCTTCTTCAAATGCATCAATCTCCTCTTGAAGCTTGTCCTTGCCTTTATGGTCTTGTGGTGGAAGATCATCTTGAGCTTGTGTTCCCTTGAAAGAAGTAGGATCATACTTCTCTTGTTGAGGAACAAACTTCGTCTTGGGGTATTGATCTTCTTCCCACTCAACTCCATTGGCATTGAACTTTCGTTCAAAACCAACACCTTGATTCTTCGAGTGCCTTCCTTGCTTGCGTACAATTTCCTCGAATTGCTTACTCCCGGCAAGGCTCTTGTATACACCTTTCTCTATAATTCCCTTCAATAAGCTATTTTCTTGCTCAAGTGTAACTTGGCAAAGAGAATCATTAGTGGAATCAAGAGAACTACTAGAAGCAACAATATTTGATTTAGCATTCTTATTGTTACTACTAGAGAAAGAATCTTTCATGTTCTTGTTACTAGACTTGACTTGAGGCATGTAAGTAGATAATAGTAAACGCTTGGCAATATAAGAAGAACTTTTCTTGCGAAGATCATCATTGATTGCCTTTAAGAACTCATGCTCTTGCTCAAGATTGAGCTTTTCAAAGTGTAACTTCTCATGAGCCCTTAAAAGTTCTCGATGATTTTCGAAGATAGTTTCATGAGCTAACTTAAGAGTGTTTAGTTCTTTAGTTAGAAGCTCAATCTTCTCATTATCATTGTCATTCGTTTTATCTTGTTTAGGATGATTAATTGACATTTCATCATAGTATTCATCACTAGAGTTGTCAATAAGTAAATCATCATCACCTAGCAAGTCATCTTCATCACTATTGAAATCAACATACTCGGGATGTGTTACCTTTGGACCTTTGGCCATCAAGCATCTTCCAATTCCTTCATTTGGTGAGTCAAATATGTCGTAGGAGTTGGTTGACACAAGTGCTAGACCGGCAACACCTTCATCTTGAGTATGTTCAGAGTCGGAGTGATAGCTTCTCTCGGAGTGATGTTCAGATTCGGAACCGGATACCCATTCACCAACATGAGCTTGATGTCTTCGTTTTGTGTAGCTCTTTGATGACTTGTCCTTCCTTTCCGAATCTTTGCTTCTCCGTGAGGGTCTTCATTCATAACGATCATCTCTACTCCTTCTCTCTCTTGGCGGTGATTCTTCTCTTCTACTTCTTCTTTTTGGAGAATTTTCTCTTCTTTTGTAGGGTGTCGTACACTCATTGGAATAGTGTCCGGGTCTCCCACAATTGTAGCAATTGCGCTCTCGACTGGAAGATCTTTTGTCATTGTAGGACCTTGACTTAGAGCTTCTTTCTTTGCTTCTACTCTTGTAGAATTTGTTGAAATTTTTCACCATTAAGCTCAATTCTTCATTGAAGGTTTGTTTCTCACTTGATGATGTGGGGGCTTCACATGAGGCTTTGTAAGCACCACTTGACTTGTTGTGAAGTTCCTCCTTATCCTTGAGTGACATCTCATGAGCAACAATTCTACCAATGACCTCAGTTGGCGTCAGATTCTTGTAATTGAGCATCATTTGAATCAATGTGCACACGGTATCATATTTTCCATCCAATGCTCTTAGGATCTTCTTGATGATGAATCTGTCTGTCATCTCTTCACTCCCTAAGCCGGCAATCTCATTTGTGATAAGAGCAAGCCTAGAGTACATTTCAGCGACACCTTCACCATCCTTCATTTTGAACTTGTCAAGCTGACTTTGGAGCACATCCAACTTGGATTCCTTGACGGAGTCGGTACCTTCATGCATATCAATCAAAGTGTCCCAAATTTCCTTTGCATTCTCAAGACGGCTGATTTTGTTGAATTCTTCAGGGCACAATCCGTTGAAGATGATATCACAAGCTTGAGCATTCTATTGCAGCATCTTCAATTCTTTCGCATTAGCTTCACGGTTCGGCTCTCTCCCATCAAAGAATTCACCTTGCAAGCCAATACAAATAATTGCCCAAACGACGGTGTTATGTCCGAGAATATGCATTTTCATCTTATGCTTCCAATTAGCAAAATTAGTTCCATCAAAGTAAGGACCTCTACGGTGATAATTTCCCTCGCTAGACGCCATACTCTCCTAGGTTGTGAAACCAAGGTTATGACCACCAAAAGCTATGGAAATCAAAGCAAATGGAGACCAAGGCTCTGATACCACTTGTAGGACCTTGAAGTATGTCTGGAGGGGGGTGATTAGACTACTTGACCAATTAAAAACTTAACCTTTTCCCAATTCTAGAGTTTGACAGATTTTAGCAACTTTGGACAAGTCAAGCAATCATCAACCAAATCAAGCAAGCATGCAAAGAGTATATAGGCAGCGGAAATTAAAGCATGCAACTTGCAAGAAAGTAAAGGGTAGGGTTTGGAGGATTCAAACGCAGTTGGAGACACGGATGTTTTTGGCGTGGTTCCAATAGGTGGTGCTATCGTACATCCACGTTGATGGAGACTTCAACCCACGCAGGGTAACGGTTGCACGAGTCCACGGAGGGCTCCACCCAAGAAGGGTATCACGCCCAATATGCGACCCTATCCAAAAGGAACTCGAAGGTCCCACCAAGGATAGACCCGCATATTGGAACTCTTTTTCAAGGTGGATATCATTACATCAACATTACATAATAGATGGGGATACATACATAAGGCATAAAGTGCCACATGAATACAACATCATCATACATAAGATCAACATCCGTCTAAGGATGAATCACAAACAAAAACTCAAACGACATCCACCCTGCTAGCCCAGGCTGCCGACCAGGAACCTATCCCCTAATCGAAGAAGAAGCAGAAGAAGAACTCAACGCAAGCAAGCATCACTCTCGCGTCATGATCATCGCATAAACCTGTACCTGCAACTGTTGTTGTAGTAATCTGTGAGCCACGAGGACTCAGCAATCCCATTACCATGGGTATCAAGACTAGCAAAGCTTAAAGGGAAAGGAAGGGGTAAACTGGTGAGGCTGCAGCAGCGACTAAGCATATATGGTGGCTAACATACGCAAATAAAGAGCGAGAAGAGAGCAAGCAGAACGGTCGTGAAGCTAGCAATGATCAAGAAGTGATCCTGAACTCCTACTTACGTCAAACATAACCCAGAAACCGTGTTCACTTCCCGGACTCCGCTGAGAAGGGACCATCATGGCTACACACGCGGTTGATGCGTTTTAAATCGGATCTGGTGTCAAGTTATCTACAACCAGACATTAACAAATTCCCATCTGCCTATAACCGCGGGCACGGCTTTCGAAAGATTATACCCTGCAGGGGTGTCCCAACTTAGCCCATGACAAGCTCTCGCGATCAATGAAGGAATAGACCTTCTCCCAGGAAGACCCGATCAGACTCGGAATCCCGGTTTACAAGACATTTCGGCAATGGTAAAACAAGACCAGCAAAGCCGCCCGATGCGCCAACATCCTGATAGGAGCTACACATATCTCGTTCTCAGGGCAACACCGGATGAACACTATGTACAACTAAAACCAGCCCTCGAGTTTCCTCGAGGTGGCGCTGCAAGTGGCTCTGGTTCGGACCAACACTTAGACAAGCACTGGCCCAGGGGGGTTGTAATAAAGATGACCCTTGGGTTAATTACTCCCAAGGGAAATATAGGTGGTGGTGAGGCAAATGGTAAAAGTCAATGTTGGGCCTTGCTAGAGGAGTTTTATTCAAAGCAAACTGTCAAGGGGGTCCTATAAATCACCCGACCGTGTAAGGAACACAAAATCCGGGAACATAACACCGGTATGACGGAAACTAGGGCGGCAAGAGTGGAACAAAACACCAGGCATAAGGCCGAGCCTTCCACCCTTTACCAAATATATAGATGCATTAATAATATAAGAGATATTGTGATATCCCAACCAAAATCCTGTCCACCATGGAGCAATCTTCAACTTCACCTACAACTAGCAACGCTATATGAGGGGCTGAGCAAAGCGGTAACATAGCCAAGCAACGGTTTGCATAGGAAAGGTGTCAAAGGTTAGAGGTTCATGGCAATTTGGGATGGCTTGATAAACAGGTGATAGGTAGCGCAGCAAAGCGATAGAACGAAGCAACTAGCATAGCAATGATAGTAGTGAGATCCAGGGTAGCGGTCATCTTGCCTGAAATCCCGCAAGGAAGAAGAACGAGTCCATGAAGAAGACACACGGACGTAGTCGAACGAATCCTCACAATCGCAACATTACCGGAACTAAGAAGCAACACCGGAAAGAAACAAACAACATGGTAAACGCACAATCATAATCATGGCATGATGCACAATCAAGTATGATGCATGTCCGGTTTAAAGAGGCATGGCATGGCAAAGGCAACCAAACAATACTACAAGTTAAGTGGAGATCAATATGCAACGAGTTGCATATTAACAAAACACCACATCAAATATTTAGTTCTCTCTCGTTTAAGTTGCCAAACAATATTAAATGTTGTTAAACATGGCAAGAGGTGAGGCATAAGTAAACTAACTATTTAGGCAAGTTTAAATGAGGTCGGAACCACAAAACAACAATTCCGGAAAATCCCCATGTCCATATTCTAGTTTCGGTACTGTTCTGCCCTAAACACAATTTTATTGTTGTTAAACAGGAAAATAAAGTGCACCGTGTTAAACTAGGCATTTTTCCACCCCATTTACATATAAAGTTTAATTAATTCCGAGCTACGGTTATTTAGTTATGAAATAAATCATTTTAACATGGCATTATGCAAAATAAATACAACCAGCATTTTATACATTTTTAACATAGATGAAAGTGGCATATTATTAATCTACACAATTTTCTGAGCATTTTACATGTTTAAATCATTTAAATCCGATGCACGGTTTGTGAGTAATTAAATGCATGAAGTGCAAGGGGTTTTCTGCAATTCTGTAAATCCTGGGATAATTAGACAAATTCGCAGGCAGGAAAAAAACAACACTGGGCCAAATCTTCTTAGCCCAATAGCACAGGAGAGGCCTGGGCGCTGCTCACCATGGGCCATGGCCCAGTTCGGCGTGGAGGCTGGAGGCAGGCCAGGCGGTGGAAGGAGCTGGGCTGGGCTGGAGATCAGGACGAGGCCGACTGGGACAGGGTTAATCACGGGCGAGCGAGGCAGAGGAAACGCATGTCCCTGTCGCCTGAAGCAGAGGACGAGCGGTGCAGGGGAGCTGGCGCTGGTCGTCGTCGTCCCCGCACGCAGAAGCAGGGGAGGCCGGCGATGAGGGCTCCGGGAGGTCGATCTGGGCCGGATCTGGTCCCTGGGCATCAGATCTGGCCGGAGATGGGCGACGCCTTCGAGGAAGACCATGTCGGCGGCGGCTCCCTGTGAAGAGATGCGAGAGAGAAGAGAGACTCTGAGAGAGAGCGGTGCCGGTGATCAAGAAGAAAACAGAGGGGAGGATGGAGAGGAAGGGCACGGTCCTGCTGGTCCAGAGGAGCAGGTGGTGCGCCGGGCATCCACGAGCTCGGGTGCGTGAGGGGAGGAGGAGCATGGCACAGGGGCCCGGGTGCTGCGGGATGAAGAACGACGGCGAGCGGCTCCTGGTGATGCATACGCGACAACAGGGCGATGCGGCTGGGCAGTGAGACTCCTGGATCCGCGCGACGAGGAGGAAGACGTGGCGCGGGCGAGCTCGTGCTCGAGCGCCTGAAGATGGCACGGCGGCGGAGCTCCTGTAGGCACAGAGACAAGGGAGCTTGGGGTGAGGGAAGAGAGAGCCAGCTTAGCGGAGGGAGCAACCAGAGAAGGGAGAGAAAGGAACCAGGAGGGGCACGGCGAGCAGTTCCTGCTGGTTCTGGTCGTCGGCAGGAGAAGTGGCTCGGGGTCGTGGACGAACGAGGAGGGCGATGGTTGCGCTGGTTGGTGGGATTGGATGGATCGGATCTGGGGGGGATCCCGAGAGAGAGTGGCGGCGGCGCTGGGTAGGATCCCTAGAAATTAGGTGGTTTTTCTAGATATATATAGTAAGTGGGTTTAACTTAGGGGGTCTGAGAGAGGTTAGTGGGCTTAGAGAAGAGGAGAGAAAGAGAGGTGCGGCCCGGTGGCAGTTTCGGAGACCGAAACGTCCGACGAAGGTACCGGCAGTGGTACCGCTATGTTTAACGGTTGGGCAGACAGACGGACTCCGAATGCGACGAAACTTGGCAGGCGGCATGTCTACACTATAATAAGACCGCACGACAAGTTGCAACCCATTCCGAGAACATTTTTATGCCACTTATAAAATAATATTATGGAGGTGCCGCGGGCGCGTGCGAGTGTGTCTGGCTCAGAACGGACAACAGAGAGAACCGGGAGAACCCAAACGGATGCAAGTTTTATGAAAACGATGCCGATGCAATGCGAAAGATGACATGAGACGAGATGCATAGCAAGAACAAAATGCAAAACAACAGACAAAAACCCAACCACGGAGGAAATAATAAATCACATCTCCGGAAATGGCAAGAGTCGGAGTTACGAATATGGGAAGTTGTATCCGGGGCGTTACAACACTCCGCCACTACGGGAGGGTCTCGTCCCGAGATCTAGGATGGCACCGGAGAGAAAACGGAAGAGGAAGAGAAGAGGTAAAACTAAGTTGCTTCTTCGACCAATGAGTGAAACCACGAACCTTGAGAGGTTGAGCAATTAGAGATGAACGAGATTGCAAACAATCCGTTAGAAAAGAGGAACGAGGAACATTACGGGAACTTGAAGGTTGCAAAGACATGAATCAAGAGTTTAATGGACAAGATAGAATTTGAAACCACTCCGGTTAAAACAAGATGAGAGAGGAAGAATTTGGGCAGCACTCCGGTTGAACATGGAAGGAATATAACATGAACTAGACAAGATGAGAGGATACTTGATGAAATCAACAACACATTGCCTCCGGAACTATTGAAAGAATGGCACAATGGGTAAGAAGGATTTCAGACAGCACTCAGGTTGAAAAGAGAGGCAAAACTTGAGAAGATGAAAGAACTTGAAGAGATGACACAACACTCCGGTTAAACGGAGAACAAGGAGAAGAACATGATCTTGCCAAAGCAAGATGATGAGTGAAAAGAGCAACATCACAATCCCTTCGGAACAAAAGAATAGAAGCTAGATTGTTGGGATAAAGGGGCGGAGAAGAAAATGACAATTTCTGCCGCAAATGAACTTGGAAAGCATCCTTGCAAAGAAGGATTGAACGGAGTTGTTGGAAAACCAACAACGAAAAGAATAAGCTTGTAGTGGGCTTATGGAAAACATCCCAAAATTATGAGGTGACAACCGGCCACTAACGGAAACAATTGCTTGCTTGAGAACAATGAAGAGATGAAAAACCTCTTTCACCGTGAAGGATATGGAGAAAGCTTGGATCAATGATAAGCACCACAAATAGCAACATTCCCAATGGAAGGCTTTAGGTGAAAACTAACCCAAGATAACTCCAACAAAGAGATTAATATGGGTTGAAACAATTCATGATCGAAGAGAAAATGATGGTTTCACAATATATCATTCTTGACAACTTGTGAATCATGAAGCACGAGGAGAAATTGCCAAGGATGACATAACACCATTTCAACAGATAAGGTAGAAAGGATTGCACTTTGGAATGCAAGATGAAGAATGCTTGAACGCCTAAAAACAAAAAATGTGTTGAGCACCATGTTTATTTTTGAGTATAGCTTGGCGGATCTTAACTTCGAGAGAAATCTTGAAGAACAATTGAAGAATGAAAAGAATCCTTGACGAACCATCGTGTAGAGCCTCCATGAAGAACTCCGGTAATAAAATCAAAGGATGAAAACAAAGAAGGAGAATTTGAAAACACAAGGTGAAGCCTTGCAATGATTTAGATGGAGCTTCACGATGATGTAACCAAGAGAACTTGGAACTCCGGAAAGGAAAGATGAATACTAGAACCGAGAATTACTTCATCATGAACAATCTCCGGAAGAAGGAATTAATCACTTGGATGAAACAATAATAAGAATTACGTTATGCCTATTCTTCACCAATTTAAATTGATGACAAACAACGGATTTGGCATACTACTTATTCTCGTAGAAAGAATTAAGAGAGATATAGCATAAACTTGAGAAGGTCTTGATGGAACCACCGGTGGGATTGGAAACAACGAATGAATTGATATGATAACGAAGGAAGAGAAATCTTGAACAAACCGCCGTAAGAATTGAAAATGTGATTACCAAAGGCACAATTCGCCGGGAATAATTGGAAAATGAATGAAGATACTTGAAGGGATTTAGATACAAGTGAACGAAGAGATCATGAGCTTATTAGAGAATACTTGAATGATGCACCGGTTAGATTTGGATAACGAGAGCTAAAGGCTGGAATGAATGATTCTGAGATGATGTGCTCCGGAGAATCAAACTGAAAAGACTCCTGAATAGATCCGGATTGGTGAAAAGAATTCTCACAATCGAAAATAATTATGAGAGGATGACATCAAGCTAGAATCATGAATCTTTGAGAGAAACGGATAAGATTTGGAGGAAAACTCTTCTTCGGTCTTCAAAATCCGATAATGACGACGAAGAACACCACCATGAATTGTTGAGATACTCCGGGAGAATGAAAAGCGAAGGGGTTTGAGCCAACGATGACGAGAATTTGAAAGATCTTGGAGAAAGACATATGACTGATGATAATTCATTCTTACGTCACACTTGAAAAGAATTTAAGAATGGCTCCGGGATAATTAGAAGAGTCAGGTAAGATCCTGGGAAAAGACCTGTGGGTTAGGGCCCACTAAAAGATACACCGTTGAACGATTTTAAAGAGAGGTTGCACCGGTTGAATTAAATGACTTGAATGAGATAATGATCTCCAAATAGATTGAACGGATTAAGAATGGAAACACGAGTCTTCTGAGATATCTTGAGCACTCCGGATAAGAATAGAGAGAGGTGAACAATTCAGAGGTGCACCGGATGAGAAAGCATTTGAAACGAGGAAAGGGATATGATCAACACTGAAATCTTGAATTGGATCCACCGGAGAAGAAAAAGAACGAAGGATGATGAACTTGAAACTGTTGAGCATCTTCATGAGGGATCACCGGATAAGAACATTGAAAGCAAAGAACGAAGAGACTTCCCACAAATAAAAGGATACATAATTAAGAAATCTGAGTCCTTGAAGAAAAAGGGTGGGAGGTCGGGAAAACAAAGACAACTTGGGATGAACGAAACAAACACCGTTGAGAAAACTTAGAATTGATCTTGCGGATGGGAAGAATGATGGGATCATCTCGAAGAGAAGCGCACCGGTTGGAAAAGAATTGACATGACAATCTCGATGATCAAGAAAGATTAGTATTCACATAGCAATATGAGAACACCGTTTAGGAAAGGTATGGATTCAACATTTGACTTCGAAGCAACTCAAATACCACAAATAAAACAAAACAAAGGATTTGGCTTGCAGAATAAGCCGGAACAAACATATGATAGAGATTTCTTCCGAAGTTTTCGTGGTGGGGCCCACACGGGCTCGAGTGTACAGCACCATCATGTACAAGGCAGTGCACATGACATACGAAGTGTCCCCGAACCAGCATAGCCAAGGGTTCTTTAAGACACAACGAGACCACTGTAAAAACGACCGTGGAAAGGCGGACCACTAGACGTCGAACCCCAATCTCATATCATGCATCTGTCGAGAAGTTATTCTAGGAACTACTTGAATTCCCACCTATAAAACTCCCGAAACTTTCTGGTTATGCAGTCTGGTGTTGGGGATACAGGGGAAGCAATATATCTCACCCAAACTAACAATCCCTACATCCAGCTGTATCCATCCGTCAACACATAACCAAGAAACCTTCGGAAATCGTGTACCTCAACCTTCGAAAAGCATCCGTTATACGAGTTATGGCAATACTCCCGAACTCGCCCCAGTACTGGGTTATCGGGGTTATCTCACCAACAACTGCATAAAAGAGATTTTCGATGTCGGCAAAACTCAGGTATTCCAGAACTGCAACGATAAAATTGTGACGACAACACCTCGGAGCTCAACTCCCTGGGTCAAAACCACATAAATAGACAGGAGGCACCAAGAACAATGTTCTCGTCACAGAACCATCGAAACAATTCCAAGATACCCGCGTGATCCTAAAAAAAATTAGTGAAATTTGAGGAGAGGAAAGACAAAACATGTACGTCAAGATACCTCACCAGAGCGACGAAGGGGCTGAGCAGTAAAAAGAATCCTACTCTCCGATATATATAATCCTAAGACTCAAAATAGTTTTCTTCTAGACTCAACAACGGCCAACAATCAAGGGGGCTCCTAAGGTCGGTCGAGGCTCTGATTACCAACTTGTCACGCCCAATATGCGACCCTATCCAAAAGGAACTCGAAGGTCCCACCAAGGATAGACCCGCATATTGAAACGCTTTTGCAAGGTGGATATCATTACATCAACATTACATAATAGATGGGGATACATACATAAGGCATAGAGTTCCACATGAATACAACATCATCATACATAAGATCAACATCTGTCTAAGGATGAATCACAAACAGAAACTCAAACGACATCCACCCTGCTAGCCCAGGCTGCCGACCTGGAACCTATCCCTTGATCGAAGAAGAAGCAGAAGAAGAACTCAACGCAAGCAAGCATCACTCTCGCGTCATGATCATCGCATAAACCTGTACCTGCAACTGTTGTTGTAGTAATCTGTGAGCCATGAGGACTCAGCAATCCCATTACCATGGGTATCAAGACTAGCAAAGCTTAAAGGGAAAGGAAGGGGTAAAGTGGTGAGGCTGCAGCAGCGACTAAGCATATATGGTGGCTAACATACGCAAATAAAGAGCAATAAGAGAGCAAGCAGAACGGTCGTGAAGCTAGCAATGATCAAGAAGTGATCCTGAACTCCTACTTACGTCAAACATAACCCAGAAACCGTGTTCACTTCCTGGACTCCGCCGAGAAGAGACCATCACGGCTACACACGTGGTTGATGCGTTTTAAATCGGATCTGGTGTCAAGTTATCTACAACCGGACATTAACAAATTCCCATCTGCCTATAACCGCAGGCACGGCTTTCGAAAGATTATACCCTGCAGGGGTGTCCCAACTTAGCCCATGACAAGCTCTCGCGATCAACGAAGGAATAGACCTTCTCCCAGGAAGACCCGATCAGACTTGGAATCCCGGTTTACAAGACATTTCGGCAATGGTAAAATAAGACCAGCAAAGACGCCCAATGCGCCGACATCCTGATAGGAGCTGCACATATCTCGTTCTTAGGGCAACACCGGATGAACACTACGTACAACTAAAACCAGCCCTCGAGTTTCCCCGAGGTGGCGCTGCAAGTGGCTCTGGTTCGGACCAACACTTAGACAAGCACTGGCCCGGGGGGGCTGTAATAAAGATGACCCTTGGGTTAATTACTCCCAAGGGAAATATAGGTGGTGGTGAGGCAAATGGTAAAATTCAATGTTGGGCCTTGCTGGAGGAGTTTTATTCAAAGCGAACTGTCAAGGGGGTCCCATAAATCACCCGACCGCGTAAGGAACGCAAAATCCGGGAACATAACACCGGTATGACGGAAACTAGGGCGGCAAGAGTGGAACAAAACACCAGGCATAAGGCCGAGCCTTCCACCCTTTACCAAATATATAGATGCATTAATAATATAAGAGATATTGTGATATCCCAACCAAAATCCTGTCCACCATGGAGCAATCTTCAACTTCACCTGCAACTAGCAATGCTATAAGAGGGGTTGAGCAAAGCGGTAACATAGCCAAGCAACGGTTTGCATAGGAAAGGTGTCAAAGGTTAGAGGTTCATGGCAATTTGGGATGGCTTGATAAACAGGTGATAGGTAGCGCAGCAAAGCGATAGAACGAAGCAACTAGCATAGCAATGATAGTAGTGAGATCCAGGGTAGTGGTCATCTTGCCTAAAATCCCGCAAGGAAGAAGAACGAGTCCATGAAGAAGACACACGGACGTAGTCGAACGAATCCTCACAATCGCAACATTACCGGAACTAAGAAGCAACACCGGAAAGAAACAAACAACATGGTAAACGCACAATCATAATCATGGCATGATGCACAATCAAGTATGATGCATGTCTGGTTTAAAGAGGCATGGCGTGGCAAAGGCAACCAAACAATACTACAAGTTAAGTGGAGATCAATATGCAACGAGTTGCATATTAACAAAACACCACATCAAATATTTAGTTCTCTCTCGTTTAAGTTGCCAAACAATATTAATGTTGTTAAACATGGCAAGAGGTGAGGCATAAGTAAACTAACTATTTAGGCAAGTTTAAATGAGGTCGGAACCACAAAACAACAATTCCGGAAAATCCCCATGTCCATATTCTAGTTTCGGTACTGTTCTGCCCTAAACACAATTTTATTGTTGTTAAACAGGAAAATAAAGTGCACCGTGTTAAACTAGGCATTTTTCCACCCCATTTACATATAAAGTTTAATTAATTCCGAGCTACGGTTATTTAGTTATGAAATAAATCATTTTAACATGGCATTATGCAAAATAAATACAACCAGCATTTTATACATTTTTAACATAGATTAAAGTGGCATATTATTAATCTACACAATTTTCTGAGCATTTTACATGTTTAAATCATTTAAATCCGATGCACGGTTTGTGAGTAATTAAATGCATGAAGTGCAAGGGGTTTTCTGCAATTCTGTAAATCCTGGGATAATTAGACAAATTCGTAGGCAGGAAAAAAACAACACTGGGCCAAATCTGCTTAGCCCAATAGCACAGGAGAGGCCTGGGCGCTGCTCACCATGGGCCATGGCCCAGTTCGGCGTGGAGGCTGGAGGCAGGCCAGGCGGTGGAAGGAGCTGGGCTGGGCTGGAGATCAGGACGAGGCCGACTGGGACAGGGTTAATCACGGGCGAGCGAGGCAGAGGAAACGCATGTCCCTGTCGCCTGAAGCAGAGGACGAGCGGTGCAGGGGAGCTGGCGCTGGTCGTCGTCGTCCTCGCACGCAGAAGCAGGGGAGGCCGGCGATGAGGGCTCCGGGAGGTCGATCTGGGCCGGATCTGGTCCCTGGGCATCAGATCTGGCCGGAGATGGGCGACGCCTTCGAGGAAGACCATGTCGGCGGCGGCTCCCTGTGAAGAGATGCGAGAGAGAAGAGAGACTCTGAGAGAGAGCGGTGCCGGTGATCAAGAAGAAAACAGAGGGGAGGATGGAGAGGAAGGGCACGGTCCTGCTGGTCCGGAGGAGCAGGTGGTGCGCCGGGCATCCACGAGCTCGGGTGCGTGAGGGGAGGAGGAGAATGGCACAGGGGCCCGGGTGCTGCGGGATGAAGAACGACGGCGAGCGGCTCCTGGTGATGCATACGCGGCAACAGGGCGATGTGGCTGGGCAGTGAGACTCCTGGATCCGCGCGACGAGGAGGAAGACGTGGCGCGGGCGAGCTCGTGCTCGAGCGCCTGAAGATGGCACGGCGGCGGAGCTCCTGTAGGCACAGAGACAAGGGAGCTTGGGGTGAGGGAAGAGAGAGCCAGCTTAGCGGAGGGAGCAACCAGAGAAGGGTGAGAAAGGAACCAGGAGGGGCACGGCGAGCAGTTCCTGCTGGTTCTGGTCGCCGGCAGGAGAAGTGGCTCGGGGTCGTGGACGAACGAGGAGGGCGATGGTTGCGCTGGTTGGTGGGATTGGATGGATCGGATCTGGGGGGATCCCGAGAGAGAGTGGCGGCGGCGCTGGGGTAGGATCCCTAGAAATTAGGTGGTTTTTCTAGATATATATAGTAAGTGGGTTTAACTTAGGGGGTCTGAGAGAGGTTAGTGGGCTGAGAGAAGAGGAGAGAAAGAGAGGTGCGGCCCGGTGGCAGTTTCGGAGACCGAAACGTCCGACGAAGGTACCGGCAGAGGTACCGCTATGTTTAACGGTTGGGCAGACAGACGGACTCCGAATGCGACGAAACTTGGCAGGCGGCATGTCTACACTATAATAAGACCGCACGACAAGTTGCAACCCATTCCGAGAACATTTTTATGCCACTTATAAAATAATATTATGGAGGTGCCGCGGGCGCGTGCGAGTGTGTCTGGCTCAGAACGGACAACAGAGAGAACTGGGAGAACCCAAACGGATGCAAGTTTTATGAAAACGATGCCGATGCAATGCGAAAGATGACATGAGACGAGATGCATAGCAAGAACAAAATGCAAAACAACAGACAAAAACCCAACCACGGAGGAAATAATAAATCACATCTCCGGAAATGGCAAGAGTCGGAGTTACGAATATGGGAAGTTGTATCCGGGGCGTTACAAAGGGTCCACGTAGAAGCAACCTTGTCTATCCCACCATGGCCGTCGCCCACGAAGGACTTGCCTCACTAGCGGTAGATCTTCACGAAGTAGGCGATCTCCTTGCCCTTTCAAACTCCTTGGTTCAACTCCACAATCTTTGTCGGAGGCTCCCAAGTGATACCTAGCCAATCTAGGAGACACCACTCTCCAAGAAGTAACAAATGGTGCGTTGATTATGAACTCCTTGCTCTCGTGCTTCAAATGATAGTCTCCCCAACACTCAACTCTCTCTCATAGGATTTGGATCTGGTGGAAACAAGAATTGAGTGGAAAGCAACTTGGGGAAGGCTAGAGATCAAGATTCATATGGTAGGAATGGAATATCTTGGCCTCAACACATGAGTAGGTGGTTCTCTCTCAGAACTGGTAAGTTGGAAGTGTAGGTTTGTTCTGATGGCTCTCTCCGCGAATGAAGAGGAGGTGGAGGGGTATATATAGCCTCCACACAAAATCTAACCGTTACACACAATTTACCAATCTCGGTGGGACTGAATCAATAAACTCGGTCAGACCGATTTAGTAAACCTAGTGACCGTTAGGATTTTCGGTGGGACCGAAATGCAAATCAGTAGGACCGATATGGTTAGGGTTAGGGCATAACGTAATCTCGGTGAGACCGATTACACAAACTCGGTAAGACCGATTTTGGTAATTAGCTAACCAGAGAGTTGGTCAGGTAAACTCGGTGGGACCGATTTGCTCTTTTCGGTGAGAACGAAATGTTACAAAAGGAAAACAGAGAGTTTACATTGCAATCTCGGTGGGACCGATCGCTCACTTCGGTTAGACCGAAATGTTACGAAGGGAAATAGAGAGATTACAATCCCATCTCGGTGAGACCAAGATCCCTATCGGAGAGACCGATTTGCCTAGGGTTTGTGGCAGAGGCTATGACATCTGAACTCGGTGGCGCCAGATACAAAGAATCGGTGAGACCGATTTTGGCTTTAGGTTTAGGTCATATGTGGATGTGAGAAAGTAGTTGAGGGTTTTGGAGCATATCACTAAGCACATGAAGCAAGAGGCTCATTAAGCAACACATCATCCCTCCTTGATAGTATTGGCTTTTCCTATAGACTCAATGTGATCTTGGATCACTGAAATATAAAATAAAGAGTCTTGAGCTTTTGAGCTTGAGCCAATCCTTTGTCCTTGATATTTTGAGGGATCCACTTTCATCATCCATGCCATGCCATTCATTGAGATTTCCTGAAATATATGTCTTGGAATAGCATTAGCTCAATGAGCTATATGTTTTTATGAATTACCAAAAACACCTAGGGATAGTTGCACTTTCACCCGTGCTAAGGTGCACTGAGCAAAGATGGACGCTGTTAAGGTGATGACCGAAGGACCACCCGAAGGGAAGGAGCATCGCAAACCCGAATTGTATTACGAGAGTGTCCTAAAGGGATCCCACCTTGTGGCGGAACAGTGTGCCAAGGACGTTATTTTCCCATGAATATATTCATGTTGTCCGGCGTTGTAATATGAAACAAGGTTACTATGTAGTGCTTGTTATTTTAAAAAAATTACCTCTCGTGCGGCTGTTATTTATATTGATTCTGAGAGTTGGCCAGTCGTCAGCTTCTGCCCCCTCGTAAGAAGTACGGGGGTGTTTGGGATAAATCTAAACACTCTTTACCCCAATTTTGGGTCCTTTAAGGAGGTGTTCAGTGCAACGAACCAGGCAATCGGACTATATGGCTTTATCACCCTCACTTAGCCATAGGAGTTTGACAAAAGAAAGGTAGGCGCAACCCCAAGTGTTCGGAAGACCGAACTAGGGGCTCCATAAGAACCTGATCGGAAAAAAACGATCCATCACACACTCCATTAGTTATCGCATAATGTGGAAGAAATCTTTAAAGATTTTGTAACCTCTCGGACAGCTGACCAGCTCTCGCCGCATCATGATAGTCAGTTTTCGGCTTTCTCTACTGAGCTGCTCGTCCGGAAGAACCAGAACACAATCGCAGTAGTTCTCCCTGTGCCACCTTAGCCGATATAGCGGAACATAAGGTACCAAAACATGGGAGCCGGGAAAACCCAACATTTGACCAAAAACATGGGAGCCGGGAAAACCCAACATTCTCCCTGATGCATATAATGCTATAAGTTCGGGTTGCCGAACGACCGTGAAGGTGTTCGGACTTTCTTACCGTGTTATGGGTACAACGAAGCCCCTGGCATATTAAGGCGTACCAGAGTGTATGGCTGCTTTTTGAAAAAATATCAATAAGGAAGAACAGCAAGTGAACATCATATAAAGCCGCAGATTGCAATTGAATAATCTCTACTCCTAATGGAGCAGTTGGTAGTCTCGCCTCCAGGTTTTTTTTCGTCCCACCATTTTCGTCCGTTTTTTTTTCGTTGGTTTTTTTCGCCAGGTCCCCCCCTCACCCCTACGTAAAAAAACCGCCTCTCCTCTGGATCCACCCCCTCCCGCTGCGACCTCTCTCTTTCCCCCATCTCCCGCTCCACCGCCGCCGCCCCATCTCCCGCTTCACCACCGCCCTCCCTGGCGGCACAGGGGAAACCCTAGACCACGCGCGCCGCCACCCTATCTCCCTGCCCTTCGTCTCGCCGTCGCCGGAGGAGCGGCCGACGAAGCCCGCGTCGCCTCCAAGGAAGGCGACGATGGGGCCCTTCTTCCGTTTCCGTAGGCCATGGCTGCCTGAGCGGCCCGGAGGATGGACTGCGCGGTGATGGCGCGTAGAGGTGTGGCGTATCCCGTGCAGGCGAGCTCGTCGCAGCATGCAGGAGGGCGTGGCACCATGGCAGTGTGGTGGAGGACGTCGTGGAGCAGGGCATCGATCTGGAGGGCGTGGGCGGGAGCGCCCGTGCTCCGGGCCGCAAGGAGGCTCGCGGGTGCATCGCCTGCGTGCGGCGCAGGGCGCCAGAGTTGATGCGGCCTCAGCCACTGGTCTAGCGGCGCCCTGCTGCTTGAGTGGGCAGGCGGGCCGGCCAGATCTGGCCTGGCTGTGGAGGTGGGCGTCCCTGCTGATGGCGCTGCTGGCCTCCAGAGGGCGGGCGTTCTTGGGCAGCTGGTGCGGGGCGTGCGGCTGCACGTGAGGGCTGGCGCGGATCTGGGCATGGCAGCGCGAAGTGGCCGTTTCTCCGCCACTGGTCGGTGGTTGGAGGGGCTGTAGGTGCGCTGGTCTTACACGGTGATGCTTGGCGAGGTGGGCTACTCGGGTCCACTGGTTGGATGGTTGAGGTTGCCGGCGAAAGCTGAACTCCGGCAGTGGCCGGAGTTGTCGATGGCCGCGCCGGCAGGCCGTTTCCTTGCTGAAGGTATCAATGTTGCAGTCCTCACCTTCCACTGCCCCGTGCCTCCCCCTGTGATTCACTGAAAACCTGATTCGATCCAGCTTGCTTGCTTTGTATTGCGCAGCAGCCAGACATGCCCATCCGGCTGGAAAGGAATCGGCAAGCTGCAGACCGATGAAGCTAAGTAGTTTTGTTATCTTTGTTTGCACAGCCAGATAGCACGCCTTCTTGCTGATTACTTCTTCCCGTACACTCACGTGAAACAACATAGATTCACTAATTGATTTTGGCCAGATGCGCTAATACAGAAAGTTAGCTTGATTAGTTAATCTTCAGCTAGATGAGCGCACACATGTAACGCACAGAACGCGCAAACACGGGAAAATCTATTGGATGGCAATAGGTGTGTGACGCACCTATGTTTTTATTGTTTTGATCTGGTGAAGTTCAAAGGGGTTCTTATTTTCATAAGGCCAAATGATGTTCATCAGTGCGTTGGATACCTTTCCTCTTTTTTGCTATGTATGTTTTCATGATATTTCTCTTGTCCTTTACATAAAATATCTTTCTATTACCCCTCGGATGACTCCCAAATGTTGTAGTTCATCTGTCAAAAAAGGTGCTTTGCCTGATAATAATTTTTTTGTTATATTTGTTAAATAGTACACTGCAACATTGATTGTGCTAGGCGTGATGGAAGCGTGATGCTCGCAGACACTTGTCAAGATGCGGAAGGATGGGAACACAGTGGTGGGGAACTTGGGTATATGAATGATAGACATGATCAGAATATGCATGCCACATTAGGTTGACATGGAGTGGAGAGGAGCCAAGGTAGGGGTGGTGAAGAGAGTCATTGGAAGAACAAAGAATAAGGTATTTAGCGGGAAATAAGGCAAAAAATCAGTTGGACACATAACGTTTAGCAAAAATGAGCTCACCATTTTTGAGTGTTTACTACATCCTGGTCATCTACAAGTACTACAAGACATCATATGTAACTACAACCTTCCTCTTCAACATGTCGTTTATTTTGCGGGTGTCATGTCTCTTATTTTTGCGGGTAGCAGTTATGTTGAAGACAATTCTTTATTTCTTTTGTAAGGTGAAATACAAGCATGTTAATTATTGTATGATGTAGATTTATATAGAGAGAGTGGTTACTACCTTTTTTCCATTCTATCCAAAAAACGGATTGGGTTCTACCATCAAAAGCGATAACGGATAAAAACAAGAAAAATCAACCAGGTCGGTGACTTCTTTGCTGATTTACCATTAAACTCAAATTAGTATTTAATGTAATGAAGGTCAAACTCTTGTCCGTACTGAATTTTGTCTTTTTTGCAGGAGAGAGGGAGGAGTTGGCCGGCATGGGGTCATGAGTGGTACAAACAGGAAGATGCACGCCCATGGTTTTGTAGGTTCAGTTTACTGTGGATTTTCAGTTCTTTTCATCTCATAATTATCTTTATTTATGTGTTAAGCTTTTATTTTTCTTTTGGTCCTTCCCACTTGAGGCCTCTTGTGCACCTTGATTTAGTTCTGTTCTTTATTCGGTGCCAGTGTCTTAGGACAATACTTTCATGCATGGATTATTTCCAGCATTCAAATTTGGATACCTTTGTTCCACTAGGTTCGTTGCATTCACCTTATTGAAGATAATAAACACTTATTGAGGAACATGCTAAGGATGGAGGAACGGACCTCAAGTTCCAGCTGCATATTATTCAGCTTGATTCATTGCTCAGGATTTTTGAAGATATGGCTTCTAATTCCATCAACCAAGAACTTAATTCAGAATCTAAAATTTAAAGGTGAGGTAGAGGAATATTGCCTGTCCTGTCCAGAAACAATGCTCGTTTTTTTATTCCAGTCGATGTATTTCTTGTGTCTGATGGATTGAGTTTTGAGTTGGAACATAAGTATATTAGTGTCATAGAATTTGCACATATGCTTTATCCACTTGTGATTACTATTTACACAGCATATATTTATATTTGGATTACAGATTCTCTGTACTTGTTGTTGTACTTTGTGTTTTCTACTGATTGTGGTGCCTCTTGAAGCAGGGAAAGCTAGGAGTCATTGATGACAGGTACGGAAGTTGGTGGACACCTACAAGGATGTGGAGGTGAGCATCATGGTGATGCGGCACAACCTCGGGGCGGCGCTGGCCACCCTGAACACGTTCGAAATCTTTGAGAATGGCCAGTCATGGCGTTTGCGTTTGTTAGGCCGCGCGTGGGCGGTGCCAGCTTTAAGAAGCGGTTCCGCGTCTACCACGCCCTCCGTGTCCGCATCGCCCGGGACATCATGTCCAGGTACTCGAAGCTGTTGTACCACACCATGGGGTCCGAGTTGGCCATCGACATCGGCACGTCGCCATACCTGAGGGCGTCGCTGTCCGGTTTATTTTTGCTGTTCGGATCCCGCAAGGTGAGTTGAATCAATCTTGTACGCCTTAGGCGATGCCCCAGCTTTTTTGATATCCGTCGACATGATTCCTCACATATAAACCATGCAGCAGCCATGGACAACCTTCATCTAAAGAAGCTATTGTTTGCTCCGGTGGATTTGATTTTGTCTTTCCTCTTTTCTATGGTTGTGAGCAATGAAATCCAATTTGCATCTCCCTACATGATCAAGGCTACGGTGTGAATTATGACCATCCGTCGGATGAGGACACGATTGTGGCAGGGATGTTGGTGGCATGAAGTTGTATAGTAGCAGGATGGTCTAAACTCAGCCACTAGAGATTTGAGCTACTTTTTGGTCATTTTCTACTCAATTCTAGAGTTCTATTGCATTATCATAATTTTTCATATCTCAGTAAAGTGGATGTTTTTTAGGTTAATAGTAAAGTGCATGTCAGTACCTCCAAAAGGATTTTTTTCATGAAAATTGTTTTTTCCTGATGGTAATCATTTTCATACAAACTGCTATAGTTGCTTGCCCTTTTGGCAGCATTTGCTCAGAAGCTTGACTGCCGAGACTAGACTAGACTAGCTTGATTTTCTTGATACATCTAAATATTCCAATGTGATATGTTAAAAATACAGGGAGGATATTTGTTTGGCTTATGAGGAGATTTTGGTTAACCAACGTTGACGCTTTCACTCGCTCACCATGTTCATTTGGTCTGGATTACTTCTCTAACATTTTAAAAATTGCTACTGTCAAGTTTCAGTTGGCGCGGGTGTACAGCAGAGGTATATATGTGATAAGGTGCTGTGATCATGAGAAAAAGTAAGGAACTGCACATCTGGGCCTCACATTAATTACAAATGTTCAGTGGCTTACAAAGGGTACATTTTACCTTGTTTGAATTTCGAAGATTTAGGCCATATACATTGGTATGTGAGACGTTGTGTCTTCCCATAGAGATACCATCTAGATTTTTATTTTATTTTGGAGTTGGAAGAAGGATGAATAAGATGGAAGGATGCCCCTTAATCCGTAAGAGAATACATTTAGGTCAAAATATAATTCTGTGGCTGAACTTTTACACTGGTCAGGCTTAGGTTTGGGCTGAGCAAATAGTTTAATTGGTGTTAATGAGCCCAACAAATGCAAGTTCATCGATTTCTCATGATATGCTTTTGATCTTTACCAAAATATGCATTATACCATATTCATATGTTCGTTTCCTATGTCAGGTATGCCGTACAGAGGGGATCAAGCTGTATATTGCTATGTGGAATGCTTTGATTCGAGGTGCTGTCGGGTTGGGAGCATGAAACATGCTCTGTAGTTCTTTGGTTCAATGCAGGAGGAAGGGATGTACATAGACCCGAAGATCTTTATTAAGATCATCCACGGGTTGTGGAAGCAAGGGGAGTGAGATTAAATCAAGAAGTTTTTTGACAAAATGAGGATTCAATGGCTCAAGGAGAGTAAGCCCCAAGCTAGATCATTATTGATTTCCTTTAGTAGGATGTCACATAATTCATTTAGAGTGGAGCAGGAATATTCAAAAAGGAAATGTACACCATATATATTAGTATAATACATCTGACACTTTCTCATCTTTCACTAATAGCACATTGATCATACCATTTGCACAGCTCATTCCGGTGTAAGTCGGGCCAATTTAGAAAATATTTTAAAGCTGATTCATACAGGTTATAGAAGTCAGAGTCAAACAGCATAATAAGATATTTGTTCGTGCATAATTTCTGATTCGTTTGTCTTCTAAGGATAAATGGGACTGCTATCTAGACTGTACCTTAAAAACTATTAGACCCTGCTTATAACTATTTTTCATCTTGGCGTGATTTATAAGGGAGGCCACGCCATTTGTTTTTGTTATCACAGGCCGTGATGACCCTGATTCATTGATGTATAGTGTTGTATGTGGTCAATTACCTAAGACAGTAGTCACACTTCTCCTGATTTGCCTTGATCTGAAATCTGACTTTTGTATTGGTTGTAGTCAATCTGAATATTAGTGAGGTACTTTTCCAATTGTCATTGTTCAGTTCTCTACATTATCATGCATTTTCTTTGCTTTAAAGATGTCATGATGTTCGCCATGGCAGAGAAAAAATGTTTTGAAGTTGTTCCTTAGTATGCTTTGGTGTGCCTATGCACACATGAAAACAAAAGGTCGAGAGGTTTAAAAATGTCATGTTTTTTACCATTGCAGATATCCTGCTTCTGGTACTTGCCTTCTACCTCACAATGTTAACACAAAAGTTACTATATCTGTAAGACATGCCCTCTCTCGTTTAATGATGTCCTGAAATTTCCACATAAAACTTGGTAATCATGCCAAGTAATCATGCTAATTTTGAGAGAAGTTCAAGTGGCATGCCCCCATTTGCCATGGTTGCGATGTACTAATAAGCTGCAGGACTATTTTTTTTATTGGACTGATATTCTAAAGTTACATATGTAAGAGCATATGATATTTCTCATAAACAACTGCAGTTAAGATTCCATGCTCTTCATGCGTTGAACGAGTTCGCTGTTGAGCAAGCTACAGTCTCTTTGTTTGACTAGCTAGGCTGTGTTGTGTACATGTAAAAGATGATCCTTCTGTGGCTACTTGCATGTGTATATGTGTTGAAGCTCTTCGGCATTTTTTAAGATAAACTCTTTCCGTTGTTTGACTACCACAAGGCTCCAAGAGCCCTCATTTCTGCATGTATATTTTGTTGTACAGCCTATGCTGGTTTGCCGCACCAACCCAATTCTCTTTGTAGACTTTGATTTAGTCATGTGCTGAAGCAAATTCTTCCTACCTTATTCCTCAAGAGTTGAAGAGGATGGGAAGACACATGTGCTAAAGCAAAATAGATCAGTATATTCAGAATCTACCCAATGGCTTACCTTAACTTACATGTAGTGTGAGCCTGCTCACATAGCAAGAAACCTATCCTTTTATTCTGCTAGAATTGAGTGCCCACTATTAAAATTCATAACTGGAACCATAAATTACGTATTCTCTGTGCAATGTCACCCGTAACCGGTTGCTCTATATCTTTCCTCTCTCGAGCGTACTTTTATTTCTGTATTCCATGCTATGGTAGTATTTTTCTGCCGCAACAATTTGTTTTTGTTATCTTGTCGGTGATAGTGGCAGGCTGTTTTGACAGTGCGATAATGTCATGAGCATTCTAATTATATAGCAGATGAACTGGCAAAAACATACTGACACTTTTGAACCTTCATAAATTCAGAAATGAAGTCGAGATTGTTGCTTAACAGATCAAGTAATTGCACTTTTATATAGTATATAAACTTGTTGCAAAACTTTAGTTTAGTACATCAATTTGCTGATATTTTGGGGAACAGAGTTCACACCGTCAACTAGATATGTGGAACTGCACATGTTCTTGTTGAGTTGCTTCTTGAACAGGCGTGTCTCTTTTTATGATATTTTGTAAGATTTCCTTTTGGCCCCCACACTAGCAGATTACTTGGAGTTCAGCTAATCATTTTCTTACCATCCAATATTCTCATCATTTTCTTCTTAATATAAACCAAACTTTGTATGTACTAGATATGGTTATTACTCTATCCGTTGAGGGTGCAATAATATTGTTTTCTATCTCCTCGAGGATGTCCCCAACCGTGTGAAGGTGTTTAAGGAAGGAGGTTCAGAGTCATCATCGTAGTATGGAGACGCTGCCCATGTTGTCATCATAGTATGGAGCGGCTACAACTCTAAGTGGAGGTGGTGTATATGTCGGAGTGATTTATTCTGTAAGCATTTTCTTTATGTGTGGTGTTTGATTTTTACCAAATCACACTTGTTGTATAAGTTTCTGCCCATATTGATTTGTAGTGACAAACGTGGAGTGCGGCTTGTTCGGATCTGCCTTCTTGGCTCTCTGGGCATCATGAGCGGCACATGTCTCACCCCCCTTGATGGTGGCGACAAATCGGCACGAACACGGGGGGAGGGGATCAAGATGGAGAGCGGGACAGTTGGCGGGGGATTCCTCCTTGGCGGTTCATGGGGAAGTATGGTGTCAAGAAGAGAAGGCACCATGGCGAGGGAAAGGTGGGCATCATACAGTTTTAAAGGATAGGACTCTAGCGAGAAATCTCCCGCTACGACGGAAAACCGAGCAGGAAAGGGATGGTCCGACGGGAAACTAAGCATCATGGGGTGGGGTTCTTGTGTTGGGACCACGTGTTGGAGATAACATGACAGATAATTCAGACAACCACATTTCTTCCCCATATATGGGCTGGATTTGTCGTAGCTTGAAACTATTCAGGCGGTTTTATTTTGCGGAGTTCACTAGGCGCATGTCTGATGTGCAAACACGCTTGGACATATGAGGGAGAAATGAGTTTCGACCTTAGAGACGACCTTAATCATGTGTTTGATTCATTTATATGCATTGTAGCCCGTAGCAACGCACGGGCATTCTACTAGTATGTCAAATTTATGAGTACAAGTAGCGCGATAAAAAGAAATATGACATCGGAACCTGCTGAGACTAGGGGGCGCTGTGTGCGGATCCGGAAAATAGTAGGATGATCGTCAAGGGGAATATCTAGGGATTCCCCTGCGCGTTCGAGCAGTTTCCCTCCGTGGTGTGTCCGTCCCTTCATATAGGTCCGGTCGCCAGGTCACCAGTGATGGCCTAGACAAAAGTGAACCTGAAAGAAAATGCAAAAATGTTTGTGTGTCCCCGAGCGATTAAGCCGTATTGCGGGACATAACCTAGCTGTGCCTCCGTCTATCGCCGAAGTGGTTAGTTGAGCTCTTGACCAGCTGGGCTATCCTTCCGCGAGGTAGTTCGGACTCTTTTGACAGTGTTCGGGAACTTGGTCGTTGAATGAATGTTCGATTAAAAGAGGCCGCTCTGTGCTTCAGACGCTAGGGCGGCGGTGTGCTCTTCAGTACGGAGGGAGCGTTTAGTGTTTCCATTGACTGTTATGATGCCATATGGACCGGGCATCTTAAGCTTAATATAAGCGTAGTGTGGCACCGCATTGAATTGAGCAAATGTGGTTTGTCCGAGCAGTGCGTGATAGCCGCTGCGAAAAGGGACAATATCAAAGATTAACTCTTCATTACGGAAATTGTCCGGGGATCCGAATACCACTTCTAGAGTGATTGAGCCCGTACAGCAGGCCTCAACACCTGGTATGACGCCTTTAAAGGTGGTTTTAGTGGGTTTGATCCTTGAAGGTTCTATACCCATCTTGCGCATTGTGTCCTGATAAAGCAGGTTCAGGCTGCTGCCTCCATCCATAAGGACTCGCGTGAGGTGGAATCCATCGATTATTGGGTCCAGGACTAGTGCGGCTGAGCCGCCGTGACGGATGCTGGTCGGATGATCCTTGCGATCAAAGGTGATCGAACCGGAATACCATGGGTTGTACTTTGGGGCGACTGGCTCCATCACGTAGACGTCCCTGAGTACGTGCCTCCACTCCCTCTTGGGAATGTGGGTGTCGTATATCATGTTCACCATTTTAATTTGCGGAGGAAACTTCTTTTTCCCTCCTGTCTTCGGTGGTCGGGGCTCCTCATCATTGTCATCGCTTTGTGACCCTTTCTCCTTGCTTTCGGCATTTGACTTGCCGGCCTGTTTGAAGACCCAACATTCTCTGTTAGTATGATTAGCTAGTGTACCTGGGGTGCCGTGAATTTGACATGGACGGTCAAGTATGCGGTCCAGACTGGACGTGCCCGGATTGTTTCTTTTGAATGGTTTCTTCCTTTGACTGGTCTTAGAGCCGCTGAATTCGGCATTGACAGTTGTGTCTTCGGCCCTATCGCTGTTGTTTCGACGTTTGTGTTTGCTGCGTCGGGGCTTGCCGTTGTCTTCTCTGGATTTAGAATTTCCAGGTTTACTTGAGGTGATGTTGCTACGAGCTAGCCAGTTGTCCTCGCCCGCACAGAAGCGGGTCATAAGCGTCATAAGGGCTGCCATGGATCTCAGCTTCTCTTGTCCGAGGTGTCGGGCAAGCCATTCGTCCCGGATATTATGCTAAAAGGCCGCTAGGGCTTCGGCATCCGGACATTCGACGATTTGGTTCTTTTTAGTTAAGAACCTAGTCTGGAATTTCCTGGCTGACTATCAAGGCTGTTGTGTTATATGACTTAAGTCATCAGCATCCGGAGGTCGTACATAAGTACCCTGAAAGTTGTCAAGGAATGCATCTTCCAGGTTCTCCCAACAGCCAATTGAGTTTTCAGGCAGACTGTTCAACCAGTGCCGAGCTGGTCCCTTGAGTTTTAGTGGGAGGTACTTGATGGCATGGAGATCATCACGGCAGGCCATATGAATGTGGAGAAGGAAGTCTTCGATCCACACCGCGGGATCTGTTGTCCCATCATACGATTCAATGTTTATGGGTTTAAACCCTTCTGGGAATTCATGTTCCATTACTTCATCAATGAAGCATAGGGGGTGTGTGGCGCCTCTATGTCGGGCTACGTCGCGACATAGTTCGGATGGAGCTGGTCTGCGGTATTCGGTGTGGCGGCCGTCGTCGCACGCTGGGCGCGCCCCCGTGATCCGTAGATTGATATGGGCTGGCCTACTCCCTTTCCAAGTTCTACCGCGGGTCATTTGTATGTCCCCGAGCTTTTGTGTTTCTATTTGTTCGGCGACATGGTGCAGGCTGGTGTTCGGGCTGATGTGCCGATTTGTCTCGGCCACGAGGTGGTCGGTCAGTCGCATCGTGCGCTGGTAGTTTAGGCTCCAGTGCTTCATCATCGAATTGAGGTAACAACCTGCACTTTGGGTAGCTTTTGGTTAGGCGCTCGAGTCCGTATTCCTCGGCTGCCAGGACCTCGGTTCATCTATCAGTGAGCAGATCTTGATTAGCTTGAAGTTGTTGCTGTTTTTTCTTCAGGCTCTTTGCAGTGGCTATATGTTGGCGCTTGAAGTGCTCCTGCTCGATGGGATCCTCTGGCATGGTAAATTCTTCGTCGCCGAGGCTCACCTCATCCTCGAAGAGAGGCATGTAATTATCATTCTCCGAGTCTTCATTCATGCCATGTTCGTCAGGGCTGGCTTGCCCGTCCTCCCGTCTGGTCTATTCAAAGCTTGGCTGGGCGGGGTCGTCTTTGTTGTCTTCGGCATCGTCCGGAGTGCTATTTTCTCTTGTGCCGGTATCGTTGTTTTTACCATGGCGTGGTTTAGAGCAGCACCGCTGACGTCGGTGCTTCAGCTGCTTCTCGGGAGGTTTATACTAACTTGTATCCTTTTTGTCCTCGCCATTGTCTTCTTTGGGGGTATCCACCATGTAAATGTTATATGACGACGTGGCTGTCCAACGCCCTATGGGCGGTGGTTCCTTTTCTTCTCCTGCATCGTCGTCCATACCGTCGATGTCTTCGGAGTCGAAGTCAAGCATGTCGGTCAAGTCATCGACAGTGGCTATCAACTGGGCGGTGGGTGGGCAACAAAGTTCTTCGTCGTCCGCTTCCCACTCAAGTCGGACATAGTTCGGCCAAGAATCTCCTGGCAAGGAGAGAGATTTTAATGAGTTTAATACATCACTCAATGGCGAGTGTTGGAAGATGTCCGCGGAGCTGAACTCCAAGATCGGCGCCCAATCAGATTCGACGGGTGCGGATACACACGGTTCAGAACCTATATCCGGAGATGAGTCTGAGGGTCCGATGACACATACCTCGTTAGAGGTTAGATCTGTGTTCGGCTCGAGCGCCGTAGAATATGCGTCTTCGGTGATGGGATCCATCCTCCCGTCCTCAAATGGCACGATCTGCACCGGATCTAAGGCCAGGGCAGTTGTAGGTGCTGTTTCCTGAGCATGATCTGATGACAGATTTAGGTCATGTTCATCATGGCTATAGGGCGTGGCTGTCAGGGGCTCGAAACCGTCGAAGATCAAGTCTCCACGGACATCGGCGGTGTAGTTCAAGCTTCCAAACCTGACCTGATGGCCAGGGGCATAGCTATCGATCTGCTTCAGATGGCCAAGCGAGTTGGCCCGCAGTGCGAAGCCGCCGAATACGAAGAACTATCCGGGGAGAAAAATCTCACCCTGGACTGCATTGTTGTAGATGATTGAAGGATCCATCAAGCCTTATGGTGACGACATAGTGGTACTCTCAATGAAAGCACCAATGTCGGAGTCAAAACCGACGGATCTCGCGTAAGGGGTCCCAAACTGTGCATCTAAGGCTAATGGTAACAGGAGGCAGGGGACACGATGTTTCCCCAGGTTTGGGCCCTCTCTATCGAGGTAATACCCTACTTCCTGCTTGATTGATCTTGATGATATGAGTATTACAAGAGTTGATCTACCACGAGAACATAGAGGCTAACCCTAGAAGCTAGCCTATGATTATGATTGTCCTTCTCCTACAGACTAAACCCTCCGGTTTATATAGACACCTGAGGGGGCTAGGGTTACATCAGGTTGGTTACAGAGAAGGTAATCTACATATCCGAATCGCCAAGCTTGCCTTCCATGCAAAGGAGAGCCCATCCGGACGCGGGAGAAAGTCTTCTATCTTGTATCTTCATAGTCCAACAGTCCGGCTAATGTATATAGTCCGGCTGTCCGAGAACCCCTTAATCCAGGACTCCCTCAGCGGTGAAGTGGATGTGGAGTGCGTAGCAGAGTCGGTCGCCCTTTGGGGACGACAACACGATGCCGGCCCCTAGGCCGAGTTGCATCTTGGAGCTGTTGAAGTGCATGCGCCAGTACGTCGAGTTTGGAGGCAGCGGTAGGTACTGGGTCTCGGTCCAGTCGACGAGGAAGTCGGCCAAGGCCTGGGACTTGATCATGGTGCGGGGCTCTTAGAGGATGGTGTGGCCGGCTAGCTTGAGCGCCCACTTGGCCACCCGGCCAGAGGTGTCCCGGCACCCGATGATTTCGCCGAGGGGCGTCGTGCTGACCATGGTGATGACATGCTCTTGGAAGTACTGCTTCAGTTTCTTGGCGGTGAAGTACTCGCCATAACACATCTTCTGGTAGTGCGGGTAGTTCTGCTTGGAGGCGGAGAGCACCTCGCTCAGGTAGTAGAATGGGCGCTTGACGGCTTGGACCTTGCCCTTCTCTGGTTGCTCAACCACCAGCACCGTGCTCACCGACCGTGAGGTCGGGGCAATATAGAGCAACAGTGGCTCCTTCTCGGCCGGCGCGTTTAGGACTGGTGCGGTGGAGAGCATGTGCTTGAGGTCTCGGAATGCCTCGCCCACCTGGTCGTTCCATTCGAACAGCGTCGTTGTCTTCATCATCTGGTATAGGGGCAGGGCCCTCTCGCCCAGCCGGCTGAGAAACCGGTTGATCGAGGCCAAGCAGTCGGTGAATTTCTAGACATCGCGCAGCCGAGCCGGCTTGCGCATGCGCTCGATGGCCTTGATCTTCTCCGGGTTCGCCTCAATGCCGCACTCCGAGACAAGGAAGCCGAGTAGCTTTACGGTCGGGACACTGAAAAATGCATTTCTCTGGGTTGAGCTTGACCTTGTATTCGCGCAAGTTGGCAAATGTTTCCTTCAAATCTTCGAGGAGTGTGAGATGCTGCTTGGTCTTCATCACGATGTTGTCCATGTAGACATGGATATTGCGGCTGAGTTGTGGCAGCAAGCATTTCTGCATGCAGCGCTGGAAGGTGGCATCGGCGTTCTTCAAGCCGAACGACATGGTGATGTAGCAATACGCCCCAAAGGGCATGATGAAGGACATCTTCAGGGCGTCGGTCGGGTCCAACTTGATCTGGTGGTAGCCGGAGTAAGCATCCAGGAAGGACAGGAGCTCACACCCGGCGGTCGAGTCAATGCCTTGGTCAATCCGTGGGAGGGCGAACGGATCCTTGGGACATGCCTTGTTCAGGCTGGTGTAGTCGATGCACATGCGCCAGGTCTTGTTTTTCTTCAGGATGAGGACTAGGTTGGCCAGCCACTCAGGATGGAACACTTCCATGATGAAGCCGGCCGCCAAAAGCTTGGAAACCTCTTCACCGATAGTTCTTCTCTTCTCTTCGAAGAAACGTCGCAGGGGTTGACGGACAGGCTTGGCGTCCTTGCGGACATGGAGTTTGTGCTCGGCGTACTTCCTCAGGATACCCGGCATGTCCTTGGGAGTCCATGCGAAGATATCCCAATTCTCATGGAGGAAGTCGACGAGCTCGCCTTCCTATTTGCTGTCGAGGTGGGTGCCTACGACAACATACTTGCTGCAACTGAGGTCTTCCGGGTTCAGCTTCACTTTCTTGGTCTCCTTGGAGGGCTTGAAGGCGACCTCAACAGCTGGCTCCTCGGCCAGGATCGGCGCGGCTAACGCCTCGCCGGCTAGGGCAACGATCTGATTGAGCTGGCGCTGCTCCTCGGCAATGACCAGTGACTCGGCCAGCTTGGCGCCATCTCGAGCACACTCCAGGGACATGCAGTAGTCGTCGGTGATGATGATGAGGCCCTTCGGACCCGGCATCTTCATCTTAAGGTACGCGTAGTGGGGGACCGCCATGAATGTGGCAAGCGCGGCCCAACAGCACGTCGTAAGCGCTGGACAGGTCCACCACCTCGAACCAGGTCGGTTCATGCTGGAAATGGTTGCTGTCCCCGAATAGGACGTCGAGCTGGACCCAGCCAATGGGGAGCAGGAGAGGCCAGGAACGATGATGTGGAAGATCGTCCGGGTCGACTCCAAGTCCTTGGCCTCGAGGCCGAGCTTGGTCATGGTGTTGCGGTAGAGGATGTTGATGCTGCTGCCGCCGTCAATGAGGACTCGAGAAAACTTGCACATGTGCCGCGCGACAATGGTGGGGTTGAGGACGAGGGCGTAGCCACCCGGATTCGGCATGTCGGTCGGGTGGTCCTCCCAGGTCCAGGTGATCGGGCGGTCCGACCAGTGCATGTATTCCAGCTTGGATGGGACGACGGTGTTCACCTCCTGCCAAAGGAGGCGCTCACTACGCTTGTCGTCGTTGAGGCTGGTGAAGACGATGTAGGCCGCGTTCTGGTCCGGGTAGGCGTCACCGCGCATTGCGCCGTCGGCTGGAGGCGGTGGTGGAGGCAAAGGCGGCTCACCCGCACCCGGAGCCGGAGCCGGAGGGGCGGGACGTCGCCTTCCATGATTCACTTGGTGATGCCACACTACCGAAGCCTGTGCATGGACGGCCTTGCGCCGCTGTCGTGCTTGCAGGGGGCATCTAGCATCTCTTCGAAGCTAATGGCGGGTTGCCATGCCGTCTTGCCGGTCCGTCGGTGTTTGGCTGCCGGGTCCGCCGCTAGCTCGGTGGCTGCAACGAGCCGGGTGTTGTAGCGCTGGGCCGGTTGGTCAGCCTTGCGCTTATTGTTCTGTTGGTGCTGCTGCCGGCTGCTTTCGCCGACCGGCTTTGGAGGGGGAACCGGCTTTGCTTTGCCGGCTTCATCCAACACCACCTGGATCTTCATGGCGGAGTCGGTGTTGGCATCTTTGTCTGTCGTCACCATGAGCGCGGCCATGGTGGCCGGCTCGGAGCGCAAGAGCTTGTGCTTGAGGAGGGTGCCATCTCGGCACCCGCAGACGAAGTATTGGATTGCTTGAACCTCGTGGACGCCCTCGCAGCTGTTCTGGAGCTCGGTCCAGCATGCGAGGTACTCGCGGCCGGTCTCCGTCGACCCCTGCACGCACATGGCGAGCTAGCTGGGGCGACCGGGTCGCTTGTAGGTTCCTGTGAAGTTGCGGACGAAGGCCTTCTCGAAGTCGATCGACATGTTGATGTTGCCCACTGGCAGACTGTTCAACCAGGTGCGGGCCGACCCTTGGAGCATGAGCGGTGCGTAGCGCACGGCGAGTCGGTGGTTGCCGCCGGTGATGCCGATGGCAGTGGTGTAGTCGGTGAGCCAGTCCTCCGGCTTCACGGTTCCGTTGTACTTGGGGGTGTCGTGGGGGAGCGTGAACCCTTTCGGAAAGGGATCCTCCTGGATGCATGGGCCGAAGCACGACGGCCAAACGGCGCGGCTCTCCTCCACCTCTAGGTAGAAGGCGAGCCGGTCGAGGCGGTGGCGAGAGCCGGTGTCGTCGATGGCGCGTGCGCCGAGTCGGCTGGAGACCGGGCCGCGAGGGGCCGGGTCAGTTGGAGCCAGAAGCTGAGCGGGCTGGCCGGGTCCGCATTGATTTTCCAGGGTCGGCTCGTCGCCTAAGCCGTCGGCGGCCGTCGGCGGCCGGGTCGCGCCGGGTTCGGGTGCGGCCGGAGTGCGCCTCGCCGGGTGGTGAGGACACCGTGTGCTGATGATCGCCGGGTCCGGCAACGCGGGCGGAGCCGGAGCTGGCCGGCATGGCAAGCTGGTTGAGGCGGCCTAGTTATGTGTTGGCCGTGTCGAGGAGGTCGTGCATCCTCTTGATGCGCTCCTTCAGCTCCTCGCCTGTGAGCTGATCCAGGCCGACCGCGGCCGCTTGGGCAGCGCGCATGTTCTTCACTGGAGTCTCTTAGACATTCAGGATGGCGCCGAGGGCGCGACCGATCGCTCTGCCCCGGGCTCGCACGTTGGCAACCCGACTCGGCTCGGCCACGGTAGGCATGAAGCCGTAGGCGCCATTGTGCTCCAGCTAAGCGAAATCCAGGCGACGTTGCGTGGCGGCGAGCGTCTCGGTCAGGTCTAGCATCTATTGGCGTATTTTCTCGAGCTGGGCTCGGGCCTCAGCGATGTTGGAGGCGTCGATGTCGGTGCCGATGGGGATGCGGAGGCTATGTATCACGGCGCGCAACGGGTTGGACGAGGCCGCCCGCTCTGCTCCGTCCTTGGCTTCGACAGCCTTCCTCGTCGCGCTCGACATGGAGGAGGCGTTGGTGCCGGTGACAAAAACCTCCACGTGGACATCCATTGCCCCGGCGGGAATGCTGCCACTGAGGGAGAGGGGAGAGTCGCAGTAGGTGAGTACCTCGCTGGGGTACTCATCAGCCGCGAGTGCATCGGAAATGTGTAGTGCGGGGAAGGAGGCAGCGAGCGCGTCGACAATGTCGTCCGCCAGCATGACGGGCTCGTCGGAGTCGGAGAGGAGCCCCATCTGAAGCATGCTCCCGGCCAGCTCCTCGAGCTGCCCCACGGTGGGCGCCAACTGTCGTGGTGGGCGCACGGCAGATGCCATGGGATGGCTAAAGAGAGGAGGAGGCTCGAGAGCACTGGTGGGCTCTAGAGGCGGGGTTGGCATGAGCGAACGCGGGATGCAAGACATACCCAGGTTTGGGGCTCTCCGGAGAGATAATACCCTTAGTCCTGCCAAGTGTAGTTGTTGTGTGATGATACAGAGTTGCTCCTAGAGTTGTATGGAGGAAGAAGGAAGGCTGGCCAAGGCTTAGGCTGCTCCCTCTCCCTATGGATTCTACCGATCGGGTGGCTAGGTTACTGTGTGTTTTGTTGTTTATGCTATCTTGCTTGCCCGTATGTGTGAGGGCTCCTAGGGGGTTTTATAGGCCAACCCCCCAGGGGTACAATGGTAATGTTACAAGGCCATAGGGTCGAGTCGTCAGCGTCCAAGGACCCGGGCTAGGACCCGCCGGGTGCCTGCGGTTCGCCGGGTTCCCCTAGGTGCGGGCCCCGTGTGCCTAGGGGTACTGTGCTCCGTCTTGTCGATCGTCAGGAGTGGCCGAGTCGAGTCGGGTAAAATGACGCTCCGTCAGGTCACCGCTTGCTGGCGTCAGTGGTGACGTCGGGGGCACTGTTGCCACGCCAGCCCTGGTCAGTGGGTAGGTGAGGGGCACAGTTGCCTCGTTCCGGCTGACCAGAGGCATGGGCGGGGCATCGTTGCCTCGGTCATTTGGTAGATGGAGACTTGTCCCATCGTATGACCTGGATGGGACGGGAGTTGACCCGTGGCTGGGTTGCGGAACACGCCAAGGGTGGAGCTGGCTTGTTGGAGAAAGCTTGGTGCGTCGGGTTCGTCTGTCTTGAGCTTGTTGTCGGGGCCGAGTCGAGGAATCCGGTCGGGTTGGAGAGTACGACCGGGTCGAGGGGCTTGACCGGGTTGGGTAACCCGGCCAAGCATGAGCCGGCCTGAGGGCTGATGCTAACCCCGTCGTTTTTTAAAAGGATCCGGGTTCCGTTACCTGCCCGGGGTTCATCCCCCCGACACCACCATTGCAAAAAGCACACCCACCATGGCAAATTCTTAAAGAGTATCCTGCGCGGCTCCAATGGTGCTCCGAGCGACTATCAACGATGAGCAGCAGTTCACCATGCATGCCATGGTGGACACCCACTGAAGGTGAACGGAGCTCTCGGTGGTGTACACCAATAACACGGCCTGGGAGGAGCACTCCATCCGCATCATGGAGTTGTTGCTTGCCGACAAGAAGTACAAGGTGGTCGGGTTCGACCTCGAGCACACCCGCACTCGTGTCAGATCTCGTACCAACGTCACCGTTGCCCAGATGTGTGTGCGCCACCACGTCCTCGTCTACCACTACTGCCTGGCCACAAGGCCTTGCGAGCGTTTCGCCAGGTTTGTGAACAACCCCCACTACATGTTCGCTATGGTGGAAATCACCAATGATGTCAAGGTGCTCAAGAATTCGGGCATCGCCTGCTAGAATCTTGTCGACATCTAGGGCCAATACAAGATCTGGGGTAGCAAGGAGCATGAGAAGGACTCATTGGTTCACCTTGCCGAGGCCATCATCGACCCCTACTACAGAGACATGAAGGATTCCTACAACAACGACAAGCGTGCCTAGCACTCGTCCTAGATGGAGAAACTCAACAAAGCTCACGTCGTGTACGGGGCCAAGGAGGCATACACGTGCTACGACATGTACGGGTGGATCATTGACATGAGGAAGTGCCTCCTTACCCAAAACGACTAGGGATCCAACCGGAAGCAGAGTAATGGCAAGCATCGTCGCAAAAAGAAGTGGATGATTAGATCCTCATTTCTCCTAGTTTATTATGGATGTAATTTCTTACTTTGGTGTGTGAAAATGTTATGTGTGTAGTCACTTGTGGAATTGTATGCTTAATTTGGTTATGCAATGTGATATGTCTCCGTCGTATCTACTTTTCCAAACACTTTTGCCCGTGTTTTGTACTCTAACTTGCATGATTTGAATGCAACTAATCCGGACTGACATTGTTTTCAGCAGAACTGCCATGGTGTTATTTTTGTGCAGAAATAAAAGTTCTCGGAATGACCTGAAACTCCATGGAAGTTATTTTTGGAATTAATAAAAAATACTAGTGAAAGAATCAAGGCCAAGGGGCCCACACCCTATCAACGAGGGTGGGCCCCCCAGGGCGCGCCCCCTGCCTCGTGGGACCCCTGGTGCTCCACTGACCTCAACTCCAACTCCATATATTCACGTTCGGGGAGAAAAAACCCAGAGAGAGGGATTCATTGCGTTTTACAATACGGAGCCGCCGCCAAGCCCTAAACTCTCTCGGGAGGGCTGATCTGGAGTCTGTTCGGGGCTCCGGAGAGGGGAATCTGTCGCCATCGTCATCATCAACCATCCTCCATCACCAATTTCATGATGCTCACCACCGTGCGTGAGTAATTCCATCGTAGGCTTGCTGGACGGTGATGAGTTGGACGAGATTTACCATGTAATCGAGTTAGTTTTGTTAGGGTTGATCCCTAGTATCCACTATGTTCTGAGATTGATGTTGCTATGACTTTGCTATGCTTAATGCTTGTCACTAGGGCCCGAGTGCCATGATTTCAGATCTGAACCTATTATGTTTTCATGGATATATGTGAGTTCTTGATCCTATCTTGCAAGTCTATAGTCACCTATTATGTGTTATGATCCATTAACCCCGAAGTGACAATAATCGGGATACTTAACCGGTGATGACCGTAGTTTGAGGAGTTCATGTATTCACTAAGTGTTAATTATTTGGTCCGGTACTCTATTAAAAGGAGGCCTTGATATCCCTTAGTTTCCAATAGGACCCCGCTGCCACGGGAGGGTAGGACAAAAGATGCCATGCAAGTTCTTTTCCATAAGCACGTATGACTATATTCGGAATACATGCCTACATTACATTGATGAACTGGAGCTAGTTCTGTGTCACCCTATGTTATAACTATTGCATGAGGAATCGCATCCGACATAATTATCCATCATTGATCCAATGCCAATGAGCTTTTCACATATTGATCTTTCTTAGTTACTTTACTGTTGCCACTGTTACAATTACTACAAAACTGCTATTGTTACTTTTGCCACTGTTATCGTTACTTCCATACTACTTTGCTACTAAATACTTTGCTGCGGATATTAAGTTATCCAGGTGTGGTTGAATTGACAACTCAACTGCTAATACTTGAGAATATTCTTTGGCTCCCCTTGTGTCGAATCAATAAATTTGGGTTGAATACTCTACCCTCGAAAACTGTTGCGATCCCTTATACTTGCGGGTTATCAAGACTATTTTCTGGCGCCGTTGCCGGGGAGCATAGCTCTATTCTTGGAGTCACTTGGGATTTATATCTGTTGATCACTATGAAGAACTTGAAAGATGAAAGAACTAAGATTTTTCCCTCAACTACGAGGGGAGGTAAGGAACTGCCATCTAGCTCTGCGCTTGATTCTCCTTCTGTTTTGAGTAAACTTGCGACACCTAAACCTGCTTCAGCTATTAATTCTGATATGTCACATGTTATTGATGATGCCACTTCTTCTATGCATGATACTTATGATGAAAGTACTTCTATGCTTGATACTACTGCGCCATTAGGTGAATTTCTTGATGAACAACTTGCTAGGGCTAGAGAGAATGAAATTATTGAAACTAATAATATTGATGAAAGTGATGATGAAGATTATCCCCCTGAATATGAATTGCCTATTGTTCCTGAGGGTTATGTTATGGATGAAGAAACTGCTAGAGATTTTCTTGCTTGCAATCATAGATCCGATCTTAAGAAGTTATAGCTAAGCTTAAGGAAAAGTCTCTGAATGCTAGAATGAAATATGACCCTGCTTTTGCTACTTCACCTATCTTTATTACTGATAAGGATTATGATTTCTCTGTCGATCCTGAGATAATTACTTTGGTTGAATCTGATCCTTTTTATGGCTATGAATCTGAAACTGTTGTGGCACATCTTACTAAATTTAATGATATAGCCGCCCTATTCACTAATGATGAGAGAATTCGTTACTACTATATCCTTACATTACTTCCGTTCTCATTAAAGGGTGATGCTAAAACTTGGTTTAATTCTCTTGATCCTGGTTGTGTACATAGTCCCCAGGATATGATTTACTACTTCTCTGCTAACCCCGCTCATAAGAAACAAGCTGCTTTAAGGGAAATATATAATTTTGTGCAAATTGAAGAAGAGAGTCTCCGACAAGCTTGGGGGAGGCTTCTCCAATTACTTAATGCTTTGCATGATCATCCTCTTAAGAAAAACGAAATATTTCATATCTTCTATAATGGACTAACCGATGCTTCCAAAGACCACCTGGATAGTTGTGTTGGTTCTGTTTTCAGGGAAAGAACTGTTGATCAAGCTGAATTGTTTATGTTGACAACTGAAAACAATTGGGCACTTCATGAGCCAACTCCTAAGCCAACTTCGAAGAAAAGAGGTGTTCTATTTCTCAGTCCTGAAGATATGCAAGAGGCAAAGAAATCTATGAAAGAAAAAGGTATTAAAGCTGAAGATGTTAAGAATTTACCTCCTGTTGAAGAAATACATGGCCTTAATACACCACCTATTGAAGAAATACATGGTAGAATGACTCAGGAACCTTTGTATCATGAGGGCCACCCTAAGAGAATTGAGCAAGATTCTCAGAGAACTAATGATGATGCACCTAGTCCTTCTAAAAAGAAGAAGAAGAAAAATGATAGGACTTTGCATGGTTCTAGTGAACCTGTTGTAGACACACCTGAGAATCCTAATGATATTTCTATCTCTAATGTTGAAACACAATCTGGTGATGAACATGAGCCTAGTAATAATGTTATTGATGATGTTCATGTTGATGCTCAACCTAGCAATAATAATAATGTAGAAATGGACCCTAATGTTGATATTGATAACCCACAATCAAAGAATCAACGTTATGATAAGAGAGACTTCTTTGCTAGGAAGCATGGTAAAGAAAGAGAACCATGGGTTCAGAAACCCATGTCTTTTCCTCCTAAACCATCCAAGAAAAGGGGTGATGAGGATTTTGAGCGCTTTGCTGAAATGATTAGACCTATCTTTTTGCGTATGCGTTTGACTGATATGCTTAAGACGAATCCTTATGCTAAGTATATGAAGGATATTGTTACAAATAAAAGAAAGATATCGGAAGCTTAAATTTCCACCATTCTAGCTAACTATACGTTTAAGGGTGGAATACCTAAGAAATTTCCACCAACTATACCATGCTCCATTAAAAGAAATTATGTTAAAACTGCTTTATGTGATCTTGGAGCCGGTGTTAGTGTTATGCCTCTCTCCTTATATCGTAGACTTGAATTGAATAAGTTGACACCTACTGAAATATCTTTGCAAATGGCCGATAAATCAACTGCTATACCTGTCGGTATTTGTGAGGATGTGCCTGTTGTGGTTGCAAACGTTACTATCTTAACAGACTTTGTTATTCTTGATATTCTCGAGGACGATAGTATGTCGATTATCCTTGGTAGACCCATTTTGAATACTGCAGTGGCTGTTATTGATTGCAACAAAGGCAATGTCACTTTTCATGTTAATGGTAATGAGCATACGGTACACTTTCTGAGGAAACAACCTCAACTCCACAGTATAAATTCTATTGGAAAGATTCCAACTATTACTATTGGAGGTTTTGAATTTCATCTTCCTACTATGAAGAAGAAATATGATATTCTTATTGTTGGGGATGTACATATCCCCGTTGAGGTAACCTAGTGTTATTCGAAAATTCTCCAGTTTCATGCGATTCGGAATGAGTTTGTTAACAAGACTTGATCAACCTTGTTAGTGGATTCCTTTTGATGAGCATGAGATGGATGAAGTTAGAAAGCACAACTCTCTGTACCCTCCTTTTACTTTCTGTTATTTAGATTAAATAAAGCAAAATTAGTATTTTCTGTCTGTTTCCTGAATTATCCTTGCAATAAAAAAAATACCCCGAAAATAAAAGTTCTCCAAATGCCCTAAAATGAAATATGATTTTTTCTAAAATATTTAAGAATATTTGGCACCGAGAAAACACCAGAGGGGTCAAGCACCTGTCCACGAGGGTCCAGGGCGCGCCCACCCCCCCTAGGGCATGCCCCCTGCCTCATGGGCCCCTGGTAGCCCCCCTCCACTCATTCCTGCACCCACACACTCCTTCTTCCTCCCAAAAAAATCACCAACCATCTCAAGCATGAGTTCTAGCTCATCTTGCTGCCATTTTTGATCTCCTTGCTCAAAGCTTCATTCACAAAACTGCTTTGGGGGATTGTTCTTCGGTATGTGACTCCTCCAATGGTCCAATTAGTTTTTGTTCTAGTGCTTTATTCATTGCAAATTTTTGTTGCTTAGGTGACCCTGTTCTTGAGCTTGCATGTTAAATTTATTTGGTCCCAAGTAGTTCTAATGCATGATATAGTCTCTAGGCACTTGTAGGAGTAGTTGCTATCAATTTTGTTAAGTTTGTTTCATTTTTATTTTGAGTTACTAAAAATTTCAGAAATTTTTCAGAAAAAAATGCATAGGAAAATATACCAAGGTGGTTCCTCAAGAAAGCAAGGACCAAGGCTCGCAATACGTGAGCCGGACGATGAACCGCCGAGGGACGCTCAAGTGCGGCCTTGTGAATGGCCGTCAGAGGAGTTTATGGCCCAAGCAGGCATTAAGGAGGAATTTGACGCGTATGTGCATAATGCTGATCTCGAGGACTTCATGCTAGATAAGTGCCCTCAGTATTACCATTTGACTGATTCTTTTGTGAGAAGGTTCAAATTTACATCATCACACAATTCTCACACTGTCCTATTTGATCTTTATAATAAATCTTATAGCATGGACTTAGAAGATTTTAATACTGCTTGTAAACTCCCACAATTGGGTAGTGCTAGTGACCCTCACAAATCTGAATTTAAAGATTTTCTTGCTAGTATCACTGTGGGGGAATCCAGAGAAGTAACACAAGCTACCATAGGGAGCATTCATTTTCCTGCTATACATTATTTTGCTCTCTTTATAGGTACGTGCATAAATGGCAAGGACGAGGCATGTCACATGTGTGTTCCAGATCTTAGTGTTCTTAAGAGTGGTGTGCTAGGAGATAGACAATATAACTTGGGGGCCATCATTGCGCGAAGGCTGCATCTTAATGGTACATGTGGAGACTTGTTTGGTGGGATTTATGCAACTCGTGTAGCTAATAATCTTGGGGTACCTGACGTGGAATTATCACGTCAGATGTCCTAGTGTGAGGACTTAGTCGTGAGGCCAACAAATCTATGTGGGACCTTGAGAGGGGTTGAGCGGAATCGAGAAAATGCAACACAAGACAAAGGTTTAGACAGCTTTGGGCCCCGGGAAATCATCCGGTAACAACCCTACATGTTGTTTGTGGCTAGGTCTCATTATCATCATGAGGGAGTCGCCGTAAACCGGCTCTCCCAGTTATGTATAGCCCTAAGATTATTTCTCCCTTGCTTGTCCCTCTTTGGGGTGCCCTGCCCCTCCTTATATATGTTGAAGGGGCGGGTTACATGTAGAGTCCATCTTGGACTAAGACTTAAACTATTTTGACTTTCCTTCATGGGCTTCTTAAGGTCTTGGGCTTCAAAACGCCTCGGGCTTCATAACCCCTAGCAATCGAGTTATCACTGTCTGCCGGGTTATGACTGGTGCCAGTTTATGATGGTCTGCTGGTTTATGATTGTCTACCGGGTTATGACTGGTGCCGGTTTATGATGGTCTACCGGTTTATGATTGTCTGCCTTAAGTCATGTCGGGTTATCATCTGACTTAACTCCTGCCGGGTTATCATCTGACTTAACTGTCTGCCTTAACTGTCTGCCGGTTTACCAAGTCCCAGACGGGTTATGACTCCGGCCGGGTCATACCGCGGGGTATATCCCCGACATTAGCCCCCAGTTTAATTTGGATTTATCCATGTTAAACTGATCTTGATCATCCTTAAGTCCTTGTCATTTCCTTCTTCTAGAAAATCCGGGTCAATCTACCAGCTTCATAATCAATTTGCTGACATTTGTTTGTCACAGGAAAATATTATGAAGAATTATTCATGTGACTCAGCGCCCAATGCTTTAACAGAAATATTGGTCCTTGAAATACTCATCTGATCTTCAGCCGGTTTAAGGATGTAGAACTTGCCGGTTTATCATTGCTAAGATTGCCGGTTTATAAATATTGATAGCACTGGGTCATAACTGTAGTTAACATCAAGCTTGAAAATATACCTCTTATATGCCTATCACTTGTAAACCCCAAGTCTTAAGAAGGTAACGTAGTAACAACTTAAGATTTGCTTCAATATGAATGTCACAAGCTTGAAAAAATCTAGGTTGTTCATCTCAATCACCAGTCAGAACTGAGTATTCCACATATGTAGCCCCCAAGTGTCGGGTTGTTATGCTTGCAGCAACCTGGGACTTGTAATTGCCTGATGCTCATAAAAACTTCAACCAGTGTAGCCCCCAAGGGCCGGTTCATTATGCAAATAATGAGCAGGGACTTTAAAAATATGATCATGTAGATTTGAACAGCAATGTGTAGCCCCCAAGGGCCGGCTCAGTAAGATAATATTGAGCTGGGACTTAATATATACTTCAATGAAAATAACATCATATGATGTAACCCCCATCATGGGGCTTGAATCCACGTCCACAAGATTAAGAGCCTTGTGCCTTACCGACTGAGCAGTGGACCCTTCAATATAATGGATAAAAAGCTTTGTACCTTGAATTGTTGACAGGAGCAATTGGTAGCCCCCAAGGGACGGCTCATTATGATGTGATGAGTCGGGTCTTCAATAAGGCCAGTAAAAATGACTTTGCATTAGCCCCCAAGTGCCATGGTGCATGCTGGCAGTGACATGGGACTTGCACATTTGATGTAATCTCAATTTGAATAATGTAGCCCCCAAGTGTCGGGTCGTAAGCCTGCAGCAACTCGGGACTATTCCTTCCATTGTAGAATAAATCATATCCATTGCGCTGAAGCGACTTTGAAAACTTCAACCATAATATTGGTTATTGACAACCATAATAAAAATCCAGCCATGTTGGCTATTAAAGATTTGAATAATATAACCTAGTTTGAAAACTGATTCCTGCCATATAAACCGGTATATCCGTGGACATATGATACATGCTATGATGATGTAATGATGATGCAATATATGATGATGTATGTGTATGATCAAGAGGGTTTAAGTTATGGTTCGGATACGACCAGAACCCCCAAGTAGTCATAATTGTGGCATTGCGCCGATCAAGAGGTGTAGCTATGGTTCGAATACGACCAAGCCCCCAAGTGATTTCCCTGGTGCCCTTATGCCTATCAAGAGGTGTAGCTATGGTTCGAACCCATAGCCCCCAAGTGATTTCCCTGGTGGCCTTACGCCAATCAAGAGGGTATAAGCTATGGTTCGGATACGACCAGAGTCCCCAAATGATTATCCTGGTGGCCTTACGCCGATCAAGAGGGTATAAGCTATGGTTCGGATACGACCAGAGCCCCCAAGTGATTTCCCTGGTGGCCTTAAGCCTATCAAGAGGCGTGACTATGGTTTGAACATAGCCCCCAAGCGATATTGTGAGCTGTGCTCAAGGGATACCCATGTTTGAGTTGTGCTGTGCAACAGACTCTCTTTGGCCCCTTATGATAATATTGGCTTGATAGCCGGATTACCAAAGTAACCAGAGATGTGCTCTTATGATAATATTGGCTTGATAGCCGGATCAAGAGGGTAGTAACGCTATGTTCTCTTTGGTGAATACACCTATGTTTGAACAGAAAACCCCCAAATGATATTGTGAGCTGTGCTCAAGAGGCACCTATGTTTGAGTTGTGCTCTTGCAACAGACTCTCTTTGGTCCCTTTAATTTTTCCTGAGAACTCGAACTTGCGAGAGATTATTCTTTTGAACCGAAAATTCTTAAACCGGATATTGAGAGCTTCAAAGCTTTGTGGGAGACAGCTTTCCCTTGAGCCGGTTTTTTAAACCAGAATCGTTCTTTTTAAGCCGGAAATTTTCTGACGGCCTTTAAATTTGCACCAATATGGCGGTTTAGGGTCCTGCATTAGATAACTTTGCAAGCCAAAGTAATTGCTCTTTTAAAGAAAGCATAATATAAAAATATATTGGATGTATTTCACCTGATATGGTAGGCCAGTTAATATCCACCGCAGGGTTGATGATCACCATGGTGAAACTAAAATCAATCATGTCTGAGTCGGCAGCGGCAACAGGCAGATGAGCCGGCCGCGGCAATGTAAGCTGGTGAGCACGGGCGAGGCAATCGTAGGCACGGTAAGCTACGCAAACGGTGAGTCAGTTGCGGGCGTGGTCCCACCGAGTTGATGTAAATTGAGCTGCACGGGCGGCGACTTTGCGCACACCCATTCAATCAGCAAGCGGGTGCAGACACCGTGTGCGATGATGCTGACGCACACTTCATAGACGCAACCTGGCCCCATCTTTGCTGCACATAAAAATAGACAGACAAAAGTAATTGCTCTCTTTGATTAAAATATGTACTAAAAGTAGATAGGAATAGTAGCACCTGTTATATTTTATCAGATGAACATGAACGCTAGCATTAGATGATGCTGAATAGCGTCAGACGACCGCCTAGACATATGTATGATAAAACAATAGCACCCCACGTAGCCTTCCCCTTTTTTTCTTTTTATGCAGTACTTCCTTCTTAGTTGTTCGTATTAGGGCGGCTCAACATACCAATGAAAAACTCCTTTGGTTTTGCCTGTTGTTGAACGAACCTAGCAGATAAAATTCCTCTGAACTTGCGTGTGTACACAGCCAGACGCAATTGGACAAACCTAACAGATGATTGTGCGTGCGCATTTTGCAAATGAGTTGAACAGACCATCAACTTGTATCCTTGGTACATGTCCATCGGTCATTAGGCAGCTCGGCTCATTGGTATGGTGCAGAGATAGGTGACTTTAACTGAAGGTATGCGTACAATATTCGCTATACTTTCTGTTGGAGTCAGACCTGCTGTCTATCAATAGGTGATCAAGCTCGTGGCATAGCCTCACATCACTTCTTTTTTTTATGAATGTTTTAACTAGAAAACTCCATGTTGCTTTCAGCTCCTGCCCGTGATCGGTATATGGTCAATTTGAAATATAGACCAGTGTTTTCCATGTCCAGAACCTGATGAAATTGAACCATTGCAACTGAAATTACGCCTGTCTTGTTCTCTGTCCAAGCCCTATATGGGGTATGTGCGGCCAATGGACCGGAATGCATAGGCGGCGCGAGGTCGGGCTCGTAGGTGGTTGAACGTGTTGATGTAGAGGCAAGTGATGGCGGGTCAAACAAGCCATGGCAGAAACGCGAGACAGCGCCGACGACTAAAAGTCATAGTGGCATGGCGGCAGTATAGGGGCGGTGACTCGGAGCAGCTCGAGACTGTCACAGCATCAGGGTGAGGCCGCGTGGCGGCTTGAAAGTGGGCGGTAGCAGCGGTAACTCGCCAGGCAGAGGTATAGCCGGTTTACGGCGACTTGTGGCAGTAGTGGATGACAGAGCCGGCCACTGATGCGCCGGTTTGATGGCAGCAGCGCGCGGCCAAAGCGAGTGGCGAGTCAAAGACTGCACGTAGAGGCGTCGTGGTGCAAAAAGCCAGCAAGCGGAACCACAACGGTTGAGAACATAGCCTGGACGACAAGAGCAACGGTCCGGGGCGACTCAAAGCGGCAGAGTCAACGAAGTGGCAGACCAGCCCGCGCGAAGCAGAGACGACTCGGCAAGGGCGGGTCAACATAGCGGCTCGCGGCCGAAGCAAGGTGGAGCGGCTCGCGGCCGGGTTATAACTCGGCTGTGATTGAACAGTGGTCGGATGCTGTAGAGGTGACCCGGTGGGGCGGCAGCTGAAGCGGGCAGAGGTAATCTGGCAGGGCAGCACTTGAAGCGGGCAGAGGTAACCCGGCGACATGGCGAGTGAGGCCGGGGTGACTTGGCGCAGCAGTTCAAGGCGCATCGACGGAGGACGCAGGAGCCGGCCGTTTCACCGAAGCCGGCGAGCGCGCGGGAGGCAACCAGTGGAGACAGAAACAACTCAAGGCCTCAAAGGCCGGTCGATGAAGCGGTTTTGACCGATGGCGACTCATGGGCAGGGCCTTGGCAGGTCGACGTGCGGTGGCAGCCCACGGTGTGGCGAAGTGGAGGGACAAGCCGGCGGTGGCTTGAATCAGGGGAGCGAGCTAGTAGCAGCCCCCGAACGGCGATCGACTGGCGGGACGAGGCAGCAGAGATGGAAACCAGCGACCCGTCGCGCCGCTTGCGGAGGTGGTGAAGCAGGCAGCCGGTCAGAAGCGAACCATCTCGGCGGCTTAACGGGACCGCGGACGTAGTGACTCGGAGGAGCGCAGACCAGCAGGTTGCAGGCGCGGCTGAAGCCAACGGGTTGGAACAGCCAAGGCGGTTCAGCGGGCCGCGGCCGGGATGGAAGGGAACTGGCAGCGGTGTCCAGTGGAGGCTGCTTGACAGCGTAGGCGCGCTAGTGATGCACGGCCGCAACTGCGGAAGGAGGGCAACAAGGATGCCGCAGAACTGGCGCGAGGGTCGCCAGAACCGACCAGTGCAGCGACTTGGTCCGGGCTCGTGGCTGTGGAGATGATGGTGCGCGGCCGGCGGTTCAGGAGCAGCACCATCTTCAACCGCTCCGGTCAGGGCGGGCTTGGATGCACGACTCCGGAGCGAAACAAGGTCGTCCCCATGACCCAATCCTCCTCCGAGTCATGGTTGACCCGTCCTCTTTTTTTTGCTGCAACGACAGTATATGCACATGCGATTGGTGACATGTGCTTGGTCCTCCAACCATGTGATTTGATAGATAATGTATGCCTTTGTAGGGTGGCGTAACAGCAAAGATTGATTGACGGTCTCGGCGGGTTACGGCTAAAACAATCTTTGATGCAGCAGATCATGAGACTGCGGTGGTGGTCAGACCAATCTAATCCTCTTCTGTGAACCGGACAAATAGCACCAGCAGCCATTGATCTACCCCAATTAGTCTCGGACTAGTACCAGCAATAGTCATCGATCCATTAGTTCGATCGATCGCCATAGACGCGGGTGATGGCAACAAAACCCTAGCTTTCTCCGCCGGGTTATCCTCGAGACCTGGCAGTTTCAACTTGATAAACTCAGACTTAATTCAAATCCTTCCATGCGAATTCCTTCTGATCCAGATATTTGCGAGCTTCTCAATCCTTCAGAGAGATCCCTCCAAGAACTCAACACCATCGTGCGCTAGCCCCACGGTGGGTGCCAACTGTCGTGGAATTATCACGTCAGATGTCCTAGTGTGAGGACTTAGTCGTGAGGCCAACGCATCTATGTGGTAGCTTGAGAGGGGTTGAGCGGAATCGAGAAAACGCAACACAAGACAAAGGTTTAGACAGCTTCGGGCCCCGGGAAATATCATCCGGTAACAACCCTACAAGTTGTTTGTGGCTAGGTCTCATTATCATCATGAGGGAGTCGTCGTAAACCGACTCTCCCAGTTATGTCTAGCCCTAAGATTATTTCTCCCTTGCTTGTCCCTCTTTGGGATGCCCTGCCCCTCCTTATATATGTTGAAGGGGCGGGTTACATGTAGAGTCCATCTTGGACTAAGACTTAAACTATTTTGACTTCCCTTCATGGGCTTCTTAACATCTTGGGCTTCATAACGCCTCGGGCTTCATAACCCCTGGCAACCGAGTTATCATTGTCTGTCGGGTTATGACTGGTGTCGGTTTATGATGGTCTGCCGGTTTATGATTGTATGCCGGGTTATGACTGGTGCCGGTTTATGATGGTCTGCCGGTTTATGATTGTCTGCCTTAACTCTTGTCGGGTTATCATCTGACTTAACTCCTGCCGGGTTATCATCTGACTTAACTGTCTGCCTTAACTGTCTGCCGGTTTACCAAGTCCCAGCCGGGTTATGACTCCGGCCAGGTCATACCGCGGGGTATATCCCCGACAGTACCCATACATGAAAATGATAGAGATTTGCTTCCTGCTTATCTAGATTATAATGCCATGGTTAGCCATCAGTTTCTTGAGAGGAATGAACAGTTCCTCCCGTATCGACTAATCTTTGACAGACGGCGTACTGTCCATATTGCTCTCCCTGCTCCTACTTTCTTTGACTTTCAGGCAAAATGAATATGGGAGGAGGACGGAGGCATCCCGCCTCCAAGCTGCAGCTCATGAGGCAATAGCGGCTGCATCTCAGTACAACCCCAGTTACGACTTTGACCCATGGGCATAGACCAACTTAGGCCAAAAGCCTAAGCTTGGGGGAGTACGCATTTCTCACCGACATTACATTCATGTTCACACACTCATTGTAGTTGTCGGTGCTCATACTTTTTAATTGTACTATCTATGCTAGTTTATTTTCTTTTCTTGCTTTCTTCTTGTGTGTTTGAATAACCTTAAGAAAAAAAAATAGTAATAGCTTTTAGCTAGTTTACTTTCCATGCTTATAGTAGTAGTAATTAAAAGAAAACCCAAAAAGATTGTTCATTCTTCTTTTGCTTGTTGGGAGCTTTCCGTGTAAATAGTTTTATTTCTTTTTCTTTTCTTTGGGGGTCAAAAGGAGAAGACCATCATGAAAATGTTGAGTGGCTCTTTTATGTATTATTGATTGATTTAACCAAGAGCCCATATTACCTTGTCTTCTTCCTTGAATTGAATGCTTGCAGATTCCAGCTTAGTCCAATGCACGTGCACTATTATTATTATCCACATCGTTCAATCATGTAAGTGAAAGGTAATAATGACAATATATGATGAATTGATTGAGATGAGAGAAGCTGGTATGAACTCGACCTATCTTGTTTCTGTAAATATGATTAGTTCATCGTTCCCAATTCAGCTTATTATGAATAAACATGTTTGCAATGACAATTAGAGATTATAGTTGCTTATGCCATGCTCAATTAGTTAGGAGTTTATAATGGTTTACCTTGCGTGCCAACATGCTATTTAAATGGTTGTGATGTGGTATGATAGGGTGGTATCCTCCTTTGAATGATTCAAGTGGCTTGACTTGGCACATGTTCATGCATGTAGTTGAAACAAAATCAACATAGCCTCCACGATATTTATGTTCATGGTGGATTATATCCTACTCATGCTTGCACTCAGTGTCTATTAATTTTAATGCATGTTCATGACTATTGTTGCTCTCTAGTTGGTCGCTTCCCAGTCTTTTTCTAGCCTTCACTTGTACTAAGCGGGAATGCTGCTTGTGCATCCAAAATCCATAAACCCCAAAGTTATTCCCTATGCGTCCACCATACCTTCCTATATGCAGTATCTACCTGCCGTTCCAAGTAAATTTGTATGTGCCAAACTCCAAACCTTCAAATGAAATTCTGTTTTGTATGCTTGAACAGCTCATATATCAACTAGGGTTGTCTGTATCTTCCATGCTAGGCGGGTTATTCTCAAGAGGGGTGTACTCTGCTCCTCACTCACAAGAAAATGGCTGGTCACCGGGATGCCCAGTCCCTTGCTCAAATAAATCAAGATAATTGCGAACAAAACTCCCCCAGGATTGTTGTTAGTTGGAGGCACCCGTTGTTTCAGGCAAGCCATGGATTGATGCTTGTTGGTGGAGGAGGAGTACAAACTTTACCATTCTGTTTGGGAACCGCCTATAATGTGTGTAGGATGGAAGATATAGAGATCTCTTGGTTGTTATGTTGACAATGAAAGTATACCACCCAAAATATTATTATCTCTGTTTCAAAAATCAAGCTCTGGCGCCTCTACAAATCCCTGCTTCCCTCTGCGAAGGGCCTATCTATTTACTTTTATGTTGATTCATCATCATCTTATTAAAAAGCACCAGTTGCAGAGCACCGTCGTCATTTGCATGCATTACTATTAGTTTATATTGAGTATGACTATGACTGGATCTCTTTTACCAAGAATTACAATGTATAGCCAGTCCTTGATCTTTAAAGGTGCTCTGCATTTATGTTTTGCGGTCTCAGAAAGGGCTAGCGAGATATCATCTTGTTATATCATATTATGATTGTTTTGAGAAAGTGTTGGCATCCGAGTTTTATTATTGTTGCTTGTTAGTTGATTATGCCATTGATAGGAGTAAACATGAGACCTAAGTGTTATTGTGAATATGGTTAGTTCATAATCTTTGTTGAAAACTTGAATGTTGGCTTTACGTATTTACAAAAACAAGAGCAAACAGAGTTTGTAAAAGTTTTTCTTTATCACTTTCAGTTATCAACTGAATTGCTTGAGGACAAGCAATGGTGTAAGCTTTGGGGAGTTGATACATCTCTGCCGTATCTACTTTTCCAAACACTTTTGCCCTTGTTTTGGACTCTAACTTGCATGATTTGAATGAAACTAACCCGGACTGATGCTGTTTTCAGAAGAACTGCCATGGTGTTATTTTTGTGCAGAAATAAAAGTTCTTGGAATGACCTGAAACTCCATGGAAGTTATTTTTGGAATTAATAAAAAATACTGGCGAAAGAATCAAGGCCAGGGGGCCCACACCCTGCCCATGAGGGTGGGGGCGCCCCCCTAGGGCACACCCCCTGCCTCGTGGGCCCCCTAGTGATCCAACGACCTCAACTCCAACTCCATATATTCACGTTCAGGGAGAAAAAAACCGGAGAGAAGGATTCATCGCATTTTACGATACGGAGCCGCCGCCAAGCCCTAAACTCTCTCGGGAGGGCTGATATGGAGTCCGTTCGGGGCTCCGGAGAGGGGAATCCGTCGCCATCGTCATCATCAACCATCCTCCATCACCAATTTCATGATGCTCACCGTTGTGCGTGAGTAATTCCATTGTAGGCTTGCTGGACGGTGATGGGTTGGATGAGCTTTACCATGTAATCAAGTTAGTTTTGTTAGGGTTTGATCCCTAGTATCCACTATGTTCTGAGATTGATGTTGCTATGACTTTGCTATGCTTAATGCTTGTAACTAGGGCCCGAGTGCCATGATTTCAGATCTGAACCTATTATGTTTTCATGAATATATGTGAGTTCTTGATCCTATCTTGCAAGTCTATAGTCACCTATTATGTGTTATGATCCGTTAACCCCGAAGTGACAATAATCGGGATACTTACCGGTGATGACCGCAGTTTGGGGAGTTCATGTTTTCACTAAGTGTTAATGCTTTGGTCTGGTACTCTATTAAAAGGAGGCCATAATATCCCTTAGTTTCCAATAGGACCCCGCTGCCATGGGAGGGTAGCACAAAAGATGTCATGCAAGTTCTTTTCCATAAGCACGTATGACTATATTCGGAATACATGCCTACATTACATTGATGAACTGAAGCTAGTTCTGTGTCACCCTATGTTATAACTATTGCATGAGGAATCGCATCCGACATAATTATCCATCATTGATCCAATGCCTACGAGCTTTTCACATATTGATCTTTGATTAGTTACTTTACCGTTGCGACTGTTACAATTACTACAAAACTGCTACTGTTACTTTTGCCACTGTTACCGTTACTTCCATACTACTTTGCTACTAAATACTTTGTTGCTGATATTAAGTTATCCAGGTGTGGTTGAATTGACAACTCAACTGCTAATACTTGAGAATATTCTTTGGCTCCCCTTGTGTCGAATCAATAAATTTGGGCTGAATACACTACCCTCGAAAACTGTTGTGATCCCCTATACTTGCGGGTTATCACAATGTTGTCTTTTTAAGTATATATGTTGATGCTCTATATACAGAGCAAATCACATCATACACGGACTAAACAAAGGAACCCGTTGGTGATGATTTTATCAATCACTAACAATTGTATACCAGCAATCGTTTGCTCACAACACACATAGCTTGTTAATAGGAATCGTCTGTGTTGTTGTCGATCTTCCCACACATTTCCGATTACCTGTTTGCTGCGTATCACACACATCTTGTTAAGTTGAACCGTTTCTATTCTCTTGGCTCAATGCAAACAGTTCATCCGAGTGAACTGTATGCCGTGTATCGCCCACACCTTCATCTGGCTGCCCGTTTCTGTTGTTTCACCTCATCAAAAACAGTTCATCCGAGTGAATTGTATGCTCTACATCGCAAACATCTGCATCTGGCAACCCGTTTCTTTTGTTCCTCATCATGGCAAACAATTAATTGAACTGAACCGTATGCCCTGAATCGCACACGCAACAAAAATCTGAACCGTGTTTGATGCATCCATCATCGCAAACGTTTTGCACCTTTTTTGAGGTTTTTTTACAATAACGTTTGTGATTATTGCATCGCACACAGTTTCGTTGAAGGGTCTCTGATCATATTGTCGCGTTAGCAGCATCCTGCAGTAGTGATAGTCCACCATACCTACCTATGGATTGAGTAAGATCCTTCAAGTACGTTGTCATCGGTGTAAGCAATAAAAGTTGCTCTCTAAATATGTATGATCTATTAGTGTGAAGAAAATAAGCTTTATACGAGCTTGTGATATGGAAGAAATAAAAGCGATGGACTGCATAATAAAGGTCCCTATCACAAGTGGCAATATAAAGTGACGTTCTTTTGCATTAAGATTTTGTGCATCCAACCATAAAAGCGCATGACAACCTCTGCTTCCCTCTACGAAGGGCTATCTTTTATTTTTACCTTCTACCTTCATACAAGAGTCATGGTGATATTCACCTTTCCCTTTTACATTTTATCCTTCGGCAAGCACTATGTGTTGGAAAGATCCTGATATATATATATATATATATATATCCACTTGGATGTAGGTTTTCATAAAGTATTATTGTTGATATTACCCTTGAGGTAAAAGGTTGGGAGGCAAAACTATAAGCCCCTATCTTTCTCTGTGTTCGATTGAAACTTTGTACCCATAAGTATCACGTGAGTGTTAGCAATTGTGAAAGACTAAATGATAGTTGAGTATGTGGACTTGCTGAAAACCTCTTATATTGACTCTTTCTAATGTTATGATAAATTGCAATTGCTTCAATGACCGAGATCATAGTTTGTTAGTTTTCAATGAAGTTTCAGATTCATACTTTACCTTCTGAATAGATTGTTACTTTAGCATAAGAAATCATATGACAATATATATGTTGTTGTTCTAAAGATGATCATGATGCCCTCATGTCCGTATTTTATTTGATCGACATCTCTATCTCTAAACACGTGGACATATTTTTCGATGTTGGCTTTCGCTTGAGGACAAGCGAGGTCTAAGCTTGGCGGAGTTGATACGTCCATTTTGCATCATGCTTTTATATCAATATTTATTGCATTATGGGTTTTTAGTACACATTATATCACAATACTTATGCCTTTTCTCTCTTATTTTATAAGGTTTACATGAAGAGGGAGAATGCCGGCAGCTGGAATTCTGGACTAGAAAAGGAGCAAATATTAGTGACCTATTCTGCACAACTCCAAAAGTCCTGGAACTTCACGGATATCAGTTTTGGAATATATTAAAAATATTAGGCGAAGAAAGCACCAGAGGGGGGCCACCGGTCAGCCACGAGGGCGGAGGGCGCGCCCTACCCCCTAGGCGCGCCCCCTGCCTCGTGGGCCCCTTGGCAGGGCCCCGACATCCATCTTCTGCTATATGGTGTGTTTTGCCCTAGAAAAAATCATATGGAAGCTTTCGGGATGAAGCGTCGCCGTCTCGAGGCGGAACCTGGCAGGACCAATCTAGGGCTCCGGCGGAGCTGTTCTGCCGGGGAAACATCCCTCCGGGAGGGGGAAATCACCGCCATCGTCATCACCATCAATCCTCTCATCGAGAGGGGGTCAATCTTCATCAACATCTTCACCAGCACCATCTCCTCTCAAACCCTAGTTCATCTCTTGTATCCGAACTTTGTCTCAAAACCTCATATTGGTACCCGTGGGTTGCTGGTAGTGTTGATTACTCCTTGTAGTTGATGCTAGTTGGTTTATTCGGTAGAAGATCATATGTTCAGATCCTTAATGCTATTCAATACCCCTTTGATTATGAACATGCATATGCTTTGTGGGTAGTTACGTTTGTTCCTGAGGACATGGGAAAAGTCTTGTTATAAGTAATCATGTGAATCTGGTATTCGTTTGATATTTTGATGAGATGTATGTTGTCTCTCCTCTAGTGGTGTTATGTGAACGTCCACTACATGACACTTCACCATGATTTGGGCCTAGGGGAAGGCATTGGGAAGTAATAAGTAGATCATGGGTTTCTAGAGTGACAGAAGCTTAAACCCTAGTTTATGTGTTGCTTCGTAAGGGGCCGATTCGGATCCATATGTTTCATGCTATGGTTAGGTTTACCTTAATTCTTCTTTCGTAGTTGCGGATGCTTGCGATGGGGGTTAATCATAAGTGGGAGGCTTGTCCAAGGAAGGACATCACCCAAGCACCGGTGCACCCACATATCAAATTATCAAAATAACGAACGTGAATCATATGAGCATGATGAAAACTAGCTTGACAATAAATTCCATGTGTCCTGGGGAGCGCTTGCTTTATATAAGAGTTTGTCCAGGCTTGTCATTTGCTATAAAAAGGATTGGGCCACCTTGATGCACCTTAGTTACTTTTGTTACTTGTTGCCCGTTATGAATTACCTTATCACAAAACTATCTGTTACCAATAATTTCAGTGCTTGCAGAGAATACCTTACTAAAAACCGCTTGTCATTTCCTTCTGCTCCTTGTTGGGTTCGACACTCTTACTTATCGAAAGGACTATGATAGATCCCCTATACTTGTGGGTCATCAGTACGGGGCGCCGTAGCCGGTCGGTGCAGGAGGAGTCGTAAGCTGGGGCGGCTGGTAGGGCACTTGGAAGCCAGGAGGCGCGCCTGCGTGTTGTACAGGGCCACTGCGCGAGTAGATGGCGGTGTGGACGGCGCGGGAGCGAAGATGCTTCAGCCAACATTCCTCGAGATGGAGATACGCTACTGCCCGCTCGACGATTGGGTTCGCCATGAGAGTGAGGTTGGAGGTGGCGTTGTCGAGGTCCTCATTGAGGGCGATGGTGACGATGGAGTGGAGCAGCTCGTCGCCCACCTTGAAGCCGATGTGGTTGAGCTCGTCGGAGAGGGTCTTGAGGCGCATGCAGTAGTCATCGACGGAGGAGATGTTTTGATGACAACCGAAGAACTCCTGCTACAGGAAGATGATCCGTTGGAGCTTGTTGTCGGTGAAGAGGCCGACGATCTTGTTCCACACCGTGCATGCATCATCCTTGTCACAAACGATGGTGTGGAAGATGTCCTTGGACACGGTGAGGAAGAGCCACCGGATGATGGTGGCGTCGATTGCCAGCCAGTCTGCGTCGCGGTTCAGGACGAACAGGTTGGCGGTGTTGTCGATGTGATCCTACGGGTTATACTCATGAAAGAGGAGACTGAAGTATGTCTTCCATGCATAAAAGTTGGCCTCTTTGTGGGAGAGGATAACCGGGATGCGGCGTTCGATGGGAACGTCGTGGATGTAGGCAGGGTTGGGGATGACGGCGGTGGAAGAACCGGCGGAGGAGTCGAAGGGGTTCGGCCATGGAACCGGCGGAGGAGTCGAGAGGTTGGAGTGGTGGGAGATATCAGACCCGAACATGATGACAGTGGTGAAGGGTCGGCCGACGCGGGAGTGGATGTAGGGTTTGGGTGGGCGTGGCGCGGCTAGCAGCGAGGCAGCGGCAGAAGCGATCGGGTTGGGCGAGCTAGCGTGGCTCGGGAGTGATCGGGGGTGGGCGGGCTAGCGGGTGCGTGCGGGAGGTGGGATCGGAGATTTGGCGGCGGAAGCGATCGGGGGTGAAAGGAGCTAGCGACGGCAGCTACGCGGGAGGGCATGCGAGCGGGGCTAGCGAGGAGGGACAGGGGCGATCAGCTAGTGCGGCGGCTGGGAGAAGCAACGGCGGCGCGACTAGGAGCGATCGGCTAGCGGCGACAGCGGCTGGGAGAAGCGACGACGGCGTGGCTAGGGTTGAGAAGACCAAGGGTAGGCCGATACCATGTAGAAGATATGTGCAACTCACAATATATTGATCGGGTGCATATGCACGTATATATAAATACATAGAGGAGCCACCTCCTCAACTATACAAAGAAGAAGGAGGGCCTGTTGTACAAAAAATACACATGCAATATCTACATCTCAACACTTATAGTCATGCCCGGACTCTTTGCATGCCGAGCTCGCAGGTTGAATGGAGGGCCTTGCCCTAGCTCATCAGTGGACAAAGATCCTGATTATATTAGAGTGTGATAGCAAGCAGGCAGTCCAGCTGATCAATGCACATGGGCAGGATCGATCCCAGTATGCAATGGTGATTTCTGAGGTTGATTTCTGAGGTTAAGAAACTTTTGGGTGCAAGGGAGTATCGCGTTACTCATCTTTATCTTTTACCTAATATTAACAGGAGAATTGAAAAAAGACGGACAGAAAATACTCATCAGTGGACAAAGATCCTGATTATATTAGAGTGTGATAGCAAGCAGGCAGTCCAGCTGATCAATGCACATGGGCAGGATCGATCCCAGTATGCAATGGTGATTTCTGAGGTTAAGAGACTTTTGGGTGCAAGGGAGTATCGCGTTACTCATCTTTATCTTTACCTAATATTAACAGGAGAATTGAAAAAAGACGGACAGAAAATACATCGCAACTGGGATTCGATCCCGCGCCCTAGCGCTTCCACACGGAGAGGCCAACCACTGAACCAGCTAACTGCTTATGAATAATAACAGCATGAAGTTTTTAAAAGGATAGAAACGCAGACGCAAAATTTCTTGCACATTACACTGTAGCGTTTATATTTTCGGATTATTTGAAAACATGTCACATATTATGATGAAGTTCATGAGCATGCAAAAAAAGTTCACCAACTTGAAAAGGTTCAGGTACTAAAAAAAGTTCACGAATTCAAAAGAAGTTCATCGATTTTCAAAATAGTTCATCGAGTTTGAAAAAGTTCATTGAATTTGGAAAAGTACATTAATTTTGAAAAAAGTTCATCTATTTTGAAAAAAGTTCATCGATTTTCAAAAAAAGTTCATAGATTTTGAAAAAAGTTCATTGAATTTGAAAAAAAGTTCACTGTTTTTGAAATTCGTGAACTCTTTTCAAATCGATGAACTTTTTTCAGTTTTTTATTGAAAAAAAGTTCATCGGATTTGAAAAAAGTTCACAAATTTCAAAAAGAAATTCATCGGATTTGAAAATAGTTCATGGGATTCGAGAAAAAGTCCATCACATATGAAAAAGTTCATCATAATTGGAAAAAGTTCATCGAATCTGAGAAAAGTTCATCGAATTTGAGAAAAGTTAATCATAATTATAAAAAGTTCATCGAATCCGAAAAAAAGTTCATTGATTTTGAAAAAAGTTCGGCGGATTTGAAAAAAAGTTCACTGATTTGAAAACAGTTCATCAGAAAAATGAAAAAAAAGTTAATGGATTTAAAAAACTACACATATTTGAAAAAAGTTCATCTAATTTCAAAATAAGTTCATTGATTTGACGAAAAAGTTCATGTATGTGCCAGATAATTTATTGTCTCAGGAAGAAGAAAAATAGAAAACAAAAAGCAAAAAGCAAAACGAAATAAAATGAAAAAAACAAGAAGAAACAGAACGGAAAGAACAAGGGAAAGAAAAGGTTCGAGTTAACCGCATCGGAGTGATTGGCGGGGTGGTTGCACTAGTATGTATTAAAGAGGGAGGTTGCTGGTTTGAATCTCCGCGAGCGCACTCTTTTTTGGCGTGTTAAAAACACAGAAGAAACACAGAAGAAGAAACTCCTATATGGGCCGGCCCAGCGCGGGGCGCTGCAGGCGCCCGTTTGCAAAATACACATTAACGGGCGCCTGCAGCGCCAATAGGATATGCCCATCAACGCACCCACGTTCTCCGATTTGTTTCTGCCAAAAAAGTCTATGACGCACAGAACCAGGATGGGCCGGCCCATTAGCGGATCATATACCAACAGCGAAAAATGTCTAAAAAAATAGCTTTGCTAGGAATTGAACCCAACTGCTCATGTTGGACACCTCAAACTGCTAGCCACTTTACTAACCCAGGCTTGCTGTTACTTGGTAGCGCGACTTCGCAAATTAAGCCACAGCCGCGTCATATACTGAGAGCAAAACATTTTTTTTTCAAAAAGGAATATATTTTAGAACACGAATATTTTGCAAAGTTGTGAACAATAAATTTAATCTCGAGTATTTAAAAATAAAATAGCTTTTTTTAAATCTGAATATTTTTTAAGACACGAACAATTTTTAAAAACTAGGAGGTACTGTAGTGAATGTTTCTTCCGAATTTGTGAACTTTTTAAAAAAACACAATTGTTTTTTGGACTTTGAATTTGAAAAGGCAAATACTTTTTCAAAACATGAATAATTTTTGAATACTAAGAGGCATTGTAGCTAACTTTTTTTTAATCTATACTACTAATATAACTAGGTGAATTTTTGAAATATGCCCTTGGATGCATTGTTTTACTTGGGTTTATTAAACAAGGGATATGGAAGGAAGCTTTTTCTCCATCGCGTCTTCACGTACGACCAGCCTGGCTCGGCCCAGTGACACCCGTCACAATGCATAAGGAGTCCAACTACGCCTCAAATATATAGGAGTCCGACTAAGATTACATGGCCTATCGGACACAAACTATCCAGTTTACATTGCTTTTTCCTATTATATTAGCCGGATGATAAAAAAAATCTTTGCTCGATGCTCTTGATCTTACCGGACACGAAGGAGGTTCAACGATCCAATTATTGGACCTGGCCAACCTTGGTTAGTGACAACTGGTACTGCGACCACCGACGACGAGGACGCAAAGAGGACAAGCGGAAACATGGGTCTCATGGCATATTGAAATGAAAGATGTGGACCTGAGGATGAGGTATTCGTCATGTTTATTATGTTAGGGGCATGGGGATGAGATTTTTAGTCATGCTCAGTGGGTAAGGCGTCTAGACTGTTTTCACCCGTTGCAACGCACGGGCATTTTTGCTAACATCTCTAAAGAGCGAAATAATGTTAGTCATATGTTAGCAAACTTTGATAGGACGGAGGACCACAGTGTGGTTTGGCTCTGCTCTGGACCTAGTAATATCCCTAGCTTTTGTAGGGATTGAATTCTTATGCTCTTGAGTAATATACTACTTTTACTGCCGGAAAAAGAAAAACCCATGATTCATCACACAGAACACATAATAATCTCTTTTGGACAAGTTCATGACGTTCTTATGTCAACGTCAATTGCCGCCTCTTCCCTCCCATCCAAGGAAAAAAGGACTCATCGTTCGAGTGGATTGGAGGGGGCCAATGAATCTTTGACAGCAGAAAGTATATGTAAACATGCTACATATGTGTGCAAGATCTCTCTGGGATAGCTTTGGGGTGCTCCACATCAATTCATCGCTAGGCGTCCTGTGGCAACACCAGCGACAGCATGATAGTTGCTCGTTTTCAGACCCCGGAAAAAGATGGACGGCAAATAAGTTTTTTTATTAAGATTATATTTTGCCCCGAAAAGACGGAACTCTTGTAGCGTATTCTGAGGACTTCTGTGAAGTTTTCTTGAGACATCGCCGTCAGCTGATCTGTCCACCCAGATTTTCTTGAAAGATTTGGCATTTGTCATTAAGACAGAGAAACCTCTACCTATCCAAGATTACTCTGACCTTTCTTTTCCTGTCATCTGACCAGAATAGCACTATTAGTCCGTTAATAATTGTTGGTTTGCAGATCTGGCCGAAATTAAACATTGAAGGGGATCACGTGTGCCACTTTAATGTTAGGTGGTTGCTTGTTTGAGACAATGGTAGCATTATTATCTTTTACATATCTCTCAGTCTTCGGGTTTCTTGTAGACTTAAATTTGGAGCAATTTCAATCGAGTTTGTCCCTTCTGAACTTTTGTTGAATTCATCTGTTTCGTTTTGCTCACACAGGCTGGATTTATCACGATCGCGACAATCCAGCCAGTGTCAAGATACGTGGCACAATAAAAAGTATTGTCATGATGATTATCTCAACCATGATAACACCATCCCACGCTCCCGACTACCTCGAGACAACACAAATAATATCACCGCGCCAGCTTCCACAAGAATCAAGATATTTGCGATGAGACACCGTCCACAATAGTCCCGCTATGACTGCAGAGAGAAGACAACCATGTTGGTTTCTAATTTGCGTTAACATTTTTTTTACAGTTTGACCGTCTGCGATGCTACGTGCTGCTATAAGGGTGAGAGGATATTAAACTATATTCGCATATCCCTACATCTTTTACCTTACTTTTTTTAAAAGGAGGATGGCCCGACATCAGGGCGAGAGCTTACAAAGTCCCTAAAAAAACAAGACCAAACAAAGTAATAATCAATAAAATCCCTTAGCTAGGCTAAACTCTTCCCTACAGGCTTCGCCGGCGAGCCCGTAGATTCACCTCCCCTCTGCCTGAAGCTCCAGCGATCGGTGGCGGGGAGGGGAATCTTGGTGCCTCCTCTCGGGTTAGTAGTTTAGGTTAGGGTTTTCTAGTCGTAGGTGCGGCCCTCGGGCAGATGGTGGCGCTTCTTCTTCGAGTTTGTCTTCAGGGTTTTGATCCTCCTCGAGTTCATCTATCTGGACACAGTCGACGGAGCTCCGATGTAGATTCTTGCCGTCTCTTTAGGACGGTTAGGTTACGTCATATGGCGAGATTTGGTGTCAGGTGTTTCCGATCTATTTAGGGGATCAACGACGACGATTGTGGCTTCAGGCGCTGGTCCTTAGGGGCACGTGCATGAAGACTTCCCGGCTATCATTGACAAGGTCAAGCTGGCTCCGATACGGGAGCAGCGACAGAGACATGTCGGCGGTAGTGGTCGTTCGGTGGTCTCAGAATCTCGGTGTATTTTTTATTATGTTTGAGGTGCTTTGTACTTCCGGTGAACTTTGATAATAGATCTGGCTCATTTAAAAAAATAAGTCTGAAGCCATCATCTTGACAACATATGTCGCTACTCCTATCTCGTTGATGAAGGGGTGCAGATTGTCGGGGCCGCATACCCATACCTCATACCAAAGTCTAACATCTAAAGCCGGTGGCCCCAACCAAGCCTAATTGCCGGGTCTGGGTCACATACCGGTTCAACTCATTGTCAGCGCGCACCGCATGCGCACGATCTACCGTCGCCATCGTCCGTTGTCCCATCTTCTGCTTTTACCTTATCTATAAGAGAGGCTTTTTGCCCTTGATGTCTTCTACTCTATATACAACTTAATACAACACATCATACTGCACCAATTCTAATACTTTTTCAACTACCTGTTGGAAAATTAGGCAATTTCATGATTAATTCCAGTAAATAATTCATGAGTAAAATAATCATTAGCATGCACACGTCTAGCATACTAGATGAACAGAACAACACAAACAATAATATCGCGGATGCAACAACAACCATAATTAGAGATTGAATCAGATCACGACGCACATACTGATCATTGTAGACGAAGCAGTCGTTGGTGCTCCAGAGGCGATGTTGTCGATGACAACATTGTGAAGACCGGTTGAAGCACACAGCATCAGAGACAATGGTATTCGGTGTCGCCTGACTTGGAAAGAAGACGACTCGTGTTGACGAACATGAGGTCACGTGGATGACTTCCCAAAAACCTAATTCATCATTTCCGGGTGCAGGATCAAAGGACGAGAGGTTTGGAGACCCACTCTCCTGCTCGCCGGTGCATGTTGACGTTCGGGAAGGAGTAAGCTATGGTGACGACACGAGTAAAGAGAGGATGCAAAACCCTAACTCATTTTAGTCTATATTTGGTGGTGGCCGGTAAGTTATATATATAAGAGAACCCACGCAATTTCATGTCATGACCACGATCCAAACCAACCAAGTTTTTCAAAATTTAATGGTCAAGAAACCAACTCAACAACTTACTGGTCAAGAAACTAAAAAATAAAAAGGCAAAAGGAAGTCCCGCTCTTGCAAGGCCATGGACATGATTCCAACTTACCATTCACACGCATGTTGCAAGTCGCGTGCCCGCACCCCTCACCCTGATGAGATGAGCACGCATGTGATGTTCTGTTTCTCTCGTCATACTCATCATTAGTGGATCGGGGAGACTGCACTAATGAAGTTCGTCTTACACCACCTCCACTCTTTGGGTGAGACTGAGAGCATCTCCAGCCGCGTCCCTAACAAGGCCCTCAGCCGACTTTTCGGCCGCCGGTGTAAAAAAAATCAGCCCAATCGCGTCCTCAGGGGCCCATTTTTCGCCGGCTCGGGCAGAAATTGGCGCCGACGGACCCAACCCGAACACGACGCGTTGGGGATCGCTCGGGGGCGTCGGGCGAATCTTTTATGGCGCGAAAGCGCCGTGGGCCAGCCGCGTCAGCGACTCGACTCCCTTCTCGCCGCTTCGTCGTCCTCATCGCCTCGTTTCCCGTGGCGAATCAATGCCAAAGCTGCGCGCGCTGCCGCGCCGGTCAGCCTCCATTGATGCCTCACGGGCGGCGCAGTGAAGTCCGGGCGACGCGCGTCCCCTCGGCCGCCACGTCTCCCGCCACGCGTAATACGCCGGCCAAGCCTACCGCGCGGCGCTTCCGCCTATATAAGCCGAGAGCGAGCGCGTCGTAGATACGCACACACACTACACCGCCGTCGCGCCCACTTCTCCCTCTTCCTCCTCTCGCCGTCTCCAGCTCAGAAGGATGACCGAGCGCTTCCCAGGCGACAGCGCGGCGGCGAATGGTTTCGGGCGCCGCCATCTGCACGAGGACGAGGCTCGCCTCCTCTTCGAGGCCGAGTACCCGGCCCCGCCGGACATGCGGGTGCCCGGGTCGTGGAGGATCAGCGCCAGCGGCATGCCGGTGCCACCACCGCCCACCAGGGCGGCGCGTCGTGCGGAGATCGCACGCATTCGCGCGTTCCTGCCGCGGGCGGCGAGGGAAGGCCCGCGGTACACCCCCGATAGCTCGCTCTGGGAGCCCTATTTCCGCCGCCGACACGACGAGCAGCTCGAGGCGACGAACGGCGTCGTGCCCTCCGACAGGCTCAACTCTGAGGGCCGGCGCCGGTGGTGGGGCGTACCCGACCGCATGTTGGAGGCCGTCCTCGAGTACATCGAGGGCGGAAACACACCGTGCCTCGAGTACCCCGCTCCCCCGACCTTCTCACGCCGCCGTGGGAGCTCCTGGACGACGAGGCGTATGGAGCGGCCCGGCGTGTCCTCCTCCTCGTCCGGCCGCTCGTCGGGCTCTCCCTGCCTCCGCCCTGTCAAGCTGGAGCCCCAGGACACGCCAGTCAGCGCGCGCACCCGCAGCTCCTCCGGCGTCCGCATCGGCGACTCGACACCCCCCCATCCGGTCTCTTCATCCTCGTCGAGCCCAAGCCGGAGCCCAGCCTCCCCCCGGAGTACGAGGAGATAGCCCGACGCGGCTTGTCCGACGAGGACGCCCTGCAGTGGGTGCGGGACAACTACCTCAGCGACAAGATGGTCCGGCAGCGCCGGGCCCTGGAGGACATCGAAGCCCGCAAGCGCGGGCGCGAGGACGAGCACGGCGTCGTCATCCTCGACAGCGACGACGAGGAGGCCGCCCCCGGACCGTCCAACCCGCCGCACCACCCGGGGGAGGGATGCAGCAGGGACGGCGATGGCGGAGGCGGCGACGACGACGAAGACGACGGCGGCGACGGAGACTACACGCGGTTCTACAGCCTCCTCGGCATGTAGAACTACGAGGGCGGGCGGCGGGGAGCGGCGAGGCAGACGGTGAGGAGCGGCGATGGAGATGGCGAGTGGTAGCCCCTAGTAGTTTTTATTTTTTTGTAAAATATGTTTAAGTTTGAACGAACTCACCGAAGTTTGCAATGAATTTGCGCCGTTTTTGTGCCGTGTTCAAATTTTTCAAAATAATATGGGCGCCGCGATTGGGGGTCATCACGCCCCCAGCGCGCGGGTTTGCGCCGATGCGCCCCCAGGGGGCGATTTTTTAGCCCCTCCTGGGGGGCCAACGGCTGGAGATGCTCTGAAGATTGACATCCACTTACCATTTATTCATGGGTCTTTGAGATTTTTTATTTTAAAAAAATTGCACATGGGCTCAATCCATTAATTCTAGGACAACGCTAACGTCCACATGTGTGATGGGAGCCAAACCCGCCCACACGTCCTATAGCACACAGACTACGTCATGTCACCGCATGCATGCATGTGGAAATCTTTTTAGATTTTTTGTTTTTAAAATGTTTTATCTCTTAAATGAAAAATCTGATTGAAGATCCGTTTTCACCATTAAATCCCTCGCGACGATATCTTCGAAATTAGATCTCATATCAATATATTTCGATGAAATTTTTTTTGGTTAAAAGTTGTCTTGTCTGTTGCACATGAATTGCCATGATATTTACACTGAAGTTGCCATGATATGTTTCAGCTATTTTCTTCTATGTTTAAAAGTAAATTTGGACATATTATAAAACAAGGAATTAAGAAACTAGACTTGCCATTCACCATAAATTAAAATTGCCATGATACATGCACTTAAAATTGCCATGGTTCATACAAAAAATATTTTTATTGTCAAAATACTGGAATTGCCATCATCGAAAAACTAAAATTGCCACATGGCAACTTTAGTTTAAGCACTATGACAACTACAGTGTAAACATCATGGCAACTTTTAGGAAAAAAAATTTCATTGAAACATATCAACATGGGGTCTAGTTTTGAAGATCTCGTCGAGATGGATTTAATGGTGAAAACAGATTTTGAATTTGCCTTTTTAATTAGGAGATAAACATTTTTAAGCCAAAAACCCAAAAATAATCTGTTAGTGTCATCTGTTCATACGTGACAAAATGAGTGGTGATGGAGGCGTGTGGACGATGTGCAAACGCACACACGTGTGAGCGTTAGTTTTTCCGTAATTCTAATACCATCATTTCTAGTTGCGTAAGATATATACTCCGTTCATTTCAAAATAGATGACTCAACTTTGTACTAATTTTAGTACAAAGTTAGTACTCGCTTCGTCCCAAAATAAGTGTCTCAACTTTGTACTAAATTTAATACAAAATTATACTAAGGTTAAGACATTTATTTTGAAATGGAGAAAATACAAAGTTGGATCATTTATTTTGAAACGGAGGGAGTACTTTTCAGTGCTAAGAGAGTGGTCCGAGGAAGGGCATTTCTTTTAGAGAACGAAGCTCCAAAAGGAATACCCCTCGTCTAAGTGGAAAAGACTCGGACCAAATAAATAGTCCTAAGGATGTACGGGCAACTAATTACGAAGAAAAAAGTGAGGAAAGTTATGAAAAAAAGGAAAAGAAAAGAAAGGAGACAACCAGGATAACAAAAATGACGGCATGATGGCGTGAGAGCACTAACAAGTAAGAGATGAATGGATAAATCCAGCCAGCGAGTCATGTCACACGCAGCGACACACACAAACACACCACACATGATATGTTATACAAAGCAAAGCTGCTATTGCACGATCATGTCACTGAATTAGACCAGCTCTAACCGATTTCTTATCCGTCTATAAAGAAGGATAAATTCAGTTTTGTTCCTTTACGCAACACCTAGCTGAAGTACTAAAACATATAAGGGAGGATAAATTTTACACCCCCGCGGAAAACCCCCTTTAACCCGCCTAAATATGTTCGGCGCTTGCGCGGCCTAGTAAAACTCAAGCGCCTCTTTCTCCCGCCCTCGCGCCTCCAACATTCCCTCCGCAACCGCCACCACGCGCCGCCGTCGCAATCGATGACCGGCCCTCCCGTCGGAATGGGTAGTCAAGAACCTTCTACCACCCCGCCAGCCCGTGCCACCGGCTTGTTGCCACTGGAAACCACCCCCGCACCGCTGCCCACGCCGAAAAAAGGTTGGGGATGACAGTCCACCGGCCACAAACACCGGCTCCAACCGCGGAAAGGCCACCAGCTGGGGAGGGGGGAGGGGGGGCGACGATCGGCCGCCCTCCCGCTGGAGCGAAGAGAGCTCAAAAACCAACAGTGGCGGCTCTCGCCAAGGCGGGCACGAAGAAGGAAAAGAAGAAGACCACTCCGGCGCCCATCCACGTTCAGTGCTTCGTGCAACGTCTCCAGTGACCCCTACGTGCACTGCTCCGGCGCTTCTGGCGGCCGTAGCCAGTAAGAAGGGTCACAGCTGCCTAGTGCTCGACGAAATGCCAACAATGTCAAGAAAACCATCGTTCACATTTCCGCCAACGAGTTTTAGATAGTGATTGTTGGTGGCCCATGGTGATGGAGTTTGTTCATTTTATTGTCATAGTGTTGAGATGAACACAACCAAATTCTTAGCGTCTTTGGAGTCCTCGGCTACTATGGGTATAGATGATCTCAGTTATGACTGAATTTGTGATCATTTTGAGGTGGCCGAAGAGATGGAAGAAGAGGAGGTGACTGATGAGGAGGTGGCCGATGGAGCTGAAGTTGAGGAGGTAGACGAAGCAAGCACGAGGTTGCCAAGGTCACGCACCGCCAACTACAATCAAGTTGAAGATGTTGCTCTATGCTATGCTTGGATGAACATCTCCATGGATGCAACGATTGAAACAGATCAAACCAAGGCTATGTCTTGGGAGAGAATTGCTGATTACTCCAACAACTCCATGGCAGTGTAATCAAGCCATACGCAAGGTTCTCTTGGGCATCCTTGGTGCACCATTCGCAACCATTGCAATGGTCCGGTTGCATCAATCAAGTGAATCATGCACCACCGAGCGGTGTGCAAGTGGCGGAGTATAACCCCTATATCCAAGAACCTATTCAAGCATAGGAACACCAAGTTCGGCCACAAGCCCTTCACATTGCATCATTCCTACAAAAAGCTATGCACGAGAACGAGAAGTGGATCCAAAGAGTTGCGGAGACCACTCCAAACAGTCCAGGTTGAGCATATCCATTGACGATGAGGACGAGGTGGATGAAGAGGCCAATAATATATCGGAAGGGAACAAAAATGCAAAAGAGAGAAACAAAAGGAATGCATACGGTGACACATACAAAAATGCACAACTGACTCTGGGCACTAAATTAATAGGCTACTCCAGAAAAATAATATAAGTTGCTATAAAAAGTATCTAAAACTGGTATTAAAATAGCATAAAACAATCAAAAATTATATATACATTTGAGACATATCAGCTGCGCGGTAAGCTCTCTCGTGAGCTTCGTTGGATGCTTCCCATCCGTGCAAACAGGAAGAGGAAAATCAGCGGGTTGTCCTGGTATGGTTGTTGACCGCGGCGAGGGGCAATCCCTAATCATGATCTAGAGGCCTAGATAATGGCGGGCCTACTCTCGTGATGAGCTCGATGGCCAGGGTCCCTCAACAAGGTTTGAGGGAGATACTAAGCAAAAGTTTAGTGCATCGACGCCGACGACAATGGCATCTGCAGGTATTGTGTCTTCATTGGGAATGCGTTGTGGTTCCCTACCTACCCTTATCAATGCTCCGAGTGTAAATCCAAGTTCACGCCTACGAACTCGGTGACAGTGACGCTGCAGGTATCACCTCACATTAGGAGCGCCACCGTGGTTCCCCTCCTTACCCTTATCAGCGCTCCAGGTGTAAATCCAAGTCCAGGACTTGGACTCGGTGGCGGCGGCACGATTGCGTCATAACCCTATTGAGGGCGTCGTTGGGAGTAGGGGTCCGTTCTGTCATCGTGGCATTCCTCGGGCTGGTTTGAAGCATTGCTTGATGATCCCTAGGCGTTGGTGGTGGGTGCTCCTATTTTTCTCCTCTCATCTACATGTCACCACATCATTTGGTCTCCCAGCCCCTTCCATTTGCCAACAGGAGTGGCACTCCTTAGTCCAGAACGGGAGCACAGAGGACTCTGCCCGATGACGGTTTGATGGGGCATTCGAGGCATGGTCCGGTGGTTTCATCAAGAAGATGTGATTTCGTCGGTTGGCGGTTCTTAGGTTTCTTAAAGTTGTAGTGCTTCTGGTTGGTGGCGTGCTGCCGGGATCCAACAATGTACTGCTAGTGTTTTTGGCTTTCTTTTCTTTGTCGTATCTTTTCTTCTTCAATTGGCTTGTATGTGGATCTTTTCAACACCTTGTATGTTTGGCCTTGTGGGAGGGTTGTTTTGGCTCTAGGGTGAATATGCTCCCTAATGAACAGTAAATTCAAAATAAGTAGTAAATAATTTTTTTAGATGTTCTTGTTAGTGTAACAAGCATGCTTGACAATTTTCACGCGAAACAGGATGACGGTGCTTCGTCGGTGAAAAAAAAGTGTAACATTCGAAGGTAACATTTATCATTTGACTTGTTTTTTTTCCACAAATCAAAATTCTTAATGTTTCCTCCTAAAAATTTGCGCGTAGCATTTTGGTGTGATAGTGAACACATCTATGGTTTTCAACTTTTTTTGACATCTGCAAAACTTATTTTTGATGGGCAGAAGCATATGCCCTCAATAGCTGAATTGGAATTTTGCTTGTGGCTTGATTTAAAACGGGACGAGAGCCTATTTTGAGTTTATGCTAACAGACAAAGTGTGAGTTTTATGGTTTTGACTTTGGTCGGATTTTCATCCTACGCAGCTGCCCTAGACACGCTTATATCATGCAGGATTATAAATTAACCATGTAGCAATCGGTACTAAGCACATGCTTTTCTTACGTGAGTATTGCTAGGTTCTAGCCTGGCTGCTATGCATGCCTACATCATTCAGAGAGAGCCACGAACATTTCAAAATGGGCTGCGTTGTCTTGTGTAAAGATTATACTCACCTAGCGGACGTGGACTCTTGGTTCCTGAGTGTATTACATCATATATGGAAAATAAATTAGTAACTAAATAAAAAGATAAAAAAATCTGAAAAATATTTTTTGCAATAAACCTGACTCTCCATTGTACTTGTGAAAAAATCCCACAAAAAAAACCCTCTTTGACTTCTTTAAAAAAATAATTATTTGGCCAAAATAGTGTGAATAGTGACCTATAATATCAAATAAGCCCTGAGCTCAATGTTGTTTATTTCGTGAAAATTTATATACTAGTGCAAATGAACGTTAAGTTTATTCAAAAAAAAAACTTCTGAAGTATTTTAACCTTTTTTGTAATTATTATCATCGTCCTATATAAGGTGTGTATACAACCAGAAACCAAGTGTATTTCCCCTCACCTAGTTTGTTTTACCATCGCTTTCCACCACCACTTTTTGCTGATAATATTTTGTCCGCACTCACGGATCCTTCCTTCCATACATTTTCTTCTCCAACCTTTGTACATAAGTTTTATTACAAAATGTAGATAAACGCTGCCCGTTTCCATTCCAGGATGTTGCTTTTTCCTCCTCCCAAATAAACACCAACAATGAAGCTCCAACGAAGCTAAATTCTGACATGACTTAGAGTAATAAATGTAGCTACGCACGATTGGGCGGGCGTGCAACTATGATTTCGCGACTAGTGGACATGCAGTTGCGCACAACCATCGAGCCAGCAAGCGCGTTTGATGGACATGCAGTTGTGCATAATTAGTAGGCGTGCAACTAAGTTGCGCCTCAATACTTGGACGTGCCACTGCAGTTTTGCAAGATATCCTTGCCGACGCTCGGCTCTTCGTGGTGGATTCTTTGCCAGCGCTGCCCCGGTCACGGTGGCCCGGGACCTACGTCTTCTAGCGTCCACAGCTCGCTGGCGTCCTCTACCGACGTAGTTCCGGCCCCGGCGCTGCTGGTGTTGCGTCCTTCCAACTCCTTTAGTCGTCGGTGGTTCGGTGGCTTCGTCCTCGGCAGCTCGGATCTGCGCTCCGTCTGTAGTTCCTTGCTTGCCGGTGTTGCCAGTATTCACCACTTCCCTCACGTCGCTCTCCTCCGTCGCCCCGACCCCGTCCACCTTGCCGCCTCGTCCTTCGGTCAAAACCAAAGCTTGCGCCTTTTCGGCGGCGCCGAGTGCCACCCTCTGACAACAGATTCAGCCCCACCCCTCCTGAGGTGGCGGTCTTGGCGAGTGGCATGACTTCATTATCTTCGGAATCATGCTTCGGCGATATTGGGTTTGCTCAGACTTAGGCTAGGGTGAAATCCCTGCTCGGTTTACCGATGCTGGCAACGGCGACACCCACATACATCGTTTCTCTCCTTGGATTCGTTGCCATCGCCTTTATCTGTGCCCCTTTTCAAGCACCTGGGGAAACCCCGGGTCCAGTTCTTCGGATAGCAACGACACCACGATGTCATTTCCTTTCTTGGAGGCGCTATCTTGTTTGCTCGAGGTGTCCGGATGTTTGGTTTTTGAAATGTAGGATGTCGCACTAGTCCAGCTTGCCTCCCTAGTTCTAGGCTTCGTGGGTTTAGCATTTTCTTTCCTCTATTTGAGCCGAGCATCCCCTGTCTCTGCTCCTAATGTCATGCTTACGTCTTTGCATTTGTGTCATGTGTTGTACTTATTCTTAATGAAATAATACGCACGCTTTGCATATTCGTGAAAATAAGTTTGCAAGTTGTTAAGTGGGCGTGCGTGAGCGCAGTTGAGCGTGCATGCAAAAGGACAAAAGTAAAAAAGAAAGTGCAAAAGCTGACGAATGTGCAACTGCACTTGTGCATGAATGGGTGAATCTGTAAGTGTAGTCATGCGTGGCATGAAAAGTCAGAACTGAAAATTAACCGTAAATTAATCAAATAAAAAAGATCCACACGAATCTCTACTCTTAATGGAGCAGTTGGTAGTCTCGCTTCCAGGTTTTTTTTCGTCCCACCACTTTTGTCCGGTTTTTTTCCGTAGGTTAACCGTCGTAGATTTTTTTCGATGATGATTTCTTATTCACCGGTTTATTTACCCCTCAGCTCTTTCCTTGCAAATCAGGACTTTCCAAACGTGCACGCAATCACGGATTTAAATTTACTAACTTATCCAAATCAGCCGATACCTTTCATTATTGCAAATTTCTTTAGGAAACAAATAATAGATTTTAAGGAAACAAATAAAAGATTTTAAAGACACATCATACTTTACTAATAATCACTAAAAATCAAATCTAAATTAATTAACCTTACCTTAAATCACTCAATCACTTTAATTAGAAAACATTTTCTTTCCTAACTGCACCTCGCTTAGTGTGCACATAACAATCCGAAGTAATTAGAGTCACATGATTGAATCCATTTATTTAGAGCGACATGATTGCGTTCCGGGATGGAGGCCATGATTTCGTCGAGGTCGTTGCTGCCTCCTACACTCAGGGTGTGTCGCCGAGATCGAGGCGAGCATGAGGAGCTGTGGCCACCGCCATGGTCACCTCATCGCAGGGGATGGAGCACGCCGTCGGCCTACAGCTTGTGGAGATCAGCATTTTCCAAACGTGCACGCAATCACGGATTTAAATTTACTAACTTATCCAAATCAACCGATATCTTCCATTATTGCAAATTTCTTTAGGAAACAAATAATATATTTTAAGGAAACAAATAAAAGATTTTAAAGACGCATCGTACTTTACTAATAATCACTAAAAATCAAATCTAAATTAATTAACCTTACCTTAAATCACTCAATCACTTTAATTAGAGAACATTTTCTTTCCTAACTGCACCCCGCTTAGTGTGCACATAACAATCCGAAGTAATTAGAGTCACATGATTGAATCTATTTATTTAGAGCGACATGATTGCGTTCCGGAATGGAGGCCATGATTTCGTCGAGGTCGTTGTTGCCTCCTACACTCAGGGTGTGTCGCCAAGATCGAGGCGAGCATGAGGAGCTATGGCCACCGCCATGATCACCCCATCGCAGGGGATGGAGCAGTCGTCGGCCTACAGCTTGTGGAGATCACTGTTGCTCTTCAGGTCGCGTGGTGACCGGATCTTGTCGATGTGTCCCTCCTCGACGACCTCCTCTTCGCCCGGTTGGCCGGCATGGATCTCGCCACTACTGCCCTCAACTTCTCTGTCTCGAGCTCGACGGTCAGCCACCATGGATCCCCCAGCTGGAAGGTCACGTGAACCAGCCGTCCTCCCATGCTGCAGTGGCGAGAAGGTGACATGGCTCTCCATACACGAAGAGTGGAGTGTGGAGTTCGGTCAAGTACTTATATACTTGGCCTCTACTGCTGATCCATGTACATGGAGAAGAACAGACAACCGCTCATTCATGCTTCGTTCCACTCCTTTGCGCTACATTACTGGAGGTGACATTTTCCTATTTCTCTATGTTGTAACAAGCCTGTTGCCTGCATAGTTAATGGATTTTTTATTTAAATTTATCGCTGTTTAGTGCTTTGTTGCAATTGTTCACGCAAGATTCTTATATATAATCTGAGCGTATGTAGGCATACTTAGCTTTGCTATTCCATTTTTTTGGCGCATAGAAATAAGAGTATTGTCCAGGTTAAGTATTAAATTGAGTATGGTATTTGGATTGCTATCAGAATGTCTTTTCTATGCATGTGATTTCTCACATCTGGTTATAATATTTGTGAAGACATGCATTGCACGTGCACTTGGAAGCGGGCCCGTGGCCCGCGCTGGACGGCGCCGACGCCGACCGGAGCCACCTCGTCCGCGTATTCTTGGAGCTGTGGCTGGTCGATTTACATGAAATTAATTCCCTCAGTTCTGGTGGCAAATATAATACACATAATCCATATTGTTATGCACTAGCGTGTATGTGTGAAATAGATGGATTATGGTCCCATACCCAATAAGATGGATATGTGTGTGTGTTAGAGAGAGAGGGAGAGGGGGATAGAGAGTGAGGAAGACGGAGGGAGAGTGTGTGTCTGTGTGTGTGTGAGGATTTGATGGTAAAAAAGGTCGCCAATGTCGTAATATTGAACTCTTAAAGTTAATGTGGCCCCGTTGCAACACACGGGCGTTCTTCTAGTAGTGTTTATTATTAAGTGGTAAAGTAAGTAACTTTTTCTTTGAGGTACCAATACCCTTGGAGCACTTAAAACGTAGATGATTCGTAGAAAGGACGCTCAAACTTGGAGTAATTATTGTTCGAGTTCGAGATGACATGGCTATATAAGAGGGCTTAAGGTTGCTAATCTCACCAACATGATAAGCCTTCCTTTACCTCTTACTAACTCTTTCGACTACATAGCTCTCTGCACTTTCTGTCATTTCTAATCGCAAATATTTTGCACAACCCGCAAGTGCGCACGGAGCCTCGGACATCAGAACACGCCAACCATGCCGGTCGCTGTGACTGCCTCCGGCGACACAAACGTCGTGGAGGACCTCTACGGCATCCTCCGTGTACTCAGCGACGGCACCGTTGTCCGGTCACCGGACCCGCCGGAGTTTTGCCCCATCACCTTCCCCTGCGACCACCCTTCCGTGCAGTGGAAGGAGGCCGTCTACGATAAGGGCAAGAACCTCCGCGTCCGCATGTACAAGCCGTCGGGCGGTGGTGAGCAGGCCGGCCGGAAGCTGCCGGTGCTCGTCCACTTCCATGGCGGGGGCTTCTGTCTCGGCTCCTGCACGTGGGGAAACTTCCACAGCTTCTGTCTCCGCCTCGCCGCGGAGGCCGGCGCCGTCGTGCTCTCCGCCGGGTACCGCCTCGCTCCAGAGCACCGCCTCCCCGCGGCCCTCGACGATGCGGCCGGCTTCTTAGAATGGCTCTGCAAACAGTCCGTGAGCACCGACGCCGAGGACGGGTGGCTCACCGAGGCGGCCGACTTTGGCCGCGTGTTCGTCACCGGTGACTCGGCGGGCGGGACCTTAGCGCACCACCTCGCCGTTAGCGCCGGGTCGGCCACGCCCAAACACGGCGATGACGTCGACTCTGTCATGATCAAAGGTTACATCCTGCTAATGCCGTTCTTCGGCGGCGTGGACCGGACGCGGTCGGAGGCGGTGGAGTTCCCGTTGGCGGAAGTGCCGTTCCTCAACCTGACCGTGCTGGACCGATTCTGGCGGCTCTCGCTGCCGGAGGGCGCCAGCAGGGACCACCCGATCGCGAACCCGTTCGGGGCGGACAGCCCTGGGCTGGGCTCGGTGGAGTTCCCGCCGGTCCTCGTCGTTTCCAGCGGCACCGACTTGCTGCACGACCGCACCGTCGACTACGCGGAGCGGCTGGCCGGGATGGGGAAGCCGGTGAAGGTTGTGGATTTCCCCAACGACCCACACGGGTTCTTCACGCAGGACCCGTGGTCCGAGACCACCGGCGAGCTGATCCGGCTCGTCAGCGTGTTCGTTGTCGACAGCTGCGTCGCCGTCGCGGCGCCAAAGACCGCTTGATTCGGTACGTACACACAGGTGCCGAGGTGCTTGTTTTGGTGTACAAAGACAGTCGACAGTTGAGGCGACACGACCAGGAAGTACATCAAGATTCGGCTCGTCTGCATCCTCTTCGATTAAACTAAATGATACCAGTTGCGTTAACGTGAGAATCGGTTACAATATATTTCAATGATATTGAAGTATGAAATATAAACATTTAGATTGATATCGCGTGAATCAAAATTCGAAGTATTGTATTTAAGTATTATATTTATTGAATGTAAGTAGAATAATAGAATGTAAAATATTTTCCCAAGCATGCATGGTTGCATGTGGTGGTGAATCTTTTTTTCACGTATGATTGCAAGTTAAGGTGTGCCTTATCTCATTCATAATTGTATGGTAATATGGCATGCTTATATGTTGAGATAAGCACGAGTAGCGAACAGAGCAACCTTCGGGGGCAGGAGACATGGTCTTGTGCCGCACTCCACGTCCCAAGCTAGCCGCGCGTGTTGGACCAGAGACCACTGCTTTCCATAGCCATAGGAGGCTCGCTCTGTAGACCCTCGCTCTGTAGCTCCGCTCTCCGCTCCGCCCCTCGAGCCCGCCGTGCGCCACTCCGGCGCCGGCGTCCACCCTCTGCCCCGTCGTCGGTCACTCCGGCGCCGACGGCCACCCCCCTTCTCCTTCGCGTGGTACTAACGGTGAAGCATGGGTTCCAGTCCGCAGTCAGTGTCGTCGTCGTTCCGAAGGAGTTCAGAGCAGACGGTGGTCTCGGGCCTCGGGCTTTCAGAGAGCTGGGGCGTCGGGCTCTCGCGGGCCGCGTCTGCGGAGGTGGACGGCGAGTCGCGGCCAGAGGCGCCCTTCGTTCAGTTGAGGCCTTCCAGGAGAGAGCTCCGGAGGCGACACCATGCGATGGCAAGTCCTGACTCGCAGTCGGGGCTCAAGAGCCGGCGCGTCGGGAGGTTCTGCCGGAGATGGATGGCAAGTGCTTTAGGTGCCTCAAGGATGGCCACTTCAAGCGTGACTGCACAAACGACATTGTGTGCTTCCGGTGCGGTCTGGAGGGCCACAACTCCAAAGGGTGCAAGCGCCCGCTAAGCCCCTCATCGAGGGATGACATGTAGCGGCCGGCTCTGGCTGAAGTGTTCCGCTGGGAGCGGGCGGCGCCGCCAAGTTAGGAGGGAGGGGTCAGTGAGGTTACCTACCCCTCCGTCGTCGCCGCCACCAGTGTTTGGGGTTGTCCCAGTGTGGCCGCGCCTCCTGCCGTTGGGCTTCCTATGGCAAGACACTGCTGAGAAGGAGGTTGACCCAGCTGATCTGTGCATTGTGCGTCACTCTCGGTTGATGGAGGACCTCGAGCAGAGGTTGAGATTAGCCATGGTGGTGTACGTGGGCAGCGGCGACATGATCTGCCGCCCGAGTTTGTGCTGGAGGCTCTGAAGGAGAACCTAAACATCGGGCCGCAGTGGATTTCCATCCACTGCTACATACCGGAGGACTTCCTTGTGGTCTTTGCGAGCTCCGAGCATCGCAAAAGAGTTAGTGCAAGACCGTCGCTGGAGCATCAGGGAGTTCATCTGCACTTACGGCACTGGAATCACCAGGCGCAAGCAGTGCATTCCACGCTCAGTCACAAGGTCTCGCTGGAGCTGGAGGGAATTCCACCGCATGCTTGGCATTGGGAGCTCGCCGAGCATCTGCTGGGTTCGTCTTGTCTTGTCAATATGCTTGCGCCTGAAACCAGCTCCAGGAATCTCTCATCCTTCAAGCTCTCTGCTTGGAATGCGAATCTTGACGCTATTCCTACCTTGTGGTGGTTGGCGGTGCCGGAGCCGGGGCTGGTAGCGCCACTGATAGAGCCGACCATGCTGCAGTACAAGGTTTTGATCCACTCGGATGATGTTAGACTGTATTTACATGTGTATATTGTAACGTTGTATACCACCTCATTATATATATATGTGATAAGCCACCCCTAGAGGGTTGTGCCGGTTCCCCCCAAAGCCTATTGTCTTACATGGTATCACGCTAGGTTACGTCTGCTTCCGCCTAAAAACCCTAAACCGCCGCCGCCGCCGCCGCCACCGCCGCCACCGCCGCCGCCGCCGCCGCGCCCGCCGTCGCCGTCGCCCGACTGCTATGACGTCCGCCGCTGCGTCCGGCTCCACCGCCACCGGTTTTCTGCCGGCCTCCCTCGCGGCACTTCTCTCGAGGCCGCTGGATGCCGCCTCCCTTCAGGCGCCGATCGGGACACGGAGCGTCGGCTCCTTCTTCGCGCTCCCGCCGGCTGCTACTTCGCCCGGGCAGGCGCTTGTGGCCCACACCGCCGCCGCCCCGTCAACCGCGGCTGTCGCGCCCTCGGCCACTGCGCCGCTGGTGGCGGAGGACGTCGCGCTGGCAGGCTTCGCGGCGTCAACCGCGGCCATAGCGCCCTCTGTCACCGCGCCGGCTGCCCCTCTGACTGTCTCCACGGTGGTCTCACCTCAGCCAGTCTCCTCGATGGGATCGCAGCCGCCGTCGCCGTTTCACTTCGGCTATCTCATCACCATCAAGTTGTCGTCGGACAATTACATCTTCTGGCGCGCGCAGGTTCTTCCGCTTCTTGGGAGTCACTATCTGCTTGGCTATGTCGACGACTCTCTCCCTTGCCCTCCTGCGCTGGTTGACAGCGTGCACGGTCCGGTCTATAATCCGGCTCACCGTGTCTGGACAGGGCAGGATCAGGCGAACCTCTCCTCCATCCAGGGGTCGCTCTCTCCGGCCGTTGCTGGGCTTGTTGTCTTTGCCAAGACGTCCCACGAGGCATGGACTATTCTTGAGCGCTCGTTTGCGGCACAGTCGCAGGCTCGTGTATCTGGGCTCCGTCGCCAACTTGTGGAGTGTCAGAAGCTTGACTCCACCGCCACTGAGTTCTACAACAAAGTCAAGAGTCTCGCCGACACGCTGGCCTCCATTGGACAGCCCCTCACCGACTCCGAGTTCAACTCGTTTATTGTCAATGGTCTTGATGAGGAGTATGACGCCCTAGTCGAGATCATCAATGAGAGGGGCAACTCCACGCCCATGCCAGCACACGAGGTCTTTTCACGCCTCCTGCTTACTGAGCAACGAGTCGAGACGCGCCGATCCAGGGGCAACGGCGCCCTCTCGGCAAACGCCGCCACCAAGGGTGGTCGCTCCTCTGCTTCATCCAGGGCTCCTTCGGGGCAGTCACCACCACCCGCCTCGGCCCCTCCTCCTACTGCGACGCTACCAGGGGCTGGCGGTCCACGTGTGTGCCAGCTTTGTGGTCGCGATGGGCACTGGGCCTCGAAGTGTCACAAGCGCTTCCAGCGGGGTTTTCTTGGTCTCGGCAATGACGGGAAGGATACACGCAACTTTGCTCGTCAGGTCGCCATGGCTGATCGTCCGCCGCCGCAGAAGCCACAGGGACACACTCAGTCCTACTCCATTGATCCCCACTAGTACATGGACTCTGGGGCGACAGAGCACCTGACCAGTGAGATGGGGAAGCTTCACACTCGTGAACCCTACCATGGCTCCGACAAGATCCACACCGCCAATGGAGCAGGTATGCACATCTCTCATATTGGTCAAGCATCACTTCTCACTAGACATGCCAATAGGAGTCTTCAACTTCGCAATGTTCTTCGAGTTCCATCTGTGACACGTAATCTTCTTTCAGTTCCTAAACTCACTCGTGATAATAATGTGCTTTGTGAATTTCATCCTTTTGATCTTTTTATTAAGGATCGGGGCACGAGGGACATTCTTCTTAGTGGGCGGCTCTGCCAAGGTCTCTATCGTCTGGAGCATCCTGGCGTCGCTCGCGTCTTCAGTGGAGTTCGGGTATCTCCGTCACAGTGGCATGCTCGTCTTGGTCACCCGGCCACACCTATTGTCCGGCATGTTTTGCGTCGTCATGAGCTTCCTAGTGTGTCTAGTAATAAAGATGTAGCAGTGTCTGATGCTTGTCAGCGGGGGAAGAGTCATCAACTTCCTTTTTCGGAGTCCAGTCGTGAGGTGAAACATCTTTTAGAACTTGTGTTTTCAGATGTATGGGGTCCTGCTCAGACTTCTGTTAGTGGTCATAATTACTATATCAGTTTTGTTGATGCTTACAGCCGCTTTACCTGGCTTTATCTTATCAAACGTAAATCTGATGTGTTTGACATTTTTGTTCAGTTCCAAAAACATGTTGAACGCCTTCTCAAGCACAAAATTGTTCATGTTCAGTCGGACTGGGGTGGCGAGTATCGCAACCTCAACTCCTTCTTTCAGTCGCTTGGGATCACTCACCGTTTAGCATGTCCACATACACATCAGCAGAATGGTTCAGTAGAACGTAAGCATCGTCACATTGTTGAAGCTGGTCTGACTCTTTTGGCCCATGCATCTGTTCCGTTTCGTTTTTGGAGTGATGCTTTCACCACTGCATGTTTTCTCATCAATCGTACTCCCACTCGTGTTTTGAATATGAAGACTCCCATTGAAGTTCTCCTTAATGAACAACCGGACTACACCTTTCTCAAGGTGTTTGGGTGTGCTTGCTGGCCCCATCTTCGTCCATATAACAAGCGTAAGCTCGAGTTTCGTTCCAAGAAGTGTGTTTTTCTTGGTTATAGCTCTCTTCATAAAGGATACAAATGTCTTCATGTGCCCACTAATCGTGTCTATATCTCTCGGGATGTTGTGTTTGATGAGCATGTTTTTCTCTTTGCCAAACTCCCTGTGTCCACTACCGAGCCACCTGTCATGCATTCATCCTCTGTTGCTACTGACCAATTTGATGATGTTGCATATTCTCCTCTATTGTTGCCTAACCATGGTGCAGGCACTGGTCGTGGGGCTCATTTGGAGATTCTGGAAGTGCCATCTTCCTCTTCGTCGCCATCGCCTTCATCCTCGGCACCTTCTGTTGTGCATGAGGAGCACATGGCGCCCCTGCATGGCCTCGGTTTCCGTGCTCATGCACGGCCGATCGACGTCCTAGCCCGGTCGCCTCTGGCTTCTGGGCTGCCTTCGCCATCGTCGCGCCCTGCAACCCCGCCGACTGGGCCGGCCTCCTCGGTCCCCGTCTCGCCCAGGGCGTCGGGGCAGTCATCACCAGGCCTGGCCTCGCCTGCCCCTGCCTCGCCCAGGGTGTCTGGGCCCTTCTCACCAGGGCCGGCCTCGCCTGCTCTAGCCTCGCCAAGGCCGTTTGGGCCGGTGTCACCGGAGCTGGCCTCGCCCACTCTCGGTTCGCCCATGGCCTCTGAGCCCCTGTCGTCGGGCCAGTCTTCGCCATGCAGCCCGGAGTCGTCTGTCCCGAGCTTGCCTGAGGTGATTCCTACATCTCCGGCGACCGTCACGTCTCCGTCACCTTCGCCTCCGCCGGCTCCTGCTGCTGCTCTACGTCCACATACGCGCAGTCGGAGTGGCATTTTTCAGCCTAAGCAACGTCACGATGGCACAGTTGCTTGGTTAGCGGCGTGCATGTCTGCTGCTCTCGCAGTTCCACCCTCTGAGCCACGCACGTATCAAGCTGCTATGCGCATTCCTCATTGGAGAGAGGCCATGGAGCAGGAGTATCAAGCGCTTCTTCACAATCAGACATGGACTCTTGTTCCTCCACAATCACGGGTAAATGTCATTGATTCCAAATGGGTTTTCAAAGTGAAGAGGCATTCTGATGGGTCCATTGAGCGCTATAAGGCTCGTCTGGTTGCTCGTGGTTTTCGACAGCGTTTTGGACTTGACTATGAAGACACCTTCAGTCCAGTGGTCAAGCCTACTACCATCAGACTTCTTCTCTCTCTGGCTGTTACTCGAGGTTGGTTTCTTCGTCAGCTTGATGTTCAAAATGCTTTTCTTCATGGTGTCTTGGCGGAGGAGGTTTACATGCGCCAGCCTCCGGGTTTCTCTGATCCGGATCGCCCTGATCATCTCTGTCGTCTGTCCAAGGCAATTTATGGTCTGAAGCAGGCTCCTCGTGCTTGGCATGCTCGTCTTGCAATGGCTCTTCGTGCTCATGGTTTTGCATCATCAACTGCTGACTCCTCATTGTTTCTTCTTCAAAGGCCTGAGGTTACTATGTACTTGTTGGTCTATGTAGATGATATCATTTTGGTCAGCTCCTCTCAGTCGGCTGCTACTGCGCTTGTTCGCTCACTTGGTGCTGATTTTGCGGTCAAGGACCTTGGGAAGCTTCATTACTTTCTTGGTGTGGAGGTTACTTCTCGTGCTGCTGGCCTTGTTATGACGCAGAAGAAGTACTCTCTGGATTTGTTGCAGCGAGCTGGGATGCTTAAGTGCAAACCGACGACTACACCCATGTCTACCACTGATAAGCTCAATGCTGTTGATGGTGTGCTTCTTTCTTCTTCTGATGCGACAGAGTACAGGAGTATTGTTGGTGGGCTCCAGTACTTGACGATCACGCGACCAGACATTTCCTATGCTGTTAACCGAGTCTGCCAGTATCTGCAGTCACCCCGTGACACTCATTGGTCTGCTGTTAAGCGGATTTTGCGCTATATTCGTTTCACAGTGGCTCATGGTTTGCATATTCGGCCGTCTGACTCTGGTTGTCTTTCAGCATATTCTGATGCAGACTGGGCTGGCAATCCGGATGACAGGCGATCCACGGGGGGTTATGCTGTCTTCTTTGGCTCTAACCTGATTGCCTGGAGTGCTCGGAAACAGGCTACTGTCTCGCGTAGCAGTACTGAGGCTGAGTATAAGGCTGTGGCCAATGCCACATCAGAGATCATCTGGGTACAGTCCTTGCTTCAGGAGTTAAGTATACCCCAATCACAGCCTCCTGTTCTTTGGTGTGATAACATCGGTGCTACATACCTTTCTGCAAATCCGGTATTCCATGCCCGAACGAAACACATTGAAGTTGACTATCACTTTGTGCGTGAACGTGTCTCTCAGAAGCAACTACAAATCAAGTTTATTTCTTCCAAGGATCAACTTGCTGACATCTTCACCAAGCCATTGCCTTTGCCACAGTTTGAGACTTGCAGGCACAATCTTACCCTTCTAGATTCATTAGAAAGTGGCTAAGATTGAGGGAGGGTGTTAGACTGTATTTACATGTGTATATTGTAACGTTGTATACCACCTCATTATATATATATGTGATAGGCCACCCCTAGAGGGTTGTGCCGGTTCCCCCCAAAGCCTATTGTCTTACAGATGAGGTGAGGGACTTTCGAGAGTTTGTGGAGCCGCCATGGTGCGTTGAGATTTTGTCATACAATGGGTAGATTGGCTTGCCTAGCCCTGGCATACAAAATTATTGTAAATATGGCATGAATACTTCATAAATTATAGATACGTTGGAGACGTATCAAAGCATCCAGAATGCGATATGTGGCGGTGGCTGAGCCCACCCGAAGTGACCATCCATCCACGTGTTGGTAACATGTCGGGTACCTTTTCAGGGTAATCTTATGACATGGTTACAACTGCTATTTTGGTCCATTGTCTTGGTAACTCCCCACCACCATCCCCGCCACGCCCGTGTGTGCTTTTGGGCTGGCTGGCTGTCTGTTTGGAACTGCTCCGCTCCATAAATTCTGCTCCACTCTAGAAAACGCAAAACAAATAGGGTAGCTCCATGATATGCCGCTCCGGAAAAAGTTGAATCTAGGGACCAACTCCCTATTTTTGTGAAGTCCTTCACAGGTGCTCCAAGAAATTCTAGAAGCTGGAGTTGGGGAAAAATTACTCACAGCTACCACTACTAAATACCCCTTTGTTTCTCCTCACATCATCCAATCAAATAGATCATTTCCGTCAAATTTCACATTCTTGAAGTTGGAGCTAGCTGCAAGTCAAACATTATAAACTTATCTTTGATGGAACTACAACTCCTCTATGAAACGGCTCCAAAATGAATTTGCTGGACTGAAGCTAATTTTGGTGGAGCGGAGCAGTCCAAAACATGCCCTAAATAGAGAAAAGTGGAAAAAGTAACAAAGCAGAGAAATAACATGGGTTGAACATTCACTGAAAACAAGTTTGCAAAAAAAATGGTTGTAACTAAAACTAAAACTAAAAATGGTGGTCGGTAAACTAGGATATAATAGAACTATACACTAAAAAGTGATCCTGAATTGGATTTTTAAGAAAATATAACACACTAATAAATCAAAAAACTAAAGGAATGGACAATGAATGAACTAACCCTTGTAGATAAACTAGGATAGAAAAATATACTCTCAAAATCAAATTCCATAACTAGGACTGAACTATGAGAGTAACTCCAAACTAAAGAATGAAGTAATTTACTAAAGCAACAATAACTAGTAAGAAACAGAGCCAACACATATAAGGATATACTGAACATTTACTAAGAAATTCGGAGGGGCTTAGTATCTGAAAACCAATTAATGATAAGGCAAAATGAATTAAAAATTGAGAACTAACATTGAGAGGATAAGCATAGACTTGAAGGAACAAGCCAAAAAGAGAAAATAAGTAGAAGGAAAGAAAGGCAACAAGAGAGAAGCAAAACAAAATAAAGACTTTAGCAGGATTGTCATGCATGCTTGTTTATTTGCCTAGTAGAAGAGTGAGAGACTGAAGAAATTTATATCAAGGAATTAAGAAAGATAGATTGGAAAACTAAAGAGAAAAACTAAAGTATTTATCTACAACACTACAAGCCTCATGATCCAATAACTTGGAGCGCCCAACTCCAAAAAATGTAGGTCAAATACGTATCATGCACCCTTCCAAGTGAGGTCAAACTTAGATTTTGAATGAGCCAACTAATGTTCCCTCTAAGCGTGGATCAAACTCTGATTTTAACTATGATTTGGGAGAACAATGGGTCTCCTTTCATCTATACATGCTTTTTGTTTTCTCTTGGCAAACAAAGCAAGCTTAATCATGGACAATGGAAACAAGGAAATATAGAAAAAATTGGGAGGCACTCCTACACCTACTAGTTCGACACCAAGCCCAAGCCCTAAACATGACCCCCAAGAGGACGCTAATAGGTGATGAAAGCAACAAAGTTGCTATAAGCGATAAACTAGTGGGCTCCGTTATAGAGTCATGCAGGAAACAATGAACCTCCTCAGCTTGAACCGTGGGGGTGGGGGAACCCCTGGAAAATTCGTGAAACAATGACATTCACATAGTTGCTTTCCCCCGATTTGGTTTTCATGTGTGAAACACGATAGAAAAAACAAAATATGAAGAGATATAGAACTCGCTTCAGGCTGAAATGTTTTGATGGGATAAATAGTGAAGGAAATAGTGGCGGACTAGCTCTATACTGGCATGAGTCTTTGATGGTTGATGTGGTTTTCATGAGTCATAGATGCATTGACGCTCATGTCGCAATGGGTGTAGAAGGAAATACGTGGAGGATTACTTGTGTACATGGTGAACCTGGAGTGGAAGATCATCACATATGTGGGCACTATTGAATAACTTAAACACCCAGTCCTCCCTGGCATGGTTAGTAGTTGGTGATTTCAAGGAATGCTTATGGGATTTCAAACACTTCTCTATGGTGGCAAGATACCCTGCGTAGATGCAGGATCTTCATGATTCATTAGAGATTTGCAAGCTCGCCGACTTGGGATTCTCGGAAGTGCCTTACATGTACGATAATAAGAGAAGCGGCACAACAAATGTCAAGGTCCTCCTAGACCATGTGGTTGCTAACCGGGCACGGAAAAATGTGTTTGGACATGTTGCGGTGTCTCATGTGGTCACTCCAGTTTCATACCATGTGGCTCTGCATGTAACTTGTGAAAAGCTGGAGAACTTGCATGCAAGAAAAAATAAAGTTCGACATTATGAGGTTATGTGGGAAAGGGAACCAACACTTCAGGAGTGATAACAGAGTCGTGGGAGGAGGCTGGACAGATGCACTGTCTGGGAGATGTACATGCTGCGCTTTGTTCCACCATGTAGAAACTTGGGTCCTGGAGTAAGGAGAAGTTTAGCAATGTCTCAAGAGAGTTGGCAGAAATCTAGAACCGAACTAGCGGAACTTATGTTGATGAATGCTAACCGATGTGAAATCCAAAATGTGACTGACAAGATGAATGAACTCTTGTACAGATAAGAGATGATGTGGATGCAATATTCTCGAGTGAAGTGGCTAAAAGAGGGTGACTGTAACACATAGTTTTCCATCAAAGCCAGTTTGGCACGCAAAGAAAAATAGGATCAAGAAAGTGGAAGATACTCTTGGTACTATGCACATGGATGTTAAGTAGATGGGTGCTGCACCCACTGGGTATTTTCAGAGTCATTTTATCACTGACCCCTCACTTGATCCTGCTCCTATAATAGATTTATTTCAATGAGTTGTATCTCGAGAGACAAATGAAAGATTGTGTGCTGATTTTCCAGATAATGAAATTGCGGATGCTCTATTCTAGATAGGCCCCTTAATGACTCCAGGACCAGATGACATTCCTGCATGCTTCTTTCAGCGGAACTGGAGCACCTTACAGGGAGGTATAATCTTTGTAGTTAAGGATTTCTTTTTGACTGGTGTCATGCCACCTGGAATAAATGATACTATGATTTTTATGATCCCAAAAATTGCAAACCCAGTTAAGATCACACACTTTCGACCAATAAGATTTTGTAATGTTATTTACAAAGTGGTCTCAAATTACTTGGCGAACTGGTTGAGACCAATTCTTGATGATGGCATATCTCCTGCCCAAAGTGGATCGGTATGATCAGTGATAATTCCTTTGTGGCCTCTGAATGCATTCACCATATAAAGCAGGAGAAGGACCCTACAAAGAGCTTTCGTGCTTACAAACCGGATCTCTCTAAAGCTTATGATATAGTGGACTGGATCTACCTTAAGAAGATGATGCAAAAGCTTGGCTTCGCTCACCGGTGGGTTGCATGGGTAATGACATGTGTTAGTTCGGTGATATATTCTATAAGGATTCGTTTGCACCGTCATACAGTTTTTGCCAAGGTGACCCATTGTCCCCATACTTATTTCTATTTGTTGCTGATGGTCTCTCTGCTTTGATTAATAAAGGCATTGATGATGGTAAAATCTCCCTCTAAAGATTAGAGTTCCTGGTGTGTCACATCTTTTATTTGCAGATGATATGCTTTTATTCCTCAAATAATGTACTCATGAAGCAAACTATATAAAAGAAGTTTTAGCCCCCTATGGTTCGGCAACAGGACAATTGATAAACCCCTCAAAAATGCTCTATGTTGTTTGGTGGCTCATGTTCTAAAGCAAACATGGATGATGTGAAGAACATACTTCACTTCCACGGGATTTGAAGAGAAATACTTAGGGCTACCCACCCCAGATGGTAGAATGTCAAAGGGAAAGTTTGAGAACTTGCAAGTTAGACTAACAAAATGCATTTTTAATTTTGATGGTCACCCAACCTAAGTAAGAAAAAGAAGTGTTGATTATGGCGGTTGCAAAATCTATACTACTTACATAATGATTGTCTTCATTGAGGTGTGCGATGGTCTAAATCACATGGTTAGAAATTATTTCAGGGGAGCAGAAAAAGGAAAACGAAAGACACATTGGTATTCCTGGAATATGATGACTAGGCCAAAGAAACAAGATGGGTTGGGTTTTAAAGGTTTCCATATTTTTAATCAAGCCTTACAGACTCATCAGGCTGGCCATATAGTTGAACATCCATACAGTTTGTGTGCCCGGTGGTTAAAGGCAAAATACTTTCCTAGTGGAAATCTTGTTGATACCATTTTCACTTTCAATCCATCTCCCACTTGGCAAGCTATCTCTCATGGTCTGGGCCTTCTGAAGAAGGGGGTTGTTTGGAGAATAGGTAATGGTCAAAAGGTCTGAATATTGCATGACAGATGGATCACATGGGAACCAACAGGAGGCCTAATCACCCAAACAGGAAGATGCAAATTTAAATTGGTCTCTGTCCTAGTTGGCATTCATGGTAGTTGGGATATGGTGAAGATAAAACAATACTATTTACCAGTGGATGTAGTTGAGATTCAGAAGTTAAGACTTGCTCCTCATGTGGGGGGAGATTTCATAGCATGGGCACATGAGAAGAATGGAAAGTTTATTCTCTGAAGTGTATATAAGTTTGCCAGTGATGATCAAGAAATTGCTAAGCCAACGTCTACCAGTAGTAGGCCTGACGGGAGCCGGGACGACTCGAAGGAAATTTGGCACTATAATGTTCCCCAAAAGTTCAGTTGTTTGCATGGCGCCTGGCCGCTAACTCTCTGGCGATGTCGACAAAGAAACTTAAGAAAAACCTGGAACTATCTGCGATGTGCCAAGTATGTTATCGTGAAGAGGAGGACTCAATCCATGCAACCACACCATTTGGCTTTGGGAGGCCATATTACTTTAGTGGGTTTTGCCGAAGCGAACAAGTTTTGTGAACACTGGTTCAGATTGGATGTTTAATCTCCTAGTTGGTACTGATGAGGAGACTCGCATGCAGTTACAGGTTCATCTGCTCAATTGATGATGGTAATGCAGTTGGCATGGCTGCCAGCAACAGGGAAGATGATCTGAGGCGGCGAAAGAAATTCTGCAGGGGGAATCTCTGCTGCAGTGAACACTTTCATTGATGGTGCACCTCAGGTGGGGTGGATGATGACACGGCAGGAGTAGGACATAACACACATAGTTTTCTTTGACATCTATCTGAAAATGAAGTAAATCTGTAAGGGCTCCTTAGAATTGGAAGAGCATTTGCAAAAATAGGATTTCTGTCAACCTGGGTGTTTGGTTCACATGAATTGGAAGAACACATGAATGGAGGAACATGGTCGAATTAAAGTAAAACCACGTGAAAATGAAAAAAATAATAATCTTATTATGCCAGTAATGCAATTAGTCCTGTTCTCCATGCGTATTAATTTGAAAAGGACGTCCAAGTGGATGTTAAAATTCCTACATTTTTTCTTTGAAAGAGACAACAAAGGAAAAATAATCCTGAAGTTTTGGTTTGCTCCATTACTTCTAACGAGATGCACAAATAGTAGTACCATAGTAAGTTTCCAATTCCTATGTTTTCCTTCCTTTTCTCTTTGACCAGTGGCGATTCTAGTAGGCAGTCTTCAATAGGCTGAAGCCCGCCCTCAAAATATTTGGTCAACATTAGTATCATACAATGGCTATCTTCCTAAACCGATTAAAATTGTGGTTCAAAAGAGCATTTAGTTTTCTCCCTGTTAACTTTGTGACCACGGTTCATTTATTTCTAGATTTGCAACTTCTTTGAACCAAAGGATCCCTGAGGGATGGACATGAATGCAGATTAATAAAGTGATGCGACAAGTGTACAACCTCTTTGGCATAGCATTTCAAAATCGATCTAAAACCTAGGGGAGACCGGGCAAAAACTAAAAAGTTGAAATAACAAAAAAAATCCATCTAAAAGCTAAAAATGCATACTAAAAAAGTAAGAAAAACAAAATCCCATGGGAGCGTGATGTCTACTATGCAACTTTATTCTTGTAGGCTCGTGTTGGGCCTCCAAGTGCAGAGTTTTGTAGGACAGTAGCAATTTTCCCTCAAGTGGATGACATAAGGTTTATCAATCCGTGGGAGGCGTAGGATGAAGATGGTCTCTCTCAAACAACCCTGCAACCAAATACAAGAAATATCTTGTGTCCCCAACACACCCAATACAATGGCAGATTGCATAGGTGCACTAGTTCCGTGAAGAGATGGTGATAAAAGTGTAACATGGATAGTAGATATTGATTTTTGTAATAATAACAATAAAAAACAGCAATGTAGCAATTGATAAAATGGAGCACAAACGGTATTGCAATGCTTGAAAATGAGGCCTAGGGTCCATACTTTCACTAGAGCAATCTCTCAACAATGCTAATATAATTGGATCATATAAACATCCTCAACGTGCGATGAACAATCAGTCCAAAGTTCTTATCTAGCGGAGAACATAGGAAGAAATTGCTTATAGGGTACGAAACCACCTCAAAGCTATTCTTTCCGATCAATCTATCCTAGTGTTCGTACTAAAATAACACCAAACTATTCTTTTCGATCGATCTAACCAAGAGTTCATACTAAAATAACACCATATGATACACATCAACCAACTCTAATGTCACCTAGATACTCCAATGTCACCGCGAGTATCCATGAGTTGATTATATGATAGGCATCAAACAATTTCAGATTCATAATACTCAATCCAACACAAAGAACCTCAAAGAGTGTTCCAAGATTTCTACCGGAGAAACAAGGATGAAAACATGCATCAACCCCTCTGCATAGATTACCCCAATGTCACCTCAGGAATCCGCGAGTTGAGTGCAAAACATATATCAAGTGAATCAATATGATACCCGATTGTCACCATGGGTATTCATAGCAAGACATACATCAAGTGTTCTCAATTCCATAAAAGTATTCAATCTGATAAAACGAAATCTCAAAAGGAAAACTCAATTCACAACAAGATAGAGAGGGGAAAACACCATATGATCCCACTATATTAACAAAGCCCATGATACATCAAGATCGTGACATCTGAAGAACACGAGAGAGAGAGATTAAACACATAGCTACTGGTACAAACCCTCAGCCGAGGGTGCACTACTAGGGAAAAGCCTAGCAGTAGCGCTGGTTTTTGGACTATCAGTAGCGCGGGTAAGCGTGCTACTGATAAGGCGCTACAGCTAAAGCTTAGCAGTAGAACCTACTGGCCCTCGCTACTGCTATATCTGCTTAGTAGTAGCGCTTTCCAAGCCAATCGCTACTGCTAATTACTAGTAGCGCTTTCAAAAACAACCGTTACTACTATTATATTCCATTTCTTTTGAATTTTAGGTCGTATTCATACACATGTATACAATTTTTCACACAGTAGCAATTTAGAGATTGTTTTTACATCATAATGAGTTATTAAATCACTAGGTGAAAGAACCTTGGATTAGTTTCAAGTGCATGGATCCAAAGTAACCAATGGTCACTTTGGATCCATCCATTTGAAACTAATCCACAGTTTTTTCACCCAATGACATAATAACTTATCATAATAATAATAATAATAATAATAATAATAATAATAATAATAATAATATCATTAACAACTTATCATCCTAATATATCATTGTCATATAACTCCTCATAATAATCATTTTTGTCCATGATGAGACATCATATAACAACTTCTTCACTAGTTATAATAACAACTCCTCCTCCTCACCATCTTAGTACTCATAATCACTACTCCTACTCAGCATCACCATCAAGTCTAACACATTGTAGTCATATATAATCAACACTAACTAATTGTTCTTAATACTTAGGACCTACTCCTCTCTCCTAGCTAAAATACCATAAAACAGATAAACTGGTCCTTCACCATAATGGAGAATGGCCATAAACCTATCTCCAACTTGTGGCTTGCGCACATTCATTTTGTCTCCAATTATTTGCGTGTGCGCATTCATCACTTTGCTCCATTCTTTGATTTTGAGCCTTCCATCATTTGAAGAAATCGAGTATGCAGTATGGTAAGCCTTCGAAGGAGTTGGTCGTAAGCTAACCATATGCATATCACCTTTGGTAAATAGCATGTCAGGCACAACCTGTTGGGGCGCCTCTGTTCAAAAACAAAATAGTAACATATATAGTTAGCAACGTAGTTTACTTAAGAATAATGTATGCAATGAAGTTACCATCATTAACAAAATCTTACCAAGTTTTTGGCAATGAATTTACCATCAAGCAATTTATAGACTAGTGGCACATATCTAGTATATTTTGGGCTGATAGAGTGACTGGTTTTGAAGGCCTCAACATCTTCTCTGAATGAGACAAGATAACCTTTCTCCTCACAATTATTCTTGGAGTCATAGCTGTAGTATGTGTTGTCTACTACCTTCCGAGTATTTCTTGAAGATAAGAAATAAGCTGACAATTATAAATAAATAAGTTTAGTACGGAGGAACACCAAATATTTTTGAATTAACAACATAAATTACTGAACTTAACAAATTAGTTTGACAAACTCACATCTAGGTAAAACTAGAGGCATATCCACATCCACCTAGATGTCAATATTATCATCATCATAATCTTCGAGACGAATATCAAATCTTATTCGCATTCCCTCCTCAAATCCATATGCCTTGCAGAGAGCTTCCCAATTAGAGCAACCGAAATGGGAGCGATCGACCGCATTGTAGAACTTAACAAGAAACTCATAACCATGTTTAGTTCTTAAGTGAGCCCTCCTCATCTCCACATTCTCAAAGTCATCTAAACCAAAACCAAGCTTCTCCAATACATATGGTCTAGCATGGCACAGGATGTACTAATCAAATTGAAAAAAATCCATAAATTACACGTTGAACAAAAGAAGCACAAGTGATGATATTAATTACGATGAAATGCTTGTCATTGCGTACCGTACAAACATTGAAGGTCTCTTCCAGCTTCATGGTGAAAAACCTATCATTTTGTAGGTGAGGAAACCTGTCTCACACACCCCGATTATCGTAGCAGTACCCGCACTCTGGGATCCCATCGTCATCAGACATCTCCTATGTTAAAAATTATAAGATTATAACTCGACGGCAAAACCCAAAAAATCCGGCATGACCTTTCCTAAAAAAGGACTTATCGAGCGCCTGAAATTTGCCAGAACGGAAATTAATCAACACTCCAGCAAAACATAGGCAACTTATCGATGGTCATTGCATTTCAATGGTTGAAAATATGAAAAAAACATTTGAAAATATATTAGATATAATCCTAACACTAAATAAACTAGTTTTATTAACTACTTACTAAATAAACTAGTTTTATTAACTACTTACTAAATAAACCAGTTCTATTAAGCACTTACTATAAATAAACTAGTTCTATTTAGCACTTACTAAATAAACTAGTTCTATTAATCACTTACTAAATAAATTATTACTATTAAACACTTGCTAAAAATTCTACTACCCTAAATTTTCTTACTTCTATTTTATTCAAAACACCTAAAATAGTCAAAAAAATGTTCTATTAAAAACCAATAGTCTACGATGTCTACATTCTAAAATCTACATTTAAATTACCTACGATTTGCAAGAACAAAGACAAGGGAGGGAGGGAGGAGAGAGGAGGGGAGGGGCGGCCAGAGGAGGAGGGCGAGGGGCCGGTCGGAGGAGGAGGAGGAAGGGGCGGTGGGAGGAGGAGGAGGGAGGGGTGGTGGGAGGAGGGCTGCCGGCAGAGGAGGTAGGAGGGGGCGGCCGCAGGCAAAGGGAGGAGGGCACGATGGGAGGAGGAGGGAGGAGGGCGCGGTGGGAGGAGGAGGGATGAAAGAAGGGAGTACCTCGGTGGTGGACGGACGACGGCGGCGGCAGCGACAGACGACGACGGGTATCGGCGCGGGCGAGAGTGACTAAGAGGGAGAGTGAGTGAGAGAGAGGGTCGGCTGCATGGGGGATAAGGTAAGGTTAGTAGTAGCGCGGGTACGAAAAAGTGCTACAACTAAGGAGAATAGCAGTAGCACCGGGCTAGGATACGCACTACTGCTAAGTGTAAGCATGCAAAAATTCATTGTCTATCAATGCAAAAATACATTGGCCATCAATGATCTTTTTGTGTAGAATCTGAATTATCAATATGATTCCTCTCCGGTAGGAACCGGAGAGGACTCATATTGCGGCCACAAATTCTACACATAGAGTTCAGTGAAGATCAAGTGGTTGTGATAGTTTGAGAAGTAACATATTTAAGCTAGTAAACACCCTTTTCACGGAGCAAGGTGGGACTAAACTTGTGGACTGAACTTAGCAGTAGCGAGCTTTATAGAAATGCACTACTGCTAACATCTATAGCAGTAGCGCGGTGCGGAATAGGGCACTGCTGCTATAACTAGATTGACGGCGAGGTCATGGCAATTAGAGCAGTAGCGCGGTTTGGATAGGACGCGTTACTGCTATTTTTCTTTCAGCAGTGCGTTTCTCTGGCACGCGCTACTGCTAAATAGCAGCAGTGTCGTATTTTGAAGAGCGCTGCTAGTAAGATTCTGTGTATAAGGTTTTTCCTAGTAGTGGTGGACTACTCCCTCCTCATCACGGTGGCCGCCGGGATGATGAAGATGGCCATCGGTGATGATCTCCCCCTTCGGCGGAGTGCCGAAACAGGGTCTAGATTGGTTTCTCGTGGCTACAGAGGTTTGCGCCGGCGGAACTTCTGATCTAGGGTTACCCATAATGGTTTCTCTATTTATAGGAATTTTTGGCATTGGTTTCACGCTAAGATGGGCCTCGAGGTGAGCACAACCCACCGGGGCACGGACAAGGGCCCAGGCGTGCCCCGGTGTCTTGTGCCCTACTCCTTCACCTTATGGTCCTTCCACGAAGCTTCGGGGGTCTCTTTTGTTCCAAATAAAACCGTCAAAAGTTTCAGCTCATTTGAAGAACTCTCATTTCTGCACAAAAAACAACACCACGGTAGTTCTGCTGAAAACAACGTCAGTCCTAGTTAGTTCCATGCAAATCATACCAAAACCATATAAAATTATTGTAAACATGACATGAATACATCATAAATTATAGATACATTGGAGATGTATCGGAGCGTCCAAAATGCGATATGTTGTGGTGGCTGAGCCCACCCGAAGTGACCATCCATCCACGTGTTGGTAACTGATACATCTCCAACGTATCTATAATTTAAGAAGTATTCATGTTGTTATTTTATCATTCTTGGGTGTTTTACAATCATTTTATAACAACTTTATATCATTTTTTGGGACTAACCTATTGACCCAGTGCCCACTGCCAGCTGCTATTTTTTGCTTGTTTTTTACATCGCAGAAAATCAATATCAAACAGAGTCCAAACACTGCGTAACTTTTGGAGATTTTTTCTGGACCAGAAAGAACCCAATGGGCCTGAGCTGCACCTGGGGGGTACCCCAAGGGGGGCACAACCCACCAGGGCGTGCTAGGGCCCCTGGCACGCCCAGGTGGGTTGTGCCCACCTCGGTGGTCTCCTGCACCCCCTCTTTGCACTATAAATTCCCAAATATTCTGAAACCCTTCGGGGTAAACCTAGATCAGAAGTTCCACCACCGCAAGGCCTCTCTATCCACGAGATCCAATCTAGACCCCGTTCCGGCACCCTACCGAAGGGGGGAATCATCTCCGGTGGCCATCTTCATCATCCCGGCTGCCACCACGATGAGGAGGGAGTAGTCCACCCTCGGGGCTAAGGGTTTGTACCAGTAGCTATGTGTTTGATCTCTCTCTCTCTCTCGTGATCTATATCATGGGATTTGTTAATATAGTCGTATCTTATGATGTTTCTCCCCTCCCCTCTATACTCTTGTTAGATGAATTGGATCTTTACCCTTCAAAGTTTTGTCTTGTCGGATTGAATATTCAGAGATGAGAACAGACGATATATGTCTTGCAATATGAATACTTGAGGTGACAATGAGGTATCTTATTGATTCACTTGATATGTGTTATGGCATTTAACTCGCGGATTCCCGTGGTGATATTGGGTAATCTATCCATAGGGGTTGATGCACGTTTTTCTCCAACGAAAACTTTGGGGTCTCTTTATAGTTCTTTGTGTGGATTGAGTATTATGAATATGAATTTGCTTTGATGTTATTCTAGTACAAACTCTAGGATAGATCGAATGAAAAAATAGCTTTGTGTTATTTTAGTACGAACTCTTGAATAGACCGAACGGAAAGAATAACTTTGAGGTGGTTTCGTGACCTACAAACAATTCCTATCTTTTGTTCTCCGCTAATAGGAACTCGGGAGTGATTCTTTATTGCACCTTGAGGGATAATTATATCATCCAACTATGTTAGCATTGTTGAGAGGTTGCACTAGCGAAAGTACGGACCCTGGGCCTCATTTTTAAGCATTGCAACACCATTTTTGTGCCCATTTACTATTTGCTACCTTGCTGTTTTTATTTATTCAGGTTATAAAAATACATTTCTACCATCCATATTACACTTTTATCACCATCTCTTCGCCAAACTAGTGCACCTATACAATTTGCCATTGTATTGGGTGTGTTGGGGACACAAGAGATTTCTTGTATTTGGTTGCAGGGTCATTTGAGAGAGACCATCTTCATCCTATACCTCTCATGGATTGATAAACCTTAGGTCATCCACTTGAGGGAAAATTGCTACTGTCCTATAAAACTCTGTGCTTGGAGGCCCAAAACGTGTCTACAAGAATAAAGTTGTGTAGTAGACATCAAGCTCTTTTCAGGCGCAGTTGCCGGGGAGGTAAGGAAACCGGCACTCACACTCCGGCAACGAAGCTCTTTTCTGGCGCCGTTCCCGGGGAGGTAAGGAAAACGGCACTCACGCTCCGGCAATGAAGCTCTTTTCTGGCGCCCTTACTGGGGAGGTGCGTGCTTGAAGGTATATCTTTAGATCTTGCAATTGAATCTTTTAGTTTCTTGTTTTATCACTAGTTTGGTTTATAAAAGAAAACTACAAAAAAATGGAATTAAGGTTCCATCATATTATTGATTATCTTTATAATGTCTTTCGCGAAAATGTTGGAAAGGAAATTTTTGCTCAATTGATAGAAGAAGAAGTCAATAAAATGTTCGGCACAAAATATTTGAATGATGAGCATGATTGCAATATTGTTGGTGTAAACTCTTTGAATATCCATGATGCTAACGATATGCAAAGCCATAAGCTTTGGGATGCTATGTTTGATGAAGATGATATTTTTAGTCCCCCAAGTTTTGATGTGCAAGTTTGTTATAATGGTAGCATGCCTCCTATTTATGATGATTATATTGATGAAAGTGGATTTGGAGAGGTTATGACTTTATTTAGTGATGATTCCACTATTTTGGAAGAGGTTCCAACTTCTTATGAGAACAAAGTTGCTACATATGATGATTATGGTGATGACATGTATGCTATAAAGAATAATGATAACCATGAAACTTTTCATCATTATTTTAATTTTCAATCACATGATAGTTATTTTGTTGAGTTTTCTCCCACTACTATTCATGAAAATAAATTTGCTTGTGTGGAGAGTAATAATTTTTCTATGCTTGTGAATCATGAAAAGAATACTTTATGTGATACTTATATTGTTGAATTCATTCATGATGCCACTGAAAATTATTATGAGAGAGAAACATATGCCTTTACATATCTCAATAATATCAAGTTTCCTCTCTATGTGGTGAAAGTTTTGAAGTTATGCTTGTTTTGCCTTCCTATGCTAGTTGATTCTTGCTCCCATAAATTGTTTTCTCACAAAATCCTATGCATAGGAAGTGGGTTAGGCTTAAATGTGCTATTCGTATGCTTCATGATGCTCTCTTTGTGTTTCAATTCTTTACTTTTATGTGTGCATCACTGAAATCATCATGCCTAGCTTAAAAGGCATTAAAGAAAAGCCCTTGTTGGGAGACAACCCAACATTTACCCCTACTGTTTTTGTATGTTCACATGATTAGGCTACTGTAGTAATCATGTTTTACTATCTTTGTTTCAATAAAGTGCCAAGTAAAGCCTTTGGGATCATGTTGGGTGATAGTTGATTTGATCTTGCTGAAAAACATAAACTCTTGCGCTCACGAAAATAGCTCTCATTTTCAACAGAAGAGTGCTTTTAAGTTGATTCTTTTTGAAGAAGATTAATATACAAATGTCTCACGTGGTCCAGATGTTTCCATAATTTTTGGAGTAGCAGAAGTATGGTTTGAGTACAGATTACTAGAGACTGTTCTGTTTTTGACAGATTCTGTTTTCGATGCATAGTTTGCTTCTTCCCTTCTTTCTATGGCTTATATTGCTCAATATAAATTGTGTAAATGATATGCTATAGTAGGCATTGTGTGAAAAAAAATGAATCTTTTCTTTGACAGTACCAAAGTGAAACGGTTTGCTCTTTATCAAACTAACCTATCTCACAAAGTTCCATTAAGTTTTGTGTGATTGAAGTTTACAAGTTTTGGGTGAGATGTAGATATGAGGAGAATAAGGAGTGACAAAATCCTAAGCTTGGGGATTCACAAGGCACCCAAAGGTAATATTCAAGGAAGATCCAAGCAACTAAGCTTGGGGATGCCCCGGAAGGCATCCGTCTTTCATCTCCAACATTTTCGGTAACCTCATTTGGAGCTATGTTTTCATTCGTCACATGATATGTGTTTTGCTTGGAGCGTCAATTTATTTTGATAGGATTTTATTTATTTTATTTAGAATAATGTTTTGAATCTTTTATTTCAATAAAAGTGGCAATGATAGCCTTTGCCGTGCTTATTTTGCAATTATACTTGTTGCTGTTTGAAAATAGAAAGTTTGTCGATGTTATTCCCTAGAAAAGTCAGAATATGATAAATTGTTGAAACTTTTTGCAAAATAAGCTGTGATAAATTTTCTACAGTGTAATATTTTTCTCATAATTTTTGGAGTTAGGGAAGTATTGATACTCTTACATTCTTTAGAGACTGTACTGTTTTGGCAGATGCTGCTATGTTTGCATATGTTTGCTTTTTTAATGATTCTATTTGAGGATAGGAGTATTAAATATGCAGAGGCATTTAGTATGCAATGTTGAAAAATAATTTTTGTGATTTGCTACAGTAAAGAATGATAAAGGTTTTGCATTGATCTATACTAACTTATCTTGCGAGTTTTTGTTGAGTTTTGTGTGGATGAAGTTTTTGAGATTTAGGAAAACCGTGATATGAGAGGAATTAAGGAGACACACAATCTCAAGCTTGGGAATGCCCAAGGCATCCCAAGACAATATTCCAAGAATTCTCAAGCATCTAAACTTTGGGATGGCCCGGTAGGCATCCCACCTTTCTTCTTCAATGGTTATCGGTTAGTATCGGTTGAGCCTAAGTTTTTGCTTCTTCACATGATGTGTGCTATCCTTGAAGTGTCATTTTATTTTGTTTTTGCTTGCTGTTTTAATAAAATACTTAGATCTGAAAGTTTTTTGGATAAGAGAGAGTCCTCAAATAGCTACCTATTTACTTAACTACTCGCATGATCTTCACTTATATCCTTTTGGAGTAGTTTGTCATTTACTCTTGTGCTTCACTTATATCCTATGAGTAAATTGTTGAATAAATTGAATGTCATGAAGTTGAAATCATACCATGCCTAGTGGTATCTTCACATTGGGTTTAGAAAGTGAAATATTTTGAGGCTTGACAATTACAGTATTGGTCATACAAGCAATTCATGAATAATTAGTATAAGGAAGAGAACTTTCACATGCAAATATACTATCTTGGAAATCCTTTGTGATTGTGAGCCCCCATCAAAATATAATATGCCAAAATTGTTGACGCTGGACAAGGAAGACAATGTAATGATTTATGTTTGTTCATATTCACATCAAAGTTATATTGTCATAGATCCTTCAACATGTGGTGCTTGCCCCCTATCTTTGCTAGCCAAAATTTTTGCACCAAGTAGAGATACTACTTGTGCATCCAAAAACCCTTAAACCCAAATCTTGTTTTGAGATTCCACCATATTTACCTAAGGGTTGAGCAAGATCCTTCAAGTAAGTTGTCATCGGTGCAATAAGGCAATAAAAATTGCTTCTAAAAGTGTTAGATCATTTAGTGTAAGAGAAAACTGAGTGTTGTATGTACTTGTGATGGCAAAGAATAAAAGCGATAGACTGCATAATAAAGGTTGCTACCATAAGGGGCAATATAACTTGACGTTCTTTTGCACTAAGGGGTTGAGCATACAAACCAATAAGCGCATGGCTGCTTCCCTCTGTGAATGGCCTATCTTTTACTTTTATGTATTTACCTTTATGCAAAGAGTCAAAGTTTTTCTCTCTATTCCTTTTTATTTTTCTCCTTTGGCAAGCATCATGTGGTGAGGAAAGATCTAGGCACATATGTCCAGTTGAATATGGGTAGCATGAGTTATTATTGTTGACATCACCCAAAGGTGAATACGTTGGGAGGCGAAACTATAAGCCCCTATCTTTCTATGTGTCCGATTGAAACGTTTTGCTCATGTGTATGCGGTGAGTGTTAGCAATCATAGAAGACTATAAGATGGTTGAGTATGTGGAGCTCTTACTTAAACTCTGTTGAATAAGTTGAATTGCAATTGCTAGGTGACTGAGAACATAGGTTGTTGGGTTTCAAGAGAGTTCATTGTTTGAACCTTAACATGTGAATTGGTTGCTACTATAACATGCGAAGTTTAATAAGAAAGAATTGTTGTTATGATGCTAGAAAAAGTGATGGAAATTATCATTGATCAATGATACGTCCATTTTGCATCATGCTTTTATATCAATATTTATTGCATTATGGGCTGTTATTACACATTATATACCAATACTTATGGCTATTCTCTCTTATTTTATAAGGTTTACCATGAAGAGGGGGAATGCCGGCAGCTGGAATTCTGGCTGGAAAAGGAGCAAACATTGGAAACCTATTCTGCACTGCTCCATAAGACCTGAAACTCCACGAAACTTATTTTTGGATTTATTAAGGATTATTGAGCGAAAGAAACACCTCAGGGGGCCCACACCCTGGCCAGGAGGGTGGGGGACGCGCCCACCCCTACTGGGCACGCCCCCTATCTCCTGGCCCCCCTGGTGGGCCCCCGGTGTCCATCTTCCGCTATATGAAGGCTTTTACCCTGGAAAAAGTCGTGGGCAAGCTTACGAGATGAAACTCCGCCGCCACGAGGCGGAACCTTGGCGGAACCAATCTAGAGCTCTGGTAGAGCTGTTCTGTTGGGGATACTTCCCTCCGGGAGGGGGAAATCATCACCATCGTCATCACCAACGATCCTCCCACCGGGAGAGGGTCAATCTCCATCAACATGTTCACCAGCACCATCTCCTCTCAAACCCTAGTTCATCTCTTGTATCCAATCTTGTATCCAAAACCACAAATTGGTACCTGTGGGTTGCTAGTAGTGTTGATTACTCCTTGTAGTTGATACTTATTGGTTTACTTGGTGGAAGATCATATGTTCAGATCCTTAATGCATATTATTACACCTCTGATTATGAACATGAATATGCTTTGTGAGTAGTTACGTTTGTTCCCGAGGACATGGGTGAAGTCTTGCTAATAGTAGTCATGTGAATTTGGTATTCGTTCGATATTTTGATGAGATGTATGTTGTCTTTCCTATAGTGGTGTTATGTGAACGTCAACTACATGACACTTTACCATTATTGGGTCTAGAGGAAGGCATCGGGAAGTAATAAGTAGATGATGGGTTGCTAGAGTGACAGAAGCTTAAACCCTAGTTTATGCGTTGCTTCGTTAGGGGCTGATTTGGATCCATATGTTTAGTGTTGTGGTTAGGTTTACCTTAATACTTTTGTTGTAGTTGCTGTCGGTGTCAAAACCGGCGGATCTCGGGTAGAGGGTCCCGATCTATGTGTCTTAGGCTGATGGTAACAGGAAGCAAGGGACACACTATTTACCGAGGTTCGGGCCCTCTCGATGGAGGTAAAACCCTACTTCCAACTTGATTAATATTGAAGATATGTGGAATACAAGAGTAGATCTACCACGAGATCATAGAGGCTAAACCCTATGAGCTAGCCTATGATGGTATGATTGTAATTGTGATCAGACTTCTAAGGACCATGCTCTTCGGTTTATATAGACACCGAAGAGCTAGTGTTTACATGGAGTCGGTTACAAGGAAGGAAACATAATATCCGGATTGCCAAGCTTGTCTTCCATGCAAAGGAGAGTCCCATCTAGACACGAGCCGAAGTCTTGAGTCTTGTATATTGACGCTTCTATAGTCCGGACAATGTATATAGTTCGGTTGTCCGGATACCCCCTTATCCAGGACTCCGTCAGTCGCCCCTGAACCAGGCTTCAATGACGATGAGTCTGGCACACAGTCTTGTCGTCGGCATTGCAAGGCGGGTTCCTCCTCCGAATACTCCAAGGTTACCATCGAACACGTAGACTGTCATGGATTTGTCACGGCAGATATCCTAGCGAAAGGACTTAGTCGTGGAGCCATCGCTACGAGTTTACTTGAAGGGGTTTAAGCGGACACAAAGACACGTGGGGTTTATACTAGTTCGGCCCCTTCGATGAAGGTAAAAGCCTATGTCTAGTTGTGATGGAATTGATGTGGTCTCGATGGCTAGGGAGCAAACAAGCTTCGCCTAGGCCCGAGTTGTGGTTGTCCCCCTTGAACCGCCGCCGGGCCGTCCCCTTATATACACGGGTGACGCCCGTCGGTCCATAGAGTCCCAGCCGGTTCATATTCGTATCCCGGTCGGTATCTCTCTATTCCTAACTTACAATACAAGTTATACATCAGGTCGGTTTTATAGCTACAGATTCTAAACCGACTATAGGCCTTGGGCCTTCACCTGCTTATACCGCTATGAAGTTAACCCTGCCCAAGTAGGCCGGTTTACACCCAGTGGTAATATCCCCAACATTAGGCCCCAGATTGATTTGAACTGGTTCATGTCAATCCTTCACACCATCTTGCGTCTTGGATGTCTTCTGTTAATTGGCAAATCTTCATGTCGTCATCATGTTTGATTGCTGTAAACCGGCATGACGTCATCAACTTTGGCTACTATAAACCGGCATGACGTCATTATGAAATTCATAACGCCCTCTTAATGACAGCTCCTGGATTCGCGCGTTTGACCTAGCTCAGTTGCCTTATAAATAAGACCGAAGGGTCATTTGTTTTCTCTTCCCCTTCGTCCCTTCTTCTTCTTCTTCCTCACGTTGCCGGCTTTGGAGCTCCGCCACCACCGTCGACCTCTGCCTCGTCTCAGGCCGCTGCATCAACCTGTACGTACCAGAGTGTCGCGGCGTCTTTCCGCATCCTCTCCGTTCCTGGTAAGTTCTCTCTCCCTCTTAACCTAGATCTGTTCTTAGGGTTCCATGTTCTTGCTATGTTCATCGCGCGTTCATAGCTGCTCTCTGATCTTGAATGCATCTGTGAACTCTTGCTGTGTTTAGTAGCGATCCCTTTAGCATCCGCTTACCATTTCTCATCCAAGCTCATAGATCTCCCGCATCTATCCGCTCAATGGTTCACTTCTGTTTCCGTCTTAGTCTTCGAAATATTTCCTGTTTTTATGAGCTTGCTGTAGATCCGTGGCTGTAACATAATTTTGTGAAACTTGTTTCTGCATAACTAGTTATCCATAGTTTCGATTGCTTCCGATGCTTAGGCCAGGCGGTTTAACTTCACCATAGAGAAAAAATTGCCAGACCGGTATATATGTCATTAGTCCCCTGGTTGAACCGCCAGAATCCATCTGATGCTGCGTTGTAGAAGACCGGTTTATGGGTACTGCCTCCGGTTTACCGTAATTAGATCAACACCGTTTTATCCGGCATGTTCTTGAACCGGATCATTTATTTCTTGTAGATCTTGTCATGGCCAAACAAGTGTACGAGTGCAACTGGGTTCCCTCCCGTGTCACAGAATCACAGCTGAACGATCTAGTCCTGATTGGCGCTTTGGATAGCAAAGACACGATTCATTGGAGGGTTCCTGGAGATGAATGTCCTCCTACACCCCAGGAAGGAGAGGTCGTGGTCTTCACAGATCATATGGCCCGGGGCTTCAAACCGCCCGGCTCCAAATTTTATCGGGATGTGTTAGCCAACTTTCAACTCCGTCCACAGGATATTGGCCCCAACTCTGTCACCAATCTATGTCACTTTCAAGTACTTTCTGAGGCATACCTTCAAGAGGAGCCTTCCGTCGAGTTATTTAGAGATCTCTTTCATCTGAACCGTCGTACTGAATTCACTGACGGCCCTAATACCGAACTGGGCGGTATGGCCATTCAGAAGAGGAAAGAAATCACCTACCCTCACGTCAAACTCCATACTCACCCCAAGGAATGGAACGTAACTTGGTTTTATTGCAAGGATACATCTCCTGATAATGAAAATCCCTTGCCTGGCTTCCGTCCGGAACGGCTCAGCAACACTCACCCGTTTCCACAAAGGCTAAGCGCTAAGGAGAGAATTAAATATGCTCCTCAACTGTCCAAGCTCCGGGCCTTCATGGCCAACGGTTTAACAGGAATAGACCTTGCACGCTGCTGGATATCATGGAGTATTTTGCCTCTAAGCCGGCGCCCAAATTTGATGTGTGAGTATACTGATAGTATCGATGACCCACTCCGACACACTAAAATCCAACTCCCTGAGGACGAAGTCACAGAATCTGTGAAGAAGATGCTGAATGAACCGGAGCACCTCTGTGCTCAAACCGGTCTGCTTCCTTACTGCACCACCAACAAACCGCCAGCGGTAATATTTCAATTGCTCTATTGTTGAACCGAGTTACTATTTTATATGTTCAACGTTTTAATTGCTGCTGATCCAGGGTGATAATCCGTTCTGGAGTAAGAAACTTCCTCAAGACAAAACGGAGAAGGCAGGACGGCCAACCCGGCCCAAGACCAAGGTTGTCAAGAAACCAGCTCATAAGAGAAAAACCACCGCTTCATCTGACCCAGCCATTGATGATGATGTGGGTAATCCGGATCTTGAGGTAGAACTTGATTCACTTGGCTTACTTTTTACACGCCTTATTGATGATGATGTTTGTCAGGATGACGCTGAAGCCAGCAATGCGGTTTTCGTTGAGGTAACTATTCTCTCTTCCGATTCAGAAATCTTGCCTTTGCCAAAATTTCGCCGGGCAAACCGGAAAGTTAAATTTTCTCATCCTCTTGCTTATCTGGATTCCCAATTTCTTATGAAGACTCAGCAACACGAAGCTCGCCGCACAACCCGGCACAGTGGCCAGGTAGTTACCTCTGCCGGTTTACCAAACAGTCCGGTTCGAAAACGCCGCTCCGAGGTCTCCGACCTTTTTATTGATTTAAATCGTAAAGCGGGTTTCTTCCGTCAACCTCTTAATCCATCCGACTCCGATTATCAGGTCACTTCTCATTCCTCATCTGGTGAATCGTCGGCCACCCAGCTACCACCTTTGAAAACAGTTGCTGGGTAAGTTAAACCGAACATATCCTTCCAGTATGCTGCGCAATGGTTTACACTTTTCCTTAATTTTTATCTTTTCTTCCAGGGCTAAACCGAAACCAAGCAAGAAGGCCCGCCTGGATAAAGCGGCTGAAGAAAATATGGCCCCAGAACATGACCAAGTGCCGGATCGTGAAATGTTTACTTCTGAAGATATCCCCAATGATCCTCCTCTGCAAGACAACATTATCCCTGAAGAAGGTCTTATTAATACTCCAGCGTCTGCTGATCCGCCTGCCAGCTCTGTCCAGATTGAGAAATCCCACACTCCTGCTGACAAAACGGCCGCACCAACCCAAACCGGCGAGTCAAAAGATGATGATGTTGTGATTACCGGTGTAGGCCGCTCTGAACCCGGGAATCCTGCCACCCTTACCAGGCATACCATGAAAGAGGATTCTTCCCCTTTGAATAAAGGAAAATGGGATGTTGAATTAGAAACATATGCCGCTTTGAATGCTCAAGATCTTCACTCTGGCTATTTGAACCGGCTTTACACTAGCCGTGACTGTGAAGCTGGCCTGGTCAAAATGATGAGGGATAAATTTGAGGTAAATTCCTTCTTTCTTTTCTGCCCTTGCATTCATCCCGGTAGCCCCCAAGGGCCGGTTTGTGACCTTGGTCAAACCGGGACTTGATCCTGAATATATATTTTTTGAAATCCGTCGGCATAACCCTCGAGGGCCGGTTTAGCATAAGCAAACCGGGGCTAAAAAATAAAAAGCTGTCCTTAGAACAGAACTTGATCAAATAGCCATTAGCCCCCAAGTGCCAAGTTGAATACTTGTATTGAGCTTGGGACTTTGTATTTGAGCAATATACAAAAAATTGAAGGTACATTAGCCCCCAAGTATCAGGCATATAACTTTATTATGTGGTTGATACTTCAATTTCTTGTCTCGACTGTGAAAAGCTTTAAAATGTCATCTGTATGCAGGCTGAGATTAAAATCAAGGAGGACCGGATTGCCGATTTGCAGGAGGCCCTGAAGACCCAGCAAGCTGAAACAGATAAAGCCAAGGAAGAATTAACCAGCGCTTTGAGCACTGCTGAACGGCTGAAACAAAGTTTTAAGAAAGAGCGAGCTGACTGGGCCACTGAGAAGGCCGGTTTAACCAAAAGAGCAGAAAATGCTGAAGCGGCCCTTAAACCGGTGGTAGATGAACTGACGGCCGTACAGCGGCAAATACACTCCATGACTGCTGCTATCTTTGGTAAGCTCCTTGTAACTTCTGTGATAAATTTGAATCTGCTGTATCGTAAGTCCGGTTTGAGACCATTCCAATCCTTTTGTAGGCACACGTATTGGGCACTTAGGAAATGATGTGCGGAAGAAATTGAAAGCTGCCTACACCTTGGTAGAACAATTGTACACTGGAGCCCAACGGATCATCAGCACAGCTTCTCACAACAACCCGGCGCCCTCTTTAATCCAGGACACTCTTAGCAAGTTGTCAATGCTTCCAGCCCGGATTGAGGAGCTGAAAAAATCCGCTGCCCGAACCGGAGCCATCAATGCCTTAATCCGGGCAAAGGCATGGGTGCCCGACTTTGATCCTGTGGAAGCAGCTCAAGGCTATCCCAGTCTGAAAGAAGATGGCTCTGAGTTCAACGAAGAAGATTTAAGGGCCATAAACCGTGCAGTACGCCCTCTGGCTTGCCAGTTAGCTGAAGAGGCAGATTTGACGCATTATCAAGCGCAATATAATAATCAAAACAAGCGAGTGCCTGCCCCAACTGTTGAAGCGGAGAATCTGATTCCTCCAATCCGTAAGCACACTTACGCCCCTGATATTGAACCGTCTTCCCTGATCCATGAAGAAGCTGTTTTCCAAGCTTTAATGGGAATCGACTGGACCACTGTTGATTTCCAGCCAATGGGTAGAGACGAGGAAGCTGAAGCGGCGGAGGACGAGGAGCAGGCTTGAACCGGAAGCCGGTTTGAAGTGCTATTTGCAACATCCTTCTACAAAAACAATGATTTTGTTTGGGCACCATGCTGCCTTGTAATAGGATAGTTAAAACTTCTGCCTGGGATATGCCTTCGTGCATAAGTACTGAAGCTTTTGCTTGAAAAAACTTTAATTCATATTTCCTGCAATCAGAAAAATTTGAACTTCGGTAGCGGTTATACCGTCAGCCGGATTATGATCTTGATATGTGTATCAGAAATATAACAAATATACGATACATAAATACCTGCCATGCTTGGGTATAAAGCTGGCTTAACCAAGCCTGAAGCGGTGGTTTTATAAACCATTACCGTCAAAAAGGGGAAAGTAGCCCCCGTACAAACCGTACTGACTTAATACGAGCCCCCTGGTTACTCCATGATGTTAACAGGGAAAAGGTAAACCGGGTAGACTCCTCCGGATTAGAAGGGGAATCAAAAATCATTGGCTGAACCGGAAAAAATATGCTTGTTGACATAAAGAAATCCAACAAAAGCAAAAAAACCATGAAAACAACATGGAAACGAAAGTAATGATAAAACCCATTCGCAAAAATACGCTATATTGAGCTGTTCAGATGGCATTACCATGGTCGGACAGGATCAAGGCCCCCAATAGGGGTGACAATGATTCAAGTCAGCCAGGTCCCCAAATGACTCGTGGCATATATGCCAAATCAAGAGGCGTAGCAATGGCTCGGGCCCGACCATGCTCCCAAGTGATTTTGTGGCCTTAGGCCGACCAAGAGGCGTTACTGGTTCAGACTTGACCAAGTCCCCAAATGATCTGGTGGCTGTCGCCTATCAAAGGGTGTTCGTTGGTTCGGACACGACCAAAGCCCCCAGTGATATAAAAACAAATGTCAAGGGGTAAACCGGAGGCCGCTTTAGACAGAACCACTCCGTGTAACCTCGCAAGATGAGAAAGACAGAGACCCCGCTTCAGCTGAGGCTCCGGTTTGATATATCAAAGATAATATATACATTGTCATGATATGTACATAGATAGAGCCAATGGCTCAAGTATAGTAAGGCCGAAGATGAGCTATATTCCACGGTCTGTTGGTCTCCTCTTCTGATGTACGTGAGTCTTGATGCTCTCGAATATCAATCAGATAATACGACCCGTTGTGCAGATTCTTGCTGACTACGAAAGGTCCCTCCCAAGGTGGGGATAACTTGTGCATATCCGTTTGATCTTGGATGAATCGAAGCACCAAATCTCCTTCTTGAAAAGTTCTGGTTCTAACCCGGCGACTGTGATAGCGACGAAGATCTTGCTGGTAAATCGCCGAACGGGCAGCCGCTATATCACGCTCTTCGTCCAATAGGTCCAAAGCATCTTGTCGTGCTGTCTCATTGTCTGCCTCAACATAAGCTGCCACACGAGGCGAATCGTGCCGGATGTCACTAGGGAGAACTGCCTCTGCTCCATAGACCATGAAAAATGGCGTGTATCCTGTGGACCGGTTTGGCGTAGTATTGATACTCCATAATACAGATGGCAGCTCTTCAACCCAACATCCTGGTGTTCTTTGCAATGGGACCAAAAGCCGGGGTTTGATGCCTCGCAAGATTTCCTGATTAGCTCGTTCTGCCTGTCCATTGGACTGGGGGTGTGCTACTGACGACACATCAAGTCGGATGTGCTCACGTTCACAGAACTCCTTCATAGCACCCTTGGATAAATTGGTACCATTATCAGTAATGATACTGTGTGGAAAACCAAACCGGAAAATCACCTTCTTGATGAACTGTACCGCTGTTGCTGCATCACACTTGCTGACAGGCTCCGCTTCAACCCACTTGGTAAATTTATCAACTGCCACCAAAAGGTGAGTTTTCTTATCCTTGGATCTTTTAAAAGGTCCAACCATGTCTAGCCCCCAAGTTGCAAATGGCCATGTTATTGGGATCATCCTCAATTCCTGAGCCGGCACATGAGCACGCCTTGAAAATTTCTGACATCCATCACACCGTTTAACCAAATCCTCCGCGTCAGCATGTGCTGTCAACCAGTAGAACCCGTGACGAAACGCCTTTGCAACCAGAGACTTTGAACCGGCGTGGTGCCCACAATCCCCTTCATGGATTTCTCTTAAGATTTCACAGCCTTCCTCAGGAGAAACACAACGTTGAAACGCCCCTGATACACTGCAATGATGTAATTCACCATTGACAATTGTCATAGACTTGGATCGCCGGACTATCTGCCTGGCCAGAATCTCATCCTCTGGCAACTCCCCCCTTGTCATGTACACAAGATAAGGAACCGTCCAATCCGGAATAACACGCAGGGCTGCCACCAATTGAGACTCCGGATCAGGAATAGCTAAATCCGCTTCACCTGGGAGCTTGACTGACGGATTGTGCAACACATCCAAAAAGACGTTAGGCGGGACCGGTTTACGCTGAGAGCCCAACCGGCTTAAAGCATCCGCCGCTTCATTCTTCCGACGGTCCACATGATCCACTTGATAACCCTTGAAACAACCTGCAATATTATCCACTTCCCGACGATACGCAGCCATGAGCGGGTCTTTAGAATCCCAAGTGCCAGACACCTGTTGAGCCACTAGGTCCGAGTCACCAAAACACTTAACCCGGCTTAAATTCATCTCTTTAGCCATCCGCAGACCATGGAGCAAGGCTTCATACTCAGCTGCATTATTAGTACAAGGGAACATTAAGCGGAGAACATAACAAAACTTATCACCTCGTGGGGAAGTTAATACGACTCCAGCCCCCGAGCCTTCCAATTGCCTGGATCCGTCAAAATGAATAGTCCAATATGTGTGATCCGGCTTCTCCTCTGGCGCCTGTAATTCCGTCCAATCATTGATGAAATCAACAAGTGCTTGAGACTTCACTGCCGTCCGAGGCACGTACTTCAGTCCGTGCGGCCCCAGCTCTATAGCCCACTTGGCAATCCGGCCAGTCGCCTCCCGATTCTGTATAATATCACCCAAGGGAGCTGAACTGACCACTGTGATGGGGTGCCCTTGAAAATACTGCTTCAACTTCCGACTGGCCATAAAAACCCCATAGACCAGCTTCTGCCAATGCGGATACCTTTGCTTGGATTCAATCAGCACCTCACTGATATAATAAACCGGCCGCTGAACCGGATATTCCTTGCCTGCCTCTTTGCGCTCTACCACAATAGCCACGCTAACTGCCCGAGCATTAGCCGCTACGTATAATAATAGCGGCTCCTTGTCGACCGGAGCTGCAAGAACAGGCGGATTGGCTAACTGCCGCTTCAGATCCTCAAATGCCTTGTCAGCAGCTGGACTCCAGACGAAATTGTCTGTCTTCCTCAGCATTTGGTACAAAGGGATAGCCTTCTCCCCGAGGCGGCTGATAAACCGGCTCAGCGCAGCGATTCGGCCCGCCAAACGCTGAACATCGTTGATACACTCCGGTTTAGCTAGAGATGTAATAGCCGTAATCTTCTCCGGATTAGCCTCAATTCCTCTGTTAGACACCAAGAAACCCAGTAACTTGCCTGCTGGAACACCAAAAACACACTTGGCCGGATTAAGCATCATCCTGTAAGCTCGCAAGTTATCAAAGGTCTCCTTCAAATCATCCACCAGTGTCTCCTTCTGCCTTGATTTTACTACAATATCATCCACATATGCGTGCACATTGCGGCCGATCTGCTCATGCAGGCAATTCTGTACACACCGTTGATAGGTGGCTTGGGCACTCTTGAGCCCGAAGGGCATAGATACATAGCAGAAGGCTCCAAAGGGAGTAATGAATGCTGTTTTCTCCTGGTCCTTAACCGCCATCTTGATCTGATGATATCCAGAGTATGCATCCAAAAAACTCAAACGCTCGCAACCCGCCGTGGCATCAATGATCTGATCAATACGGGGGAGAGCAAAAGGGTCTGCCGGACAGGCTTTGTTAAGATCTGTATAATCCACACACATACGCCAAGTGCCGTTTTTCTTAAGAACTAACACCGGATTAGCAAGCCACTCTGGATGGAACACCTCAATAATAAAACCAGCTGCTAAAAGCCTGGCCACTTCCTCTCCAATGGCTTTGCGTCTTTCTTCGTTAAACCGGCGGAGGAACTGTTTCACCGGTTTATACTTAGGATCCACATTAAGAGTGTGCTCAGCGAGTTCCCTCGGTACACCTGGCATGTCAGACGGCTTCCATGCAAAAATGTCCCGATTCTCACGGATGAACTCGATGAGCGCGCTTTCCTATTTGGGATCCAGGTTGGCACTGATAGTGAACTGCTTGGATGAATCGCCGGGCACGAAGTCAACAAGCTTGGTCTCAGCTGCCGATTTGAACTTCAGATCTGAATCATGCTCTGTAGTTGGCTTCTTTAAAGGGGTCATATCCGACGGATCGACATTGTCCTTATAATACTTCAACTCTTCCGTGGCACAGACCGACTCTGCGTAAGCCGCATCACCCTCTTCACATTCCAAAGCGATCCTACGGTTCCCGTGAACCGTTATCGTCCCCTTGTAACCCGGCATCTTGAGCTGTAAGTAGATATAACAAGGCCGCGCCATGAACTTGGCATAAGCCGGTCGCCCAAACAAGGCGTGATACGGGCTTTGGATCTTCACCACTTCGAAGCTCAATTTTTCTGACCGGGAGTCGTGCTCGTCTCCAAAAACCACATCTAGAGCTATTTTACCAACAGGATATGCAGATTTGCCTGGCACAACACCATGGAATACCGTGTTCGACGGTCTGAGATCCTTGTCTGTCAGTCCCATGCGCCTGAATGTCTCATAATATAGTATGTTAATACTGCTTCCTCCATCCATGAGTACCTTGGTGAATTTATAACCCCCCACCTGAGGGTCCACCACTAATGCTAACTGACCCGGATTATCAACCCGGGGCGGGTGATCTTCTCTGCTCCACACGATGGGCTGCTCTGACCAGCGTAAGTAACGCGGTAAGGCCGGTTCAACAGAATTCACCGCTCGTTGGTGGAGTTTTCGGTCACGCTTATCCAAGCCCGTTGTGAAGACATGGTATTGCCCATTGCTCAACTGCTTTGGCTGGCTCTGATAGCCTGACTGCTGCTGCTGCTGCTGGCTGTTCTGATTATTCTGGTAGTTGTGACCGCCCTGATTACGTCCTGAACCGGAAACCCCATCGTGATCCGGCCCGCTGAAACCGGATCCTGAACCGCCACCTGATCCGTGATCATACCGGAAAGCATTAGAGTTCTTGAACTCCTGCATGATGTAGCAATCTTTCCAAAGATGGCTAGCCGGTGCCTCCTTCGTCCCGTGCTTTGGGCAAGGCTGATTCAACAAATAGTTCAAACGGCTTGCATTAGGATTGGGAGCCCCGTTATGATTTGCCGCTTTACCTCTGCGCCGCTGCCCCCTGTCCTGTGCGTTAGTGTTGGCCACAAAGTCCACGCTGCCGTCCGCCTTGCGCTTGCCTCCGTTTCCATGACCCGCTAGTTTATTCTGCTGCTGTTTGGAGTTGCTATCCTTCTTTCCCTTCCCTGCTTCATTATCATTAAGCTCGGGATCCTTGGTACTGTCCGAATCGGCATACTTCACTAAGGCAGCCATGAGGGTTCCCATGTCATTACAGAGTCGCTTCATGCGTCCCAGTTTCAATTTTAGAGGCTCAAACCGGCAGTTGCCTTCCAGAGTTAAGACCGCAGAGTCAGCATTAATCCTGTCAGACGAGTGCAAAATTTCCGAAACGCGGCGCACCCAATGGGTCGTTGATTCTCCTTCTTCCTGGACACAAGCCGCCAGGTCTACTATGGACTTGGGCTGCTTACATGTATCCTTGAAATTCTGTATAAACCGGCTCCGCAACTGGGCCCATGAACTGATAGAATTGGGCGGTAGGCTCTTTAACCAAGTACGAGCCGTGCCCTCGAGCATCATGGTGAAATATTTTGCACATGCAGCCTCATCCACATCCAGCATTTCCATGGCCATCTCATAACTCTCTATCCACGCTTCAGGGGGTAAATCAGCGGTATAATTCGGCACCTTGCGTGGGCCCTTGAAATCTTTAGGCAGGCGCACACTACGTAAAGCAGGGATCAAGCAAGGCACTCCCAGAGCGGATGTGATTCCTGGTCCTGCAAAGGCGGCAGAACGAACCGGTGTAAGTTGGCCCGCATTATCCTGTGCTGCTAACTCGGCCTCCCTTTGTGCCCGGGCCCGGTTCACCGCATCCCGAGCATCGGCAACACCACCTGCCGGGTCATCACCACGGGCCGCTTCACGGCCGTGCGCATTGCTTGATATGGCCGGTTCATCTATGCGCCTGCTGTAACTCCGGCTCGGACGGGGCGTAGAATGAATCCGATCACGGCTGTATGAGTATACCTCCTGCTGCATCAGCGCGGTCCGGAGAAGCTCCTTAACCCGGCGCGTTTCTACTGCTTGCGGAGAATCCCCTTCGACTGGGATGGCCTCTAACCGTGCTGCGGCCGCAACAAGGTTGTCCATAGGATTCGAATAATGACCCGGGGGCGTCTGGACCGGTGGAGGCACCGCAATATTTTGGTGAGGGGGCTCCATCAGGCGAGGTTGGACCGTCGCTCCTGGCCATGGCGCCTCAATCCGGTTTGTCTCCTGGTACCGCGGTGGATTACTGGGTCCAGCTCCCGGAGTGTGAAAGAGATTTCGGGGGTCAAACCCTAACGGCAGGCGTGATCTGTGCTTTCGCTTTAAAACCTCATGTGATGCATTCTGGTCAAGCATGAGTTTATAGGCCTGTGCGTCCAAAGCGGCCCGCTCTGCGGCCATACGGTCTTTTTCTGCTGCCAGATCCGCTTTGGCTTGCACGATCTGCTCTCTCACCTTCGCGATGTCTGCATTATGAGCATCTTGATCCGCCGGGTCATCCTCTGCCATAAGCGCGGCCAGTGCGTCAAACAGATCAGATAGAACTTGAACCGGCGGACGCACAAGGCCTCCTGCCCCTGCTGCCGCTACGGATCCGGAGAGCATTGCTGCGGCAGTCGAAGAATAATTCGCCGCCTGGGTGCCAGCCATGAATATTCCAACTCGGTTGATCTGGCCTGGGGGTTCCGGAATACTGTCGCCATCGGAACAGCCCCTAACCTGATCGTCCTGCATCCGGCATAGCGACTCGGTCTCTCCGGTCGAGGACTCGTCGCCAGAATAGACGACGGTCTCGCTATCGTGCTCTGATTCGTCCTCGCGCTCTCCTCCGTAGATGACTCCAACGAAGGCACGCTTCATGGCTGGTTTAACCTGAGTAAATCTCGCACGCTGAGCCGTCTCGACGGGGTCGGTGTAGATGTCCGGCTCAGGCCCAGGCTCACCGATCTTGCCGATGAAGACGTGTACGCTGCCAAAGGGGACCCGGTAACCATACTCAATTGAATCGGCCTCAGGACCCCATCCTGCATCATCGATGTAGATCCTGCCCCGACGACTCTTGGTCATCCGGCCCACAACATAGCCTTCGAGTCCTTTGAGCTTGCCCTCCAAGATCGTCAAACCATCGTGCGATAGCCCCACGGTGGGCGCCAACTGTCGTGGATTTGTCACGGCAGATGTCCTAGCGAAAGGACTTAGTCATGGAGCCATCGCTACGAGTTTACTTGAAGGGGTTAAAGCGGACACAAAGACACGTGGGGTTTATACTAGTTCGGCCCCTTCGATGAAGGTAAAAGCCTATGTCTAGTTGTGATGGAATTGATGTGGTCTCGATGGCTAGGGAGCAAACAAGCTTCGCCTAGGACCGAGTTGTGGTTGTCCCCCTTGAACCGCCGCCGGGCCGTCCCCTTATATACACGGGTGACGCCCGTCGGTCCATAGAGTCCCAGCCGGTTCATATTCGTATCCCGGTCGGTATCTCTCTATTCCTAACTTACAATACAAGTTATACATCAGGTCGGTTTTATAGCTACAGATTCTAAACCGACTATAGTCCTTGGGCCTTCACCTGCTTATACCGCTATGAAGTTAACCCGGCCCAAGTAGGCCGGTTTACACTCAGTGGTAATATCCCCAACATAGACCGTGTATGGATCTACAAAAATGATCTTCACATACCACCGTAGAGAGAACGATACTCCAGCTGACAACTTTTAGACAACGTGACGTGCCATTAGGGCCAGGTCATTATTCGAACCGTTCAGCCACAACACGTATTGCGAGGCGGTTTCCTTGACACATCCTGTCAAAGCAGAGATCATGTACCCTTATCACGGGATTCTCATCAATACGGGTATGGTTAATCCCCCCGTGCCATCAATCGCGGCGCTTGGGAACCAAGCGATTCTCAACAGGCTAGTGGGGAGGCGCACCGCGTTCGTCGCCTCTATAAAGGGATAAGAGTTCCTCATTTTTACCCACGCCTTCTTCCTCCCCTCGCATAATCTTGCCCCCTCGAGCTCCAGCGCCCTAGTCCAGGTCTTCTCTGCACAGTTAGTCATGTCCGAAGCAGGAGGCAAGTGGGTGGCTTCCACCGTGACGGAGAAGAAGATCGCGAATCTCCGGGCGGCCGGATACTTGGCCGCAGACATAGCGCACCGGCTACCTGACGCGGGGCAGGTTATTCCGACTCCAGGACCCCACGAGAGGGTTGTGTTCCTTGCTCACTTTGTCAGTGGACTGGGGTTTCCACTCCACCCCTTCGTCCGCAGGCTTATGTTCTGCTACGGGCTAGACTTTCATGATCTAGCTCCGAACTTCGTCCTCAACATCTCGGCGTTCATCATCGTGTGCGAGGCTTTCCTCCGCATTAAGCCTCATTTCAGCTTGTGGCTCCAAACCTTCTGCGTGAAGCCGAAGATTGTGAGCGGCCAGCAAGTGGAGTGCGGAGGAGCCATGGTGGGCAAAATGCCTAATGTCACCTGGTCTGAAGGCTCCTTTGCGGAAACCGTGAAGGGGTGGCAATCGGGGTGGTTCTACATCACTGAGCCACGCGACGCCGACTGGGAGCCGGCCCCCGAGTTCCGATCTGGGACTCCTACGCGGCTCACCTCCTAGGAATAGAAGGGCCTGTTATGGGGCGAATCTGCAGAGCTGACCAGACTCATCACCTTCGTCAAGGGCATGAATGACAAGAACATAAAGCTCGTCAATGTGATCCAAGTCATGCTCATTTGCCTGATACTGCCATGCCAAAGGTGGGCATTCAATTTATGGGAATTCATCCCGGCCGAACACCGGACGCTCCAGAGGCTCTACGACATGAAGCATAAGAACACATGGAAGGTGTTGTTCAAGGCCACCGAGGTACCTCCTCTCATAATCGAGGACCGCGGGCTCCATGCCGCATGGCAACCTACCCAGGTGAGTCCTCAGGCCGCCACCGGGTCCAGTTCTTCCCAATGTACTCATGGGGAATTCCTAAGGGATTATGTATATTTGTTTCAGGAGTATGTGGAGACAGCGGAGCGGATCGACAGTCCGGCTAAGTTGCCGGAAAACCCAGCCAATGATCTTCTGACGAAGATGCTGGTCCCATTGCCCTACAAGGGGCCGGAGAAGAAGGCTGATAAGAAGGGCCCGGGGACCCGAAAGGGTCTCCGAAGTAAGGTTGTGCAAGCCTCGTCCGAAGATGACGAGGCGCACTCCTCCCCCGAAGGGGAAGAAGAAGAAGAGGCCGCCCCGTCCGGAAAGGATGGGGGGCCTGAGACGGTGAACCAGGGGCCAGGAGAGGCTCCCGGCGTAAGGCCGTCATACCCTTGTCATCTGATGACGACAAGGCGGATTACTCCCGCGGAGGCGGGGAGGAACAAGGAGAAACACCAACTCCCCGCGTCGGGGGAGGGAAGAAGAGGAAGGCCGCCCCGGTGGGGGAGACTGGGACGTCCAAGAAGGGAAAGGCATCCCTTCCGGACTACTCCGCCACCGCCGCCGATAGCGAGGAAGGGTGGCTGCCCAGGAAGAAGCCCCTTGTGCGGTCGTAAGTATCCGCACTCAATCGTCGTTTTCGCTTCATAATTTTGTTTATAATGCCGAACTTGTATATAGTCCGGCCAGGGCCCATCCGGGAGTGTCGTCTTCGGACGCCCTGAGTGAGTCAGCAATGAACTCACTCCCGAAGGCCACGTCTCCTCGCCCGGATGACACGGAGGTGTTGTCCCGAAGGCTCCCGACGATGGCGGAGGTGGCCCTGGAGGCACCTCAGGGCGGCGTCCCAGCCGTCGGACTCGTGGGGTTCAAGGTCCCCGCGGATCGTGTCGATGAGAGCCACGGCAAGCCGGGCTCTCAGCCGAACACTGTTCCGGAGCCTTCAGTGGTTTCGGACTTAGGCGGGCAGCCCCTCGTTATGGAGGGAGGGCCGTCTATATCAACGACTTCCGTTGCGCCCCAGGCGCCGGATTGTCTGCTGGAAGCGCTTTGAGGCGCTTCCCTAGATGAAGAGCACCGTACTCTCATCAGTGCGGTGATTCAGAAGGTTTCGTCCGCCAAGAGCGGACTAACCGAAGCCTGCACCAGCCTCCTAACAGGCTTTGAGGTAAGCAGTAAAAATGTGGAAAATGACCACCCGATAGGTAGTAGCCCCTGATACTCTGTTTGGTGTTCGGAAAGAAAAACCAAATGGAGGGTCAATTATAATCTGCAGGAGTCTAACAATAAGTGTTGAATGTAAATAAACAGGCTGTGCTGCTGGCCGCTGCTGCTCGCACGGCCAAAATCGCTGGCTTGACGCAGGATTTAGAGCGGGCACAGGGAGAGCTCGGCCTCGCGAGGAGGCAGCTCGAAGAGAACAAAGGTAAATGATTTCCCTCTCTCATATAATAAATAGTAAATAAAATTTAATTATGCTAACGATGAGATGTCGTGATGTGGTAACAGAGGCCGCCACCGAAGTGGCGTCTCTCAAGAAGGCGCTGTCCGAGGCCGAACACAAAGCAGCCTCGGAACTCAAGGAGCGCAAAAAGCATGAGGCCCGAGTGGGCGAGGTACAAGAAGAGATCCAGGAGCTCGGCAAGAAGCTCGAGTCTGCGGAGCGGGAGCTTAAAGCAAAGGAGGCCGAGCTTGCGAAGGCCCTTACAAATACAAAATACGCCAAGGCCGAAGCCGAGAGGGCTCAGCAAGAGATCCAGGAGGCCAAGAAAATAGCGGCGGGTAAGAAATTTTTTATGCAAAGCAAACATGTGGAGGAGGCGTTTCTTTCACTTACTAGAATCCAGAGCTCTCCAGGGGCATTTGCAGACCTGCCATGCAGCGTGTCAGATGCCGCGGAGTAATACCGTGCCCAGGAGGGGATCTCAACAGAGAAGTTGTTCTGGTCCCAGTATGCTAGGGCCAAGCATGCAATGCCTCTGAGTGACCAACTGAAGCAGTTGGTCGAACTCCACAAGGCGGCCGAAGTGGCTATGAAAGATCTCATAGTTCGGTATGGCCTGGCGAGCTTCTGCCCACCAGCTACTTCGGCCTAACCAAGCGGATGGTGGATTCTTGTCCGCGACTGCGGGTCATCAAGCGATCCGTTTGCATCGAGGGTGCCCGCCGGGCCCTTGCCCGCACCAAGGTACATTGGGGCAAGCTGGATGCGGAGAAGCTGGTGAAGGACGGGCCGCCGGAGGGCAAGCCGTATCGCGTCCCTGAGAAGTATTATGATGGCATTATGAAGGGTGCTTTCCTTGTGGCCAATGAATGTAGAAAAGACATAATTTTTGAATGAATTCACTTCTGTCATGTTTGTAATTTAAAGTCGAAGTTACTTGCGCTATGTAGCGCTTTTGTAATTTAAAATATTACCTTCTATGCGGCTGTTTATCAAATTATGAAAATAGGCCAGTCGTCGGCTTCCGCCCCGTGTAACTAGTACTGGGGTGTTCGTGGAAAACACGGACAATCTTTATCCAAATGTTTGGTCCCTTAAGGAGGTGTCCAGTGCAGCGAACCAGGCAATCGGACTATACGGCTTTATAACCTTCACTTAGCCATAGAAGTATATGATTTTAAATTTCAGCGAAGCCCCTAGAATCCGGAAGCCGAATTGGGGCGCTATTGTTGGAAATTTGCCCTAGAGGCAATAATAAACTAGTTATTATTATTATATTCCCTTGTTCATGATAATCGTTTATTATCCATGCTATAATTGTATTCATAGGAAACTCAGATGCATGTGTGGGTACATAGACAACACCATGTCCCTAGTAAGCCTCTAGTTGACTAGCTCATTGATCAAAGATGGTTACGGTTTACTGACCATGGACATTGGATGTCGTTGATAACGGGATCACATCATTAGGAGAATGATGTGATGGACAAGACCCAATCCTAAGCCTAGCACAAAGATCGTGTAGTTCGTATGCTAAAGCTTTTTTAATGTCAAGTATCATTTCCTTAGACCATGAGATTGTGCAACTCCCGGATACCGTAGGAATGCTTTGGGTGTACCAAAGATCACAACGTAACTGGGTGGCTATAAAGGTGCACTATGGGTATATCCGAAAGTGTCTGTTGGGTTGGCACGAATCGAGACTGGGATTTGTCACTCCGTGTGACGGAGAGGTATCTCTGGGCCCACTCGATAGGACATCATCATAATGTGCACAATGTGACCAAGGGGTTGATCACGGGATGATGTGTTACAGAACGAGTAAAGAGACTTGCCGGTAACGAGATTGAACAAGGTATTGGGATACCGATGATCGAATCTCGAGCAAGTACTATACCGCTAGACAAAGGGAATTGAATACGGGATTGATTGAATCCTCGAAATCATGGTTCATCCGATGAGATCATCGTGGAACATGTGGGAGCCAACATGGGTATCCAGATCTCGCTGTTGGTTATTGGCCGGAGAGTTGTCTCGGTCATGTCTGCATGGTTCCCAAACCCGTAGGGTCTACACACTTAAGGTTCAGTGACACTAGGGTTGTAGAGATAATAGTATGCGGTAACCCGAATGGTGTTCGGAGTCCTGGATGAGATCCCGGACGTCACGAGGAGTTCCAGAGTGGTCCGGAGGTAAAGATTTATATATAGGAAGTCCAGTTTCGGCCACCGGGAAAGTTTTGGGGGTCATCGGTATTGTACCGGGACCACCGGAAGGGTCCCGAGGGTCCACCGGGTGGGGCCACCTATTCGGGATGGCCCCATAGGCTGAGGGGGCGTGGGAACCAGCCCCTGGTGGGCTGGTGCGCCCCCCCTTGGGGCTCCCATGCGCCTAGGGTTAGAAACCCTAAGGGGTGGGGGCGCCTCCACTTGGCTTGGAGGCCAAGCCACGCCTAGGACAGCCGCCCCCTCCCTAGATGGGATCTACTAGGGGCCGGCGCCCCCCTAGGCCCCTATATATAGCGGAGGGGAGGGAGGGCAGCCGCACCTGAGTCCCTGGCGCCTCCCTCCCTCCTTTGACACCTCTTCCTCCCTGCTTGCGCTTGGCAAAGCCCTGCCGGGATCCCGCTACTTCCACCACCACGTCGTCGTGCCGCTGGATCTCCATCAACCTCTCCTCCCTTTGATGGATCATGAAGGAGGAGATGTCTGTCCCAACCGTATGTGTGTTGAATGCGGAGGTGCCGTCCGTTCGGCGCTAGGATCATCGGTGATTTGGATCACGACGAGTACGACTCCATCAACCCCGTTCACTTGAACGCTTCCGCTTAGCGATCTACAAGGGTATGTAGATGCACTCCCCTCTCTCTCGTTGCTAGTCTCTCCATAGATAGATCTTGGTGACTCGTAGGAAAATTTTGAATTTCTGCTACGTTCCCGAACAGTGGCATCATGAGCTAGGTCTATTGCGTAGATTCTATGCACAAGTAGAACACAAGTTGTTGTGGGTGTTGATTTTGTTCAATATGCTTACCGTTACTAGTCCAATATTGTTTCGACGGTATTGTGGGATGAAGCGGCCCGGACCGACCTTACACGTACACTTACGTGAGACAGGTTCCACCGACTGACATGCACTTGTTGCATAAGGTGGCTAGCAGGTGTCAGTCTCTCCCACTTTAGTCGGATCGGATTCGATGAAAAGGGTCCTTATGAAGGGTAAATAACAATTGGCATATCATGTTGTGGTTTTTGCGTTGGTAAGAAACGTTCTTGCTAGAAACCCATAGCAGCCATGTAAAACATGCAAACAACAATTAGAGGACATCTAACTTGTTTTTGCAGGGTATGCTATGTGATGTGATATGGCCAAAAAGAATGTGATGAATCATATGTGATGTATGAGATTGATCATGTTCTTGTAATAGGAATCACGACTTGCATGTCGATGAGTATGAAAACCGGCAGGAGCCATATGAGTTGTCTTAATTTATTGTATGACCTGCGTGTCATTGAACAACGCCATGTAATTACTTTACTTTATTGCTAAAGTGTTAGCCATAGTAGTAGAAGTAATAGTTGGCGAGACAACTTCATGGAGACACGATGATGGAGATCATGGTGTCATGCCAGTGACGATGATGATCATGGATCCCCGAAGATGGAGATCAAAAGGAGCAAAATGATATTGGCCATATCATGTCACTTTTTGATTGCATGTGATGTTTATCATGTTTATGCATCTTATTTTCTTAGAACGACGGTAGTAAATAAGATGATCCCTCATTAAAATTTCAAGAAAGTGTTCCCCCTAACTGCACCGTTGCGAAAGTTCGTTGTTTCGAAGCACCACATGATGATCGGGTGTGATAGATTCTAACGTTCACATACAACGGGTGTAAGCCAGATTTACACACGCGAAACACTTAGGTTGACTTGACGAGCCTAGCATGTACAGACATGGCCTCGGAACACAAGAGACCGAAAGGTCGAGCATGAGTCGTATGGTAGATACGATCAACATGAAGATGTTCACCGATGATGACTAGTCCGTCTCGTGTGATGATCGGACACGGCCTAGTTGACTCAGATCATGTAATCACTTAGATGACTAGAGGGATGTCTATCTGAGTGGGATTTCATTAGATGAACTTAATTATCCTGAACATAGTCAAAAGGTTTTTGCAAATTATGTCGTAGCTCGCGCTTTAGTTCTACTGTTTAGATATGTTCCTAGAGAAAATATAGTTGAAAGTTGATAGTAGCAATTATGCGAACTGGGTCCGTAAACTGAGGATTGTCCTCATTGCTGCGTAGAAGGCTTATGTCCTTAATGCACCGCTCGGTGTGCTGAACCTCGAACGTTGTCTGTGGATGTTGTGAACATTTGACATACACGTTTTGATAACTACGTGATAGTTCAGTAATATTAAACGGTTTAGAATTGAGGCACCGAAGACAATTTTGAAACATCGCGGGACATATGAGATGTTTCGAGGGCTGAAATTGGGATTTCAGGCTCGTGCCCACGTCAAGAGGTATGAGACCTCCGACGAGTTTCTTAGCCTACAAACTAAGGGAGAAAAGCTCAATCGTTGAGCTTGTACTCAGATTGTCTGGGTACAACAATCACTTGAATCAAGTGGGAGTTAATCTTCCAGATGAGATAGTGATGTTTCTCCAAAGTCATTGCACCAAGCTACTAGAGCTCCGTGATGAACTATAACATATCAGGGATAGATATGATGATCCTTGAAATATTCTCGATGTTTGACACCACGAAAGTAGAAATCAAGAAGGAGCATCAATTGTTGATGGTTAGTGAAACCACTAGTTTCAAGAAGGGCAAGGGAAAGAAGGGATACTTCATGAAACGGCAAATCAGCTGCTGCTCTAGTGAAGAAACCCAAGGTTGAACCCAAACCCGAGACTCAGTGCTTCTGTAATAAAGGGAACAACCACTGGAGCGGAATTACCCTAGATACTTGGTAGATGAGAAGGCTGGCAAGGTCGATAGAAGTATATTGGATATACATTATGTTAATGTGTACTTTACTAGTACTCCTAGTAGCACCAGGGTATTAGATACCGGTTCGGTTGCTAAGTGTTAGTAACTCGAAATAAAAGCTACGGAATAAACGGAGACTAGCTAAAGGTGAGCTGACGATATTTGTTGGAAGTGTTTCCAAGATTGATGTGATCAAGCATCGCACGCTCCCTCTACCATCGAGATTGGTGTTAAACCTAAATAATTGTTATTTGGTGTTTGCGTTGAGCATAGACATGATTGGATTATTTCTATCGCAATACGGTTATTCATTTAAGGAGAATAATGGTTACTCTGTTTATTTGAATAATACCTTCAATGGTCTTGCACCTAAAATGAATGGTTTATTGAATCTCGATCGTAGTGATACACATGTTCATGCCAAAAGATATAAGATAGTAATGATAGTACCACCTACTTGTGGCACTGCCATGTAAGTCACATTGGTATAAAACGCATGAAGAAGCTCCATGTTGATGGATCTTTGGACTCACTCGTTTTTGAAAAGTTTGAGACATGCGAACCATGTCTATTGGTGTATATGCATGAAGAAACTCCATGCAAATGGACCGTTTGGACTCACTTGATTTTGAATCACTTGAGACATGCAAATCATACCACATGGGCAAGATGACTGAAAGCCTCATTTTCAGTAAAATGGAACAAGAAAGCAACTTGTTGGAAGTAATACATTTTGATGTGTGCAGTCCAATGAGTGCTGAGGCACGCAGTGGATATTGTTATGTTCTTACTTCACGGATGATTTGAGTAGATACTGAGTATATTTACTTGATGAAACACAAGTCTGAATTATTGAATGGTTCAAGTAATTTCAGAGTGAAGTTGAAGATCATCGTGACAAGGGGATAAAATGTCTATGATGTGATCATGGAGATGAGTATCTGAGTTAAGAGCTTTGGCACGCAATTAAGACATTGTGGAAATTGTTTCACAGTTAATACCGCCTCGAACACCATAGCGTGATGGTGTGTCTGAACATCATAGTTTCACCCTATTGGATATGGTGCGTACCATGATGTCTCTTATCAAATTACCACTATCGTTCATGGGTTAGGCATTAGAGACAACCGCATTCACTTTAAATAGGGCACCACGTAATTCCGTTGAGATGACACTGTGTGAACTATGGTTTAGAGAAACCTAAGCTGTCGTTTCTTGAAAGTTTGGGGCTGCGACGCTTATGTGGAAAAGTTTTAGGTTGATAAGCTCGAACCCAAAGCGGATAAAATGCATCTTCATAGGACACCCCAAACAGTTGGGTATACCTCCTAATTCAGATCCGAAAGCAATAGGGATTGTTTCTTGAATCGGGTCCTTTCTTGAGGAAAAGTTTGTCTCGAAAATTGAGTGGGAGGATGGTGGAGACGTGATATGGTTATTGAACCGTCACTACAATTAGTGTGTAGCAGGGCACAGGAAGTTGTTCCTGTGGCACCTACACCAATTGAAGTAGAAGCATATGATAGTGATCATGAAACTTCGGATCAAGTCACTACCGTACCTCGTAGGGTGACAAGGATGCGTACTACTTCAGAGTGGTACAGTAATCCTATCTTGAAGGTCATGTTGCTAGACAACAATGAACCTACGAGCTATGGAGAAGCGATGGTGGGCCCATATTCCGACAAATGGTTAGAAGCCATGAAATCCGAGATAGGATCCATGTATCAGAACAAAGCATGGACTTTGGTGGACTTGCCTGATGATCGGCAAGCCATTGAGATAAATGGATCTTTAAGAAGAAGACGGACGTGGACGGTAATGTCACCGTCTATGAAGCTCGACTTGTGGCGAAGAGTTTTTCACAAGTTCAAGGAGTTGACTACGATGAGATTTTCTCATCCGTAGCGATGCTTAAGTCCGTCGGAATCATGTTAGCATTAGCTGCATTTATGAAATCTGGCAGATGGATGTCAAAACGATTTTCCTTACCAGTCTTCGTAAGGAAAGGTTGTATGTGATACAATCAGAAAGGTTTTGTCGATCCTAAGGATGCTAAAAGGTATGCTGGCTCCAGCGATCCTTCCATGGACTAGAGTAAGCATCTCGGAGTTGGAATATACACTTTGATAAGATGATCAAAGATTTTGGGTTTATACAAAGTTTATGAGAAACATGCATTTCCAAAGAAGTGAGTGGGAGCACTATAGAATTTCTGATGAGTATATGTTGTTGACATATTGTTGATCAGAAATGATGTAGAGTTTCTGGAAGGCATATAGGGTTATTTGAAAAGTGTTTTTCAATAGAAAACCTGGATTAAGCTGCTTGAACGTTGAGCATCAAGATCTATAAGGATAGATCAAAAAACGCTAAATGGTACTTTCAAATGAGCACATACCTTGACATGATCCTGAAGGTGTTCAAGATGGATCAGTCAAAGAAGGAGTTCTTGCCTGAGTTGTAAGGTGCGAAGTTAAGACTTAAAGCTCGACCACGGCAGAAAAGAGAGAAAGGACGAAGGTCGTCCCCTATGCTTTAGACGTAGGCTCTACAGTATGCTATGCTATGTACCGCACCTGATGTGTGCCTTGCTACATACCTGGCAAGAGGGTACAAAGGTGATCAAGGAGTGGATCACCAGATAGCGGTCAAAATTATCCTTAGAGTGATAAGGATATGTTTCTCGGTTATGGAGGTGATAAAGAGTTCGACGTAAAGAGTTGTGTCGATGCAAGCTTTAACACCTATCCGAATGACTCTGAGTAGCAAACCGGATACATATAGTGGAGCGACCATTTGGAATAGCTCCAAGTGGAGCGTGGAAGCAGCATTTACAATATGACCTAGAGATTTGTGAAGTACATACGGATCTGAATGTTGCAGACCCGTTGACTAAAACCTCTTTCACACGCAAAACATGATCAAACCCCAGAACTCATTGAGTCTTAATCACATGATGATGTGAACTAGTTTAGTGACACTAGTAAACTCTTTGGATGTTGGTCACATGGCGATGTGACCTATGAGTGTTAGTCACATGGCGATGTGAACTAGATTATTGACTCTAGTGCAAGTGGGAGACTGTTGGAAATATACCCTAGAGGCAATAATAAATTAGTTATTATTATTATATTTCCTTGTTCATGATAATCATTTATTATCCATGCTATAATTGTATTGATAGGAAACTCAGATACATGTGTAGGTACATAGACAACACCATGTCCCTAGTAAGCCTCTAGTTGACTAGCTCGTTGATCAATAGATGGTTACGGTTTCCTGACCATGGACATTGGATGTCGTTGATAACGGGATCACATCATTAGGAGAATGATGTGATGGACAAGACCCAATCCTAAGTCTACCACAAAGATCGTGTAGTTCGTATGCTAAAGCTTTTTTAATGTCAAGTATCATTTCCTTAGACCATGAGATTGTGCAACTCCCGGATACCGTAGGAATGCTTTGGGTGTACCAAACGTCACAACGTAACTGGGTGGCTATAAAGGTGCACTACGGGTATCTCTGAAAGTGTCTGTTGGGTTGGCACGAATGGAGACTGGGATTTGTCACTCCGTGTGACGGAGAGGTATCTTTGGGCCCACTCGGTAGGACATCATCATAATGTGCACAATGTGACCAAGGGGTTGATCACAGGATGATGTGTTACAGAATGAGTAAATAGACTTGCCGGTAACGATATTGAACAAGGTATCGGGATACCGACGATCGAATCTCGGACAAGTACTATACCGCTACACAAAGGGAATTGAATACAGGATTGATTGAATCCTCAACATCGTGGTTCATCCGATGAGATTATCATGGAACATGTGGGAGCCAACATGGGTATCCAGATCCCGCTGTTGGTTATTGGTCGGAGAGTTGTCTCGATCATGTCTGCATGGTTCCCGAACCCGTAGGGTCTACACACTTAAGGTTCGGTGACACTAGGGTTGTAGAGATAATAGTATGCGGTAACCCAAATGTTGTTCGGAGTCCTGGATGAGATCCCAGACATCACGAGGAGTTCCAGAGTGGTCTGGAGGTAAAGATTTATATATAGGAAGTCCAGTTTCGGCCACCGGGAAAGTTTCGGGGGTCATCGGTATTGTACCGGGACCACCGGAAGGGTCCCGGGGGTCCACCGGGTGGGGCCACCTTTCCCGGAGGGGCCCATAAGCTGAGGGGGCGTGGGAACCAGCCCCTGGTGGGCTGGTGCGCCCCCCCTTGGGCCTCCCATGCCCCTAGGGTTAGAAACCCTAAGGGGTGGGGGCGCCTCCACTTGGCTTGGAGGCCAAGCCACCCCTAGGGCAGCCGCCCCCTCCCTAGATGGGATCTACAAGGCGGAGGCACCCCCCTAGGCCCCTATATATAGTGGAGGGGAGGGAGGGCAGCCGCACCTGAGTCCCTTGCGCCTCCCTCCCTCTTTTGACACCTCTTCCTCCCCGCTTGCGCTTGGCGAAGCCCTGCCGGGATCCCGCTACTTCCACCACCACGCCGCCATGCTGCTGGATCTCCATCAACCTCTCCTCCCCTTGCTGGATCATGAAGGAGGAGATGTCTCTCCCAACCGTATGTGTGTTGAACACGGAGGTGCCGTCCATTCGGTGCTAGGATCATCGGTGATTTGGATCACGACGAGTACGACTCCATCAACCCCGTTCACTTGAACGCTTCCACTTAGCGATCTTCAAGGGTATGTAGATGCACTACCCTCTCTCTCATTGCTAGTCTCTCCATAGATAGATCTTGGTGACTCGTAGAATTTTTTTGAATTTTTGCTACGTTCCCCAACAACTATACACGCCTATATTGGACAAATCTGAATTAACACCTAAAGCGGAAAATTCTTCAAGGATTTTAAGACCTCTCGAACAGCGACCAGTCTCTCGCCACATCATGTCGGACAGTTTTGTGCTTTCTCTACTGAGGTGCTCGTCCGGCAGAACCAGGGCACAATCGCAGTAGTTCTCCCTGCGGTACCTTAGCCGAATTAATGGAACGTAAGGCACCAAAGCAAGGGAGCCGGGCTATCCCAACTGTAACCCAAGACATGATTAGGAGCTGATGCATATAATGCTATAAGTTCAGGGTGCCGCACTGTTGAAAGTGTTCGGACTTGACTTGCCGTATTATGGGGTACCATAAGAAGCCCCTGGCAAACTATACATACCAAAGTGTACAGATGCAAAGTGAAATAGACATTTATAAAAAATGCTCAAATAAAAATAAGTAAGTTGACGCTATATGTGGTCTCCCATTGATAAATAGTACGTTTAAGCGTATGTTTACAATGTATGCATTAAGCGGAGACAAAATAGGATGATTGACATATCCTATCCAGGGACAGGCTACGTACAGATAAATAGAGCGGGAATAATGATCGTAAATAGATTCCACCTGGGTGTTTCCTGCTGTGCCCAAAGCCTGTTGCCTCCTGGGTTTCCTCTCCCATGTAAGTCCGACAATCCGGCTATTCTGGAGAAGCTGCACTAAAGCAATGTCCTTAAAGGTGGATGGAAAGGTTATGAAGTGATACCGTAAAGTTGACTGAGCCCTAGATACGCCTCCGCCTGTGCCCATGGTATTTTGAGTGCGTAATTGTGTACGCGTGGCACGAATGCTGCTTTGATGGGATTTGAGCGGAGGCCGGACTGATAGTTCCGCCCTTGCTTGACGGAGCTTGAAGATGTCGTTGCCGGATTGGTGGTTTGCCGGTGGAGGCCGCAGTGTACTTCTGCCACAAGGGCCGCAGTATGTTCTTCTGTACGGAGAGAGCGGTCCATATTCCCGTTGATTGTTATGACCCCGTGCGGGCCTGGCATCTTGAGCTTGAGGTATGCATAGTGTGGTACCGCATTGAATCTAGCAGATGCGGTTCGTCCGAGCAGGGCATGGTAACCACTGCGGAAAGGGACGATATCAAAGATTAGCTCTTCGCTTCGGAAATTATCCGGAGATCCGAAGACCACTTCCAATGTTATAGAGCCCGTGCAACGGGCCTCTACTCCAGGAATGACACCTTTAAAGGTGGTTTTGGTGGGCTTGATCCTTGAAGGATCGATGCCCATCTTCCACACTGTGTCCTGATAAAGCAGGTTCAGGCTGCTGCCTCCGTCCATAAGGACTCTAGTAAGGTGAAATCCATCTATAATTGGGTCTAAAACCAATGCGGCTGAGCCGCCATGACGGATGCTAGTGGGATGATCCCTACGATCAAAGGTGATCGGACAAGCTGACCATGGGTTGAATTTGGGAACGACTGGCTCCATCGCATATACGTCCCGCAGTGCTCGCTTCCGCTCCTGCTTGGGGATGTGGACGGAGTAGATCATGTTGACCGTTTTCACCTGGGGGAGAGGAATTTCTTCTGGCCCCCCTTGTTCGGCCGTCGGGGCTCATCGTCATCGTTGGTGTGCAGCCCCTTGTCCTTGTTTTCGGTGTTTATTTTGCCGGCCTGTTTAAAGACCCAGCAGTCTCTGTTGGTGTGGTTGGCTGGCTTGTTTGGGGTGCCATGAATTTGGCACGAGCGCTCCAGTATACGGTCCAGACTGGAGGGTCCTTGATTGTTGCGCTTGAATGGCTTCTTCCGCTGACCGGATTTCGATCCTCTGAATCCGACATTGACCGCCGTATCCTCGGTGCTGTCGCCGTTGTTCCGTCACTTGTGTCTGTTGCGCCATGGCTTGCCATTATTGTCTCGGACATCTGAAGTTCCAGAATGTGGCGTGGTGCTACTGCGAGCCAACCAGCTGTCCTCGCCCGCGCAAAAGCGGGTCATTAGTGTCGTAAGAGTTGTCATGGACTTGGGTTTCTCCTGGCCGAGGTGTCTGGCGAGCCACCCGTCATGGATATTATGCTTGAAAGCCGCCAGGGCTTCGGCGTCCGGACAGTCGACTATTTGGTTCTTTTTAGTTAGGAACCGAGTCGAGAATTTCCTGGCTGATTCTCCGGGCTGTTGAGTTACGTGGCTCAAGTCATCGGCATCCGGAGGTCGCACATATGTGCCCTGGAAGTTGTCAAGGAATGCGTCTTCCAGGTTTTCCCAACTGCCAATGGAATTTGCGGGCAGGCTGTTTAGCCAGTGCCGGGCAGGTCCTTTGAGCTTAAGGGGAAGATACTTGATGGCATGTAGATCATCTTCGTGGGCCATGTGAATGTGGAGAAGGAAATCCTCGATCCATACCGCGGGGTCTGTGGTGCCATCGTATGATTCGATGTTACGGGTTTAAACCCTTCTGGGAATTCATGATCCATCACTTCATTAGTGAAGCATAGGGGGTGTGCGGCGCCTCTATGTCGGGCTATGTCACGGCGCAGTCCAGCTACATCTGACTTGTTGTATTCGGCCCGGCCGGATTTGCTGTTAGTGTATCCGGTATGACGGTCATCGTCATGTGCTTCGGCGCGCCCCCGTGATCCGTAGATTGATCTTGGTTGTCCTGCGACGTTATCCAGTTTATCGCGCAGGTCCTGGGTATTGCCCAAGGCCATAGTAAGCTGGCACGGGAGTACGGGCTGGTATTTCGGCTGATGTGCCGTTTTGTCCCGACCTTGAGGCGGTTAGTCAGCCGTGGGGCGCTCGAGTCCGTATTCCTCGGCTGCCAGGACTTCTGTCCATCTGTCTGTGAGCAGATCTTGATCAGCTTGGAGCTACTGCTACTTCTTCTTCAGGCTTCTCGTAGTGGCAATAAGCCGGCGCTTGAAGCGCTCCTGCTCTGCGGGGTCTTCGGGTACGCCGAACTCGTCGTCGCCGAGGCTAATCTCGTCTTCGGAGGGGGCATGTAGTTGTCCTCCTCCGGATACCCGTCTGTCGCCTGTTCGTCTGGGCTGTTATGCCCGTCTTCCTGTTCGGCCTACTCGAAGGCGGGCTGTTCGGGGTTGTATTCATCGTCGGCACCGTCCGGATTATTATCATCTCCCGCGCCGGTATTGCCTTGGCGGGGCTTGGAGCGGCGTTGGCAACGCCCATGCTTTGCTTTCTTCTTGGAGGGCTTATCATCCGTTGCCTCATCGATATTCGTTTCTTTCGGAGTGTCCACCATATATATATCGTATGAAGAGGTAGCTGTCCAGCGCCCTGTGAGCGGTGGCTCGTGTATGTCTCCTGCATCGTCGTCCATACCATCGATGTCTTCAAAGTCAAAGTCGAGCACGTCGGTTAAATCATCGATCGTGGCGACAAAGTGGGGGGTGGGTGGGCAGCGAATTCCTTCATCGCCTGCTTCCCACTCCAGCCGGACATAGTTCGGCCCAGAGTCTCCTGACAAAGAGAGAGACTTCAATAAGTTCAGCATGTCGCCAAAGGGTGATTGCTGAAAGATGTCCGCAGCGGTAAACTCCATTACCGGAGCCCAACCTGGCTCGGTTGGCTCGAGAGTGAGCGGACCAGGACCAACAGCCGGATATAAGTCCGGGGGTCCGAGGTTACAAGCCTCCACAGAGGTGGGACCCATGTTCGGCTCCACTGCCAATAAGTGTGCGACCTGCAAAGCGGGGTCCAGCCCTCCGTCCATAGGCAACGTAACCTGTCCTGGATTAAGATCCAAGGCTGCTTCTGGGATGATGTCCCAGGAACTGTCCGACAGCAGGTCTAGGCCGTGCTCGTCGTGGCTGTCCGGCGCTCCTGGCGCAGGCTTGAATCCGTCGAAGATCAAGTCTCCACGGACATCTACCGTGTAGTTCAAGTTTCCGAACCTGATCTGGTGGCCAGGGGCGAAGATGTCGATCTGCTCCAACTAGCCAAGCAAATTGGCCCGCAGTGCGAAGTCGCCGAACACAAAGATCTGTCCGGGGAGAAAAGTCTCGCCCTGGACCACGTTGTTGACGATTGAAGACGCCATCAAGCCTCGAAGCGACGACACAGAGGAACTCTCAATGAAAGCAACAATGTCGGTGTCAAAACCGGCGGATCTCGGGTAGGGGGTCCCAATCTGTGCGTCTTAGGCTGATGATAATAGGAAGCAAGGGACACAATGTTTACCCTGGTTCGTGCCCTCTCGATGGAGGTAAAACCCTACTTCCTTCTTGATTAATATTGAAGATATGTGGAATACAAGAGTAGATCTACCACAAGATCGTAGAGGCTAAACCCTATGAGCTAGCCTATGATGGTATGATTGTAATTGTGATCGGCCTTCTAAGGACCATGATCTCCGGTTTATATAGACACCGGAGAGCTAGGGTTTAAATGGAGTCGGTTACAAGGAAGGAAACATAATATCCGGATTGCCAAGCTTGTCTTCCACGTAAAGGAGAGTCCCATTCAGACACGAGGCGAAGTCTTGAGTCTTGTATCTTGACGCTTCTATAGTCCGGACGATGTATATAGTCCGACTGTCCGGATACCCCCATATCCAGGACTCCCTCAGTTGCGGATGCTTGCAATAGGGGTTAATCATAAGTGGGATTCTTGTCCAAGTAAGGGCAGTACCCAAGCACCGGTCCACCCACATATCAAATTATCAAAGTACCGAACGCGAATCATATGAACGTGATGAAACTAGCTTGACGATAATTCCCATGTGTCCTTGGGAGCGCTTTTCTCATTATAAGAAATTGTCCAGGCTTATCCTTTGCTACAAAAAGGATTGGGCCACCTTGCTTCACCTTATTTACCTTCATTGCTTGTTACTCGTTACAATTTATCTTATCACAAAACTATCTATTACTTACAATTTCAGTGCTTGCAGATAAAACCTTACTGAAAACCGCTTATCATTTCCTTCTGCTCCTTGTTGGGTTCGACACTCTTACTTATCGAAAGGACTACGATAGATCCCCTACACTTGTGGGTCATAAAGACTCTTTTCTGGCGCCGTTGCCGGGGAGTGTAGCGCTTTTGGTGAGTGGAACTTGGTAAGGAAACATTTACACAGTGTGCTGAAATTTTCTGTTACTTGTTTCTATGGAAACTAATCCTTTGAGGGGCTTGTTCGGGGCATCTTCTCCCCGACCAGTAGAGCAAAGAGTTGCTCCTCAACCTACTGAACCTACTGAAAATTTTCACTTTGAAATTCCTTCGGGTATGATAGAGAAACTTCTAGCTAATCCATTTGCAGGAGATGGAACATTGCATCCTGATTTACATCTTATCTTTGTGGATGAAGTTTGTGGATTATTTAAGCTTGTAGGTATTCCTGTTGATGTTGTCAAAAGGAAGGCCTTCCCTTTATCTTTGAAGGGAGATGCATTGACATGGTTTAGGCTATGTGATGATACGGGATCTTGGAATTATAAGCGATCGAAGTTGGAATTTCACCAGAAGTTCTATCCTATGCATCTTGTTCATCATGATCGTAATTACATATATAATTTCTGGCCTCGCGAAGGATAAAGCATCGCTCAAGCTTGAGGGAGGCTTAAGTCAATGTTATATTCATGCCCCAATCATGAGCTCTCCAGAGAAATGATTATTCAAAATTTTTATGCTTGGCTTTCTCTCAATGATCGCACCATGTTCGATACTTCCTGTGCTGGCTCTTATATGCTTAAGACTACTGAATTAAAATTGGACTGGAAATAATTAAACACAACTCTGAAGATTGGGGTTCTGACGATGGTAAGGAGTCAGGTATGACACCTAAGTTTGATTGTGTTAAATCTTTTATGGATACCGATGTTTTTCGTGGATTTAGCGCTAAATATGGACTTGACTCTGAGATAGTAGCTTCTTTCTGTGAATCTTTTGCTACTCACGTTGATATCCCTAAGGAGAAGTTGTTTAAATATAATCCTCCCATTGAAGTAAAGGTAGTTGTACCTATTAGAGTTGAAGAACAGACTATCACTTATAGTGATCCTATTATTCCTACTACTTATGTTGAGAAACCACCTTTTCCTGTTAGGATAAAGGATCATGCTAAAACTTCGATTGTTGTTTGTAAGAGTAATACTAGAACTTATACACCTCCTGAGAAAATCAAAGTTGAACCTAGTATTGCTATGGTTGAAGATCTCTTGGATGATAATGTAGATGGGCATGTTATTTACTTCTGTGGTGAAACTGCTAATATTGCAAAACCAGCTGCTAAGATACATAGACCCATTGTAGGCATGCCTATTATTTCTGTTAAAATAGGAGATCATTGTTATCACGACTTATGTGATATGGGTGCTAGCACTAGTGCAATACCCTATGATTTGTATAAAGAGATTATGCATGACATTGCACCTACTGAGTTAGAAGATATTGATGTTACTATCAAGCTTGCTAATAGAGATACTATTTCACCAATTTGGATTGTTAGAGATGTTGAAGTCTTGTGTGGGAAGGTTAAATACCCTGCTGATTTTCTTGTTCTTACTTTCCCTCAAGATGACTTTTGTCCCATTATATTTGGTAGACCCTTCTTGAACACTGTTAAAGCTAAGATTGATTGCGAAAAGGATGTTGTTACGATTGGCTTGGATGATATGACTCATGAGTTTAATTTTGCTAAATTTTGTAGACAACCCCGTGATAAAGAATTATCTAGTAAAGATGAAATAATTGGTCTTGCTTCTATTGCCGTGCCTCCTACTGATCCGTTAGAACAGTATTTACTAGACCATGAAAATGATATGTTTATGAAAGAAAGAAGGGAAATAGATGAGGCATTCCTTAAATAGGAACCTATCCTGAAACATAACTTACCTGTTGAAATTCTAGGGGATCCTCCTCCACCCAAGGGTGATCCCGTGTTTGAGTTAAAACCATTACCTGATAATCTTAAATATGCTTATCTTGATGAAAAGAAGATATATCCTATTATTATTAGTGCTAACCTTTCAGAGCAGGAAGAGGAAAGATTGTTGAAAACTCTGAAGAAGCATCGTGCTGCTATTGGATATACTCTGGATGATCTTAAGGGCATTAGCCCTACTTTATGCCTGTTGGGGAACGTAGTAATTTCAAAATTTTCCTACGCACACGCAAGATCATGGTGATGCATAGCAACGAGAGGGGAGAGTGTTGTCCACGTACCCTCGTAGACTGAATGCGTAAGCGTTAGAACAACGCGGTTGATGTAGTCGTGCGTCTTCACGGCCCGACCGATCAAGCATCGAAACTACGACACCTCCGAGTTTTAGCACACGTTTAGCTCGATGACGGTCCCCGTACTCCGGTCCAGCAGAATGTCGGGGAAGAGTTCCGTCAGCACGACGGCGTGGTGACGATCTGGATGTTCTACCGTCTCAGGGCTTCGCCTAAGCACCGCTACAATATTATCGAGGAGGACTATGGTGGACGGGGGCACCGCACACGGCTAAGAGATCAAGAGATCAATTGTTGTTGTCTAGAGGTGCCCCCTGCCCCCGTATATAAAGGAGCCAGGGGGGAGGGGGCGGCCGGCCTAGGAGGGGGCGTGCCAAGGGGAGTCCTACTCCCACCGGGAGTAGGACTCCCTCCTTCCTTGTTGGACTAGGAGAAGGGGGGAATGAGGAGGGAGAGAGGAAGGAAAGGGGGGGCGCCACCCCCCTCTCCTTGTCCTATTCGGACTAGGGGGGGAGGGGCGCGCGGCCCAGCCCTTGCCTCCTCTCCTCTTCTCCACTAAGGCCCATGTAGGCCCATTAAGCCTCCGGGGGGTTCCGGTAACCTCCCGGTACTCCGGTAAAATCCCGATTTCACCCGGAAGACTTCCGATATCCAAATAAGGCTTCCAATATATCAATCTTTATGTCTCGACCATTTTGAGACTCCTTTTCATGTTTGTAATCTTATTCGGGACTCCGAACAAACTTCGGTACACCAAAACTCATAAACTCATAATATAACTGTCATCGAAACCTTAAGCGTGCGGACGCTATGGGTTCGAGAACTATGTAGACATGACCGAGACACGTTTCCGGTCAATAACCAATAGCGGAACCTAGATGCTCATATTGGCTCCTACATATTCTACGAAGATCTTTATCGGTCAAACCGCATAACAACATACGTTGTTCCCTTTGTCATCGGTATGTTACTTGCCCGAGATTTGATCATCGGTATCTCAATACCTAGTTCAATCTCGTTACCGGCAAGTCTCTTTACTCGTTACGTAATGCATCATTCCGTAGCTAACTCATTAGCTACATTGCTTGCAAGGCTTATAGTGATGTGCATTACCGAGAGGGCCCAGAGATACCTCTCCGACAATCGGAGTGACAAAACCTAATCTCAAAATACGCCAACCCAACATGTACCTTTGGAGACACCTGTAGAGCTCCTTTATAATCACCCAATTATGTTGTGATGTTTGGTAGCACACAAAGTGTTCCTCCAGTAAACGGGAGTTGCATAATCTCATAGTAATAGGAACTTGTATAAGTTATGAAGAAAGTAATAACAACATACTAACGATCAAGTGCTAAGCTAATGGAATTGGTCAAGTCAATCACATCATTCTCCTAATGATGTGATCCCGTTAATCAAATGACAACTCATGTCTATGGTTAGGAAACATAACCATCTTTGATTAATGAGCTAGTCAAGTAGAGGTATACTAGTGACATTAAGTTTGTCTATGTATTCACACATGTATCATGTTTCTAGTTAATACAATTCTAGCATGAATAATAAACATTTATCATGATATAAGGAAATAAATAATAACTTTATTATGGCCTCTAGGGCATATGTCCTTCAGTCTCCCACTTGCACTAGATTCAATAATCTAGTTCACATCACCATGTGATTTAACACAAATATTCACATCTGTATGCGATTAACACCCATACCTCTCATTGTCATGTGACCAACACCCGAAGGGTTTACCAGAGTCAATAATCTAGTTCACATCGCTATGTGATTAATACCCAAAGAGTACTAAGGTATGATCATGTTTTGCTCGTGAGAGAAGTTTGGTCAACAGGTCTGTCACATACAGAGCCGTATGTATTTCGCTAATATTCTATGTCTTCAATGCTCTGCACGGAGCTACTCTAGCTAATTGCTCCCACTTTCAATATGTATCCAGATTGAGACTTAGAGTCATCTAGATCAGTGTAAAAGTTTGCACCAATATAACTTTTATGAGGAACTCTTTTATCACCTCCATAATCGAGAAACATCTCCTTAGTCCTTACTAAGGATATTCTTGACCGCTGTCCAGTGATCTACTATTAGATCAAAATTGTATTCCTTTGCCAAACTCAGAGCAAGGTATACAATAGGTCTGGGACATAGCATTGCATACTTTATAGAACCTATGACTGAGGCATAGGGAATGACTTTTCATTCTCTTTCTATATTCTGCCATGGTCGGGTTTTGAGTCTTACTCAACTTCACACCTTGCAACACAGGCAAGAACTCCTTCTTTGACTATTCCATTTTGAACTACTTCAAAATCTTATCAAGGTATGTGCTCATTGAAAAATCTTATCAAGCGTCTTGATCTACCTATATAGATCTTGATGCTCAATGTGTAAGCAGCTTCACCGAGGTCTTTCTTTGAAAAACTCCTTTCAAACACTCCGTTATGCTTTCCAGAAATTCCACATCATTTCCAATTAATAATATGTCATTCACATATACTTATCAAAAAGGTTGTAGTGCTCCCACTCACTTTCTTGTAAATACATGCCTTTCCAAAAGTCTGTATAAAACAATATGCTTTGATCAACTCATCAAAGCGTATATTTCCAACTCCGAGATGCTGGCACTAGTCCATTGATGGATGGCTGGAGTTTGCACATTTTGTTAGCACCTTTAGGATTGACAAAACCTTTTGGTTGCATCATATACAACTCTTCTTTAAAAAATCCATTGAGGGATGCAGTTTTGACATCCATTTGCCAAGTTTCATAAAATGTGGCAATTGCTAACATGATTCAGCCAGACTTAAGCATCGATACGAGTGAGAAAATCTCATCGTATTCAACACCTTGAACTTGTCAAAAACCTTTTGCAACAAGTCGAGCTTAGTAGATAGTAACACTACTATCAGTTTCCGTCTTCCTCTTGAAGATCCATTTATTTAACATGGCTTGCTGATCATCGAGCAAGTCAACCAAAGTCCATACTTTGTTCTCATACGTGGATCTTATCTCAGATTTTATGGCCTCAAGCCATTTCACGGAATCTGGGCTCATCATCGCTTCCTTATAGTTCGTAGGTTCATCATGGTCTAGTAACATGACTTCCAGAATAGGATTACCATACATCTCTGGTGCCGACTGTACTCAGGAAGACCTACGAGGTTCTGTAGTAACTTGATCTGAAGTTTCATGATCATCATCATTAGCTTCCTCACTAATTGGTGTAAGTATCACTGGAACTGATTTCTGTGATGAACTACATTTCCAATTCAGGAGAAGGTACAAATTACCTTATCAAGCTCTACTTTCCTCCCACTCACTTCTTTCGAGAGAAACTCCTTCTCTAGAAAGGATCTATCTTAGCAACGAATAACTTGCCTTCGGATCTATGATAGAAGGTGTACCCAAAAGTTACCTTTGGGTATTCTATGAAGACGCATTTCTCCGATTTGGGTTGGACCTTATCAGGTTGAATCTTTTTCACATAAGCATCGCAGCCCCAAATTTTAAGAAACGACAACTTTGGTTTCTTGCCAAACCACAGTTCATAAGGCGTCGTCTCAACGGATTTTGATGGTGCCCTATTTAAAGTGAATGCAACTGTCTCTAATGCATAACCCCAAAATGATAGTGGTAAATCGGTAAGATACATCATAGATCGCACAATATCCAATAAAGTGCGGTTATGACGTTCGGACACACCATAATGCTGTGGTGTTCCATGTGGCGTGAGTTGTGAAACTATTCCACATTGTTTTATATGAAGGCCAAACTCGTAACTCAAATATTCTTCTCCACGATCAGATCGTAGAAACTTTTTTTTCTTGCTACGATGATTCTTCACTTCACTATGAATTTCTTTGAACATTTCAAATGTGTCAGACTTGTGTTTCATTAAGTAGATATACCCATATCTGCTCAAATCATTTGTGAAGGTCAGAAAATAACGATACTCGCGACGAGCATCAACACTCATTGGATCGCATACATCGATATGTATTATTTCCAATAAATCAGTAGCTCATTCCATTGTTCCGAAGAACGGAGTTTTATTCATCTTGCCCAAAAGGCACGGATCGCAAGCATGAAATGATTCATAATCAAGTGATTCCAAAAACCCATCAGCATGGAGTTTCTTCATGTGTTTTACACCAATATGACCCAAACAGCAGTGCCACAAATAATTTGCACTATCATTATTAACTTTGCATCTTTTGGCATCAATATTATGAATATGTGTATTACTACGATCAAGATTCAATAAACCATCAACATTGGGTGTATGACCATAGAAGGTTTTAGTCATGTAAACATAATAACAATTTATTCTTTGTTTTAGATGAATAATCGTATCGCAACAAACATGATCTAATCATATTTATGCTCAATGCAAACACCAAATAAAATTTATTTAGGTTCTACACTAATCTCGAAAGTATAGGGAGTGTACGATGCTGATCATATCAATCTTGGAACCACTTCCAACACACATCGTCACTTCACCCCCAACTAGTTTTTGTTTATTCTGTAACCCCTTTTCGAGTTACTAATCTTAGCAACCGAACAAGTATCAAATACTCAGGGGCTACTATAAACACTAGTAAGGTACACATCAATAACCTGTATATCAAATATACCCTTGTTCACTTTGCCATCCTTCTTATCCACCAAATATTCAGGGCATTTCCGCTTCTAGTGACCATTTCCTTTGCATTATAATCACTCACTTTCAGGCTTTGGTCCAGCTTTGGGCTTCTTCGCGGGAGCGACAACTTGCTTGCCATTCTGCTTGAAGTTCCCTTTCTTTCCCTTTGCCCTTTTCTTGAAACTAGTGGTCTTGTCAATCATCAACACTTGATGCTCTTTTCTTGATTTCTACCTTCGTCGATTTCAGCATCACAAAGAGCTCGGGAATCGTTTTCGTCATCCCTTGCATTATAGTTCATCACGAAGTTCCAGTAACTTGGTGATGGTGACTAGAGAACTCTCCCAATCACTATCTTATCTGGAAGATTAACTCCCGCTTGATTCAAGCGATTATAGTACTCAGACAATCTAAGTACTTGCTCACTAGTTGAGAAATTCTCCTCCATCTTTTAGGCAAAGTATTTATCAGAGGTCTCATACCTCTTGACACGGGCATGAGTCTGAAATACCAATTTCATCTCTTGAAACATCTTATATGTTCCATGACGTTTCAAAAATGTTTTTTGTAGTCCCGGTTCTAAGCCATAAAGCATGTTGCACAAAACTATCAAGTAGTCATCATATTGAGCTAGCTAAACATTCATAATGTCTGCATCTACTCCTGGAATAGGTCTGTCACCTAGCGGTGCATCAAAGACATAATTCTTCTGTGCAGCAATGAGGATAAACCTCAGATTACGGACCAAGTCCACATCATTGCTACTAACATTTTTCAACTTAGTTTTCTCTAGGAACACATATAAAAACATAGGGAAGCAACAACGCGAGCTATTGATCTACAACATAATTTGCAAAATACTACCAGGACTAAGTTCATGATAAATTAAAGTTCAATTAATCATATTACTTAAGAACTCCCACTTAGACAGACATCTCTCTAGTCATCTAAGTGATCACGTGATCCAAATCAACTAAACCATGTCCGATCATCACGTGAGATGGGGTAGTTTTCAATGGTGAACATCACTATGTTGATCATATCTACTATATGATTCACGTTCGACCTTTCGGTCTCCGTGTTCCGAGGCCATATCTATATATGCTAGGCTCGTCAAGTTTAACCTGAGTATTCCGCATGTGCAACTATTTTGCACCTGTTGTATTTGAACGTAGAGCCTATCACACCCGATCATCACGTGGTGTCTCAACACGAAGAACTTTCGCAACGGTGTATACTCAGGGAGAACACTTCTTGATAATTGATACGTCCATTTTGCATCATGCTTTTATATCAATATTTATTGCATTATGGGCTGTCATTACACATTATATGTCAATACTTATGGCTATTCTCTCTTGTTTTATAAGGATTGCCATGAAGAGGGGGAATGCCGGCAGCTGGAATTCTGGCTGGAAAAGGAGCAAACGTTGGAAACCTATTCTGCACAACTCCAAAAGTCCTGAAACTCCATGAAACAACTTTTTGGATTTATTAAGAATTTATGAGCGAAAGAAATAGGCCAGGGGGGCCACACCCTTTCTAGGAGACAGGGGGGCGCGCCCCCCCTGTAGGGCGCGACCCCTTATCTCCTAGGCCCCCTGGTGGGCCTCCGGCGTCCATCTTCTGCTATATCATCACTTTTACCCTGGAAAAAATTGTGGGCAAGCTTACGGGACGAAACTCCGCCGCCACGAGGCGGAACCTTGGCGGAACCAATCTAGGGCTCTGGCAGAGCTGTTCTGCCGGGGACACTTCCCTCTGGGAGGGGGAAATCATCACCAACGTCATCACCAACGATCCTCTCATTGGGAGGGGGTCAATATCCATCAACATCTTCACCAACACCATCTCCTCTCAAAACCCTAGTTCATCTCTTGTATCCAATCTTGTATCAAAACCATAAATTGGTACCTGTGGGTTGCTACTAGTGTTGATTACTCCTTGTAGTTGATGCTAATTGGTTTACTTGGTGGAAGATCATATGTTCAGATCCTTTATGCATATTATTACTCCTCTGATTATGAACATGAATATGCTTTGTGAGTAGTTACGTTTATTCTTGAGCACATGGGTGAAGTCTTGCTACTAGTAGTCATGTGAATTTGGTATTCGTTCAATATTTTGATGAGATGTATGTTGTCTTTCCTGTAGTGGTGTTATGTGAACGTCGACTACATGACACTTCACCATTATTTGGGCCTAGAGGAAGGCATAGGGAAGTAATAAGTAGATGATGGGTTGCTAGAGTGACAGAATCTTAAACCCTAGTTTATGCGTTGCTTCGTTAGGTGTTGATATGGGCCCATATGTTTAATGCTGTGGTTAGGTTTACCTTAATACTCCTTTTTGTAGTTGCGGATGCTTGCAATAGGGGTTAATCATAAGTGGGATGCTTGTCCAAGTTAGGGCAGTACCCAAGTGCCGGTCCACCCACATATCAAATTATCAAAGTACCGAACGCGAATCTTACGAATGTGAGGAAAACTAGCTTGACGATAATTCCCAATGTGTCCTCGGGAGCTCCTTCCTCATTATTAGAATTTGTCCAGGCTTATCCTTTGCTACATAAAGGATTGGGCCACCGTGCTGCACTTTATTTACTTTGTTTAGTTTTTTCTCGTTACTATTTGTCTTATCACAAAAGTATCTATCACTTACTATTTCAGTGCTTGCAGAGAAAACCTTACTGAAAACCACTTATCATTTCCTTCTGCTCCTCATTGGGTTCGACACTCTTACTTATCGAAAGGACCACGATAGATCCCCTACACTTGTGGGTCATCAAGACTCTTTTCTGGCGCCGTTGCCGGGGAGTGTAGTGCTTTTGGTGAGTGGAACTTGGTAAGGAAACATTTATTTAGTGTGCTGAAATTTTCTGTTACTTGTCACTATGGAAACTAATCCTTTGAGGGGCTTGTTTCGGGTATCTTCACCCCAACCATAAGAGCAAAGAGATGCTCCTCAACCTACTGAACCTTATGAAAATATTCACTTTGAGATTCCTTCGGGTATGATAGAAAAACTGCTAGCTAATCCTTTTGCAGGAGACGGAACTTTGCATCCCGACTTACACCTTATCTTTGTGGATGAAGTTTGTGGATTATTTAAGCTTGCAGGTATCCCCGATGATGTTGTAAAAAGGAAGGTCTTCCCTTTATCTTTGACGGGAGATGCAATGACATGGTATAGGCTATGTGATGATACGATATTTTGGAATTATAAGCGACTGAAGTTGGAATTTCACCAGAAGTTCTACCCTATGCATCTTGTTCATCGTGATCGTAATTACATATATAATTTCTGGCCTCGCGAAGGAGAAAGCATCGCTCAAGCTTGGGGGAGGCTTAAGTCAATGTTATATTAATGCCCCAATCATGAGCTCTCTCGGGAAATGATTATTCAGAATTTTTATGCTCGGCTTTCTCTTGATAATTGCAACCTGCTCGATACTTCCTGTGCTGGTTCCTATATGCTGAAGACTATTGATTTCGAATGGGACTCATTGGAAAGTATTAAATGCAACTCTGAAGATTGGGGTGCCGACGATGGTAAGGAGTCAGGTATGACACCTATGTTCGATTGTGTTAAATCTATTATGGATACCAATGCTTTCCGTGGATTTAGCTCTAAGTATGGTGTAGGACCTTGAAGTATCTCTAGAGGGGGGGGGGTGATTAGACTACTTGACCAATTAAAAACTTAACCTTTTCCCAATTTTAGTCTTTGGCAGTTTTAGCTATCTTAGCACAAGTCAAGCAATCTTCACACAATTCAAGCAAGCATGCAAACAGTATATGAGTAGCGAAAACTAAAGCATGCAACTTGCAAGAATGTAAAGGGAAGGGTTTGGAGATTTCAAATGCAATTTGGAGACACGGTGATTTTTGAGCCGTGGTTCCGATAGGTGGTGCTATCGTACATCCACGTTGATGGAGACTTCAACCCATGAAGGGTAACGGTTGCGTGAGTCCATGGAGGGCTCCACCCAAAAGGGTCCACGAAGAAGCAACCTTTTCTATCCCACCATGGCCGTCGCCCACGAAGGACTTGCCTCACTAGCGGTAGATCTTCACGAAGTAGGCGATCTCCTTGCCCTTACAAACTCCTTGGTTCAACTCCACAATCTTGTCGGAGGCTCCCAAGTGACACCTAGCCAATCTAGGAGACACCACTCTCCAAGAAGTAACAAATGGTGTGTTGATGATGAACTCCTTGCTCTTGTGCTTCAAATGATAGTCTCCTGAACACTCAACTCTCTCTCACAGGATTTGGATTTTGTGACACCCCAAAATTTTTACCTTGTTTTGTTAATTAAAATTTTGCCAGGAAATTAAAACTTTTATTTTCTGGGCTCACTTTTAATTTTTGAAACAATTCTTTTCTTATTACCATGGAGTTTTTACCTCAAGTGAAAAAAAACTTCCCAATTTTATTGGACTCTCTTACCCCGTCAAATAAACTTTTCTTTTATCAGAGGAGTTAATTATAAAATTATTTCCCTGATCTTTATTCCTTTAAAAATGGTTTTTCCATGGTTTGTGGTCCTATTTGAACTACAACCATTTGATAAATTCTTTTAAAAACCCTACCAAAATTTGGAGATGTCATGTGATGTTTCTAAATCACTTTTTTGCAAAAATATATTTCATTACTTGGATATTTTGAGTTCTACACCAAGTTCTCAAATCTGGTCCAGAGGACAGTTTTGCACTACAACCCATTTAAATATTTCTTTAAAACTTCTACCAAAATTATGGGATGTTAGTAGTAGCATAAGATTCAACTTTATGCAAAAACCCAGTGATGTTCTTTGAAAAATTTGAGTGAATCGACCTCTTTTCCATACTGGTCCAACTTGAGGATTTGTACAGCAACTACTTCTTAAGTTGCTCCTTTACCCATGAGCTTTCTCCTACTTGTAGTCCTCCATGCTAAACCTCTAAGTCCAGGAGCATGCACCCATTGGATCATTTTTGGTTCATCAAATGATGCCATTCACCTCCTGTCCAGAATTGAAGTTCTGCAAAACTTGCACTAGCAAGTTTGTGCTTTTCACAAACTAACCTCACCACCCTCTCTTCCATCTAAAGAGACCCCACTCTGGAAGATTTGGCCACTCCAAGAAATGCCTAGGTGCGTGTGGCATTTTGTCAAACACCTTGAAAGCATGAACTGATTTGGCATGAGTTTTGTTTGCATTATGAAATTGGTCTCCTGACCAAACCACCTTGTCCCTTGATCTTCCCTCTATCACTAATCTAGTTCTGTTGCTTGCCAACCTCATCCGAGACCCCTAGCATGCCCCGACATTTCGTCGAGCATGTTCCGTGCGTGCTCTGGGCGCGAGCAGAGCACGCGTATTGCACGTGCCGCGCCCGAGCCGACACGTCGCACCCCTGGTTCTTACCCGCTCTGTAGCGCCACGCCACGCGCTCCCCTTCTCACGGCATCACGCCAAGCAGGCCCTGGTGCCCTACAGCACCGCTGTCAGAGCCCTTGGCGGCACGTCGGCGTCCGCAGCGCGCCCCTGCCTCAGTCGGTGCCGCCCAAGCCACCAGCGCTCGCCAGCTGCCCCCTTGAGCATCTCCAGCTCATCCGCAGCCTCGTCCCCTAGCATGCGTCGCTGCCAGGACACCCTGCCACTACAGGAAGGCGGTCCGCCGTCGTTCTTATCCGGCCGCCGCAAACCGACCTCGTCGCGCTATATAAAGAGGCCCCCGAACTCATTCGAGCACGCAGGCAACCTCAGGCCACCCCCATGGCACCCCCTCGGCCCGCAATCGTCAGAGGGAAACCGTCTTCCCCAACTCCGGCCGGTTCGGCCGCCGCCATGTCTCAGTCCGATTCATCGCGAGCCGAGCCCCCCCAGTCCAACCAGTACCACCAACCTTCTCCTCTCACCCTTGTGGAGCCGTCCAGCACCTCAAACACGATCGATTGCCACCGGAGTTCAAACCTCCCAACACTCCCGAAGCCACCGGCCACCGCGGAGCTCACCGCCGACGACTCACTCCGTCCCCGCCGACAAGTAGACCACCGGAAGGACCGCCTTGATCTTGCGGATCCATCCCTGTCCTTGGATCCCCGTGGGATGCCTCTGTTCACCGGCGGCGATTGCCGGAGCTTCGTCTCCGTTCGGTCGAAGGAAAACAGCGCGCGCGTGGACTGGTCAAACCTGACCAGTGGGCCAGGCGGGCCCATTGTCAGTGACTCGTGCACCATCCACGCTGGAGTAAGTGGAAGCGTAAATCCAAAATACGCTTTCGACTTGTACGTGTATATTCAAATCGTTTTCTTTTCTGTTTTATTTTAAAACCAGATTTTTGACTAAACTTTGACTGGCTATAACTTTTTAAATATAACTCCAAATGAATTGATTCCTTTTCCTACCTCTCTCTAATTTAACCTAGTTTATTTTAAGATTTATTTGAAAAAATTTCAAACAACTTTTTGTGCTGTTTTTGAATTTGTGTGTTAATTCAAATTTATTTAAAATAGGACTTTGGAGAGAGAGAAGAAAACTTTCAAAAGTTTTGGAGTGCACCCTGCCTTTCCACACCTTGAAGGCAAGCATTCTGAACCCCGGCATAATATTTTTGGTGTGTTTGTTGACACGTTTATAACACCACCTCATTTCGGAGAACTTGTTATTTCATGTGATATGATCATATGCATGAATGCATATTAGTGATTTCCATGCTGTTGGAAATGAACACACTTGTGATGATAATCATCCTCATGTGCCTTGCATGCATGCCGGAAGGAATCCGGAAAAACCTCTGCCTTGGGTAGGCATGAGTTTGTCGCCGGTCTCCGTCGGGACGGTTATGTCCGGTATGGCATAGTGAGGTATAGTGAGCGGTGATTCTGTTGGTTGAAATATTTTTGTTATACATGTCATGTAGGGAAAATTATAAACCTCCTGAGTCGACCGTAGATCGAGTCTTGTTCCAGTAACCCCCATACTTGTTTCGTACTACCACTCGTCTCTACAACAAGTAGAGTATGGTTCAGTAATTTGTCAACCCCTTTCTAGCACACACCGTACAGAGGGGCCGGGATGAGGGTACCACGGCCATGGATTAAAGCCAGTCATCCAGTCAGGGGGCATGGGTGTTTCGGTTGTAGCCGAGGGGGTAGCTTCCCCAGTTTTGCGCGCGATATAAATTTTGTGATACCATGCTAATCGAGGTTGTAGCCTCCCCACTTAGAGTTTTGCTTAAGGAGTGTCGTGGGTGATTCCAGACACCGGTGAGTTAAGCTGGTGTGTGCAAGTCAGGTGCGTTTTCATTTAAAAGACCGTAGATGGAATTAGTCCCGATGGACTAAAGGAATCCATTACTCGTGGGTAAAGAGTACACCCTCTGCAGAGATTAAACCTATTTGAATAGCCGTGTCCATGGTTAAGGACTACAGTCTAGGATGGGTCAAGTGTCGGTCTTAGTGTCGGTCTTCGGAGGAGGAAACTACCAAACCAGAACGTGGATCATGACTGATGACTCGTGATAATTATTGTTATCATTATTATGGACTAACCCTTTATATATTGAGTATCCCTGGGATGGTTTTACCTCCTGGATATTCACTACATTCATTTTTATAAGCCCTTTATGTGGTGTCGCTCAGACGCCCGACTGTGGCATGCTGTTATTTATTTTCTTTATAAGCCCTTTATGCGGTGTCGCTCAGACGCCCGACTGTGGCATGTTGTTAATTATTTTCTTTATAAGCCCTTTATGCGGTGTCGCTCAGACGCCCGACTGTGGCATGTTGTTATTTATTATTTTATTTATAAGCCCTTTATGCGGTGTCGCTCTGACGCCCGACTGTGGCATGTTGTTATTTATTTTTCTTTATAAGCCCTTATGTGGTGTCGCTCAGACGCCCGACTGAGGCATTTCTCTTTGTTTACTAACCTTTCGAGGCATCGCTTCAGACACCCGATCGGTGCATTTTATTATTAATACGTTATTGCATATTCATAAATAACCTGCTTGCATGCATTAGAGTTTATTATCTTTTGTGACTGACGTCGCGAGCATAAAATATTTCAGAACCATCGCGTTATATTATACCCGTGTTCATAATGTTTGCGAGTACATTCAAAGTACTCACTGGCTTGTCCCTGGCTATTGTCTTGGCCATATTTCTTGCATGGAGAGGAGCGACGTGATGACAGCCCTGGAACCTAAGCAACGGTGATAGCAGCCTCGTGAAGATAGGAGTTAACCTGGTCAGCTGTTCCTGTGGGAAATGGAGTCCCATAGACGCTGATGATTCACAGACCGCTTCGCCATTAACCACTAGAGACCATTTGTTGTACTCACAGGCCAGAATGGTCTTGTACTACATATGTTGTATTTTGCTTGGAATTTCTGTATCAAGTAGGTGCCTCATCAGCTAACAGTTATCCTGGGGTGGGTGAGCACAATGGCCATTTTTTGGTATTTAATACCCGGAAAACCGGTCGTGACAGATTTGGTGGAAAGAAGATTTGAGTGGAAAGCAACTTGGGGAAGGCTAGAGATCAAGATTCATATGGTAGGAATGGAATATCTTGGCCTCAACACATGAGTAGGTAGTTCTCTCTCAGAAATGGTAAGTTGGAAGTGTAGGTTTGATCTGTTGGCTCTCTCCACGAATGAAAGAGGAGGTGGAGGGGTATATATAGCCTCCACACAAAATCTAACCGTTACACACAATTTACCAATCCTGGTGGGACCGAATCAACAAACTCGGTCCGACCGATTAAGTAAACCTAGTGACCGTTAGTGATTTTGGTGGGACCGCCATGCAACTCGGTAAGACCGATATGGTTAGGGTTAGGGCATAACGTAATCTTGGTGAGACTGATTACACAAACTCGGTGAGACAGATTTTGGTAATTAGCTAACCAGAGAGTTGGTCAGGTAAGCTCGGTGGGACCGATTCGCTCTTTTCGGTGAGACCAAAATGTTATGAAAGGGAAACAGAGAGTTTACATTGCAATCTCGGTGGGACCGATCGCTCACTTCGGTTAGACCACAACATTACGAAGGGAAACTGAGATATTACAATCCCATCTCGATGAGACCGAGATCCCTATCGGTGAGACCGATTTGCCTAGGGTTTGTGGCAGTGGCTATGACATCTGAACTCGGTGGCGCCGGATAGAAAGAATCGGTGGGGCCGAGTTTGACTTTAGGTTTAGGTCATATGTGGATATGAGAAAGTAGTTGAGGGTTTTTGGAGCATATCACTAAGCACTTGAAGCAAGAAACTCATCAAGCAACACCTCATCCCTCCTTGATAGTATTGGCTTTTCCTATAGACTCAATGTGATCTTGGATCACTAAAATATAAAATGTAGAGTCTTGAGCTTTTGAGCTTGAGCCAATCCTTTTATCCTTAGTATTTCGAGGGATCCACTTTCCTCATCCATGCCATGCCATTCATTGAGCTTTCCTGAAATATTTGTCTTGGAATAGTATTAGCTCAATGAGCTATATGTTGTTAGGAATTACCAAAACCACCTAGGGATAGTTGCACTTGCATATGGACTTGACTCTGAGATAGTAGCTACTTTTTGTGAACTTTTGCTACTCACGTTGATCTCCCTAAAGAGAAGTGGTTTAAATATAATCCTCCTATTGAAGTGAAAGTAGTTGCACCTATTACAGTCGAAGAAAAGACTATTACATATAGTGATCCCATTATTCCTACTACTTATGTATAAAAACCTCCTTTTCATGTTAGGATAAAAGATCATGTTAAAGCTTCGACTGTTGTTCGTATGAGTAATACTAGGACTTATACACCTCCTGAGAAAATTAATGTTGAACCTGGTATTGCTATGATTAAAGATCTCTTGGATGAGGACTTAGATGGGCATGTTATCTCTTTCTTGGGTGAAACTGCTAATATTGCTAGACCCGATACTAAGACACGTAGACCTGTTGTAGGCATGCCTGTTATTTCTGTTAAAATAGGAGATCATTGTTATCATGGCTTATGTGATATGGGTGATAGTGCTAATGTGATACCTTATGATCTTTATAAAGAAATTATGCATGATATTGCACCTGTTGAATTAGAAGACATTGATGTTACTATTAAGCTTGCTAATAGGGACACCATTAAGCCTATTGGGATTGTTAGAGATGTTGAAGTCTTGTGTGGGAAGATTAAATACCCTGCTGATTTTCTTGTTCTTGCTTCCCCACAAGATGATTTTTGTCCCATTATTTTTGGTAGACTCTTCTTGAATACTGCTAGTGCTAAGATTAATTGTGAAAAGAATATTGTCACTGTTGGCATAGATGGTATGTCTCATGAGTTTAATTTCGCTAAGTTTACTAGACAACCTCGTGAAAGGGAACCACCTAGTAAGGATGAAATTATTGGTCTTGCTTCCACTATTGTTCCTCCAACTGATCCGTTAGAACAATATTTGCCAGACCATGAAAACGATATGTTTATGAAGGAAAGGGAAGAAATAGATGAAGTGTTCCTTAAACAAGAACCTATGCTAAAACATAACCTTCCCATTGAAATTCTTGGGGATCCCCCTCCACCCAAGGGTGATCCCGTGTTCGAACTCAAACCCTTAGCTGATAATCTCAAGTATGCTTATCTTGATGAAAAAGAAATATATCCTGTTATTATTAGTGCTAACCTTTGAAAGAAAGAAGAAGAAATATTATTAAAAACTCTGAAGAAGCACCGAGCTGCTATTGGATATACTCTGGACGATCTTAAGGGCATTAGTCCCACATTATGTCAACACAAAATTTCAATGGAGAAAGATGCCAAACCAGTTAGAGATCCTCAAAAATGATTAAACCCCAAAATGAAGGAAGTGGTGAGAAAGGAGATTCTAAAACTCCTTGAGGCGGGTATTATTTATCCAGTTGCTGATAGTGAATGGGTAAGCCCTGTCCATTGTGTCCCTAAAAAGGGAGGTATTACTGTTGTTCCTAATGATAAAGATGAATTGACCCCGCAAAGAATTATTACATGCTATAGGATGGTAATTGATTTCCGTAAGTTAAATAAAGCTACTAAGAAAGATCATTACCCTTTACCTTTTATTGATCAAATGCTAGAAAGGCTATCCGAACACACACATTTTTTCTTTCTAGATGGTTATTCTGGCTTCTCTCAAATACCTGTGTCCGCGAAGGATCAATCTAAAACTACTTTTACTTGCCCTTTTGGTAATTCTGCTTATAGACGTATGCCTTTTGGTTTATGTAATGCACCTGCTACCTTTCAAAGATGCACGATGGCTATATTTTCTGATTTTTGTGAAAAGATTTGTGAGGTATTCATGGATGACTTCTCCGTCTATGGATCCTCTTTTGATGATTGTTTGAGCAACCTTGATCGAGTTTTGCAGAGATGCGAAGACACTAGTCTCGTCCTAAATTGGGAAAAGTGTCACTTTATGGTTAATGAAGGCATTGTCTTGGGGCACAAGATCTCCGAGAGAGGTATTGAAGTTGATAAAGCCAAAGTTGATGCTATTGAAAAGATGCCATGTCCCAAGGACATAAAAGGTATAAGAAGTTTCCTTGGTCATGCCGGCTTTTATAGGAGGTTCATTAAGGACTTTTCTAAAATCTCTAGGCCTCTGACTAATTTATTGCAAAAAGATATTCCTTTTGTCTTTGATGATGATTGTGTAGAAGCATTTGAAACACTTAAGAAAAGCTTTGATCACTGCACCTATTGTTCAGCCACCTGATTGGAATTTACCTTTTGAAATTATGTGCGATGCTAGTGATTATGCTGTAGGTGCTGTTTTAGGGCAAAGAGTCGATAAGAAATTGAATGTTATCCAGTATGCTAGTAAGACTCTTGATACTGCCCAGAGAAATTATGCTACTACTGAAAAAGAGTTCTTAGCAGTTGTGTTTGCATGTGATAAGTTTAGACCTTATATTGTTGATTCCAAAGTTACTATTCACACTGATCATGCTGCTATTAAATATCTTATGGAAAAGATAGAATCTAAGCCTAGACTCATTAGAAGGGTTCTCTTGATCCAAGAATTTGACTTGCATATTATTGATAGAAAGGGAGCTGAGAACCCTGTTGCAGACAACTTGTCTAGTGTCGGGGGTTGGGTACGACATATGCCAACGGATGGCTTATCATGGTGGGAGCGAGTAGAATGTCATCGGTGCCCGGAAGCGGGATGAGGCGAAGACATGCACGCCGGCGGATCTTACCCAGCTTCAGGGCTCTGCGAGGAGATAACACCCCTACTGCTGCTTTGCGGGGTCTCCGCATGGTCACTATGGCAAAGTGAATACAATGGTGCTCCTAGAGCTGTTTCTGGAGGTGGGAGAGGGCAAGGCTAGCTCCCTCCTTCCTATATGATCGGGTCTAATGCTAAAGAGGCTATCCCCCTTGCATGGATGCCCCGGGGGGCTTATATAGGCTTGCCCCTAGGGATACAATGGTAATCCGGCTGGGCGCGGGTCCCAGCCGTCTGCCTCCCAGGCCGCCGTCTTCTCCGCCGACTACTGGGGCCCGCCGACTGGCGGGCCCCTCTGATAGGCCTGGTACTGTAGCGGTGCTTCTGATGACGCCGGCTCGGTCATGTGGTCATGGCAACAGTGCCGCCATCTGGCGGGCGATCACTGTCGCCATTCCCCGTCTTGTCTGGTTAATGGCGTGCGGGGCCCGTGGGAGGGGCCGGCCGACTCCAGGGGGCCGACTCCCACGGGGCCGTCTTTGTGGTGCTCTCGCCGTCTTCGGTACCCCCGCTGACGGGCGGGCCCTGCCGTCTCTGGGCCGTACAGGTAGGCCGTCGTGGGCACAGTGCGCCGCCCACGAGGGCTGAGGTCAGGGCAGGCATGGCAACAGTGTCGCGCCACGATGGAGATCTCCAGCGATACGGCGCACTGTAGCCATGCCAGCCCCTCATAAGCGGGGTAGAGACGGCCATGTTGCGATCGTACTCCGCCCCGCCCATCGTGGCGAAGGAATGAGGGGGTTGGGGTCACGGGCTGACTCCCACAGCCGGCTTCTCTGGAAGTCGTTAGCTGAGAGTCGGCTTATCTGGAAGCCGTCACCTGAGAGTCAGCTTATCTCGAAGCCGTCCCTGGGACTTGGCCGTGAGGGACTGTTGATGCCGACTCCCAGGAGGCGGCTCTTCATCAGGGGGTCTTGAGGGGCGCAGTCTGCCCTGATGCTTTGAAAGGCCCTGGGGCTCGGGTTAGCCTACCCATGGCCCATTACTCCGACAGTAGTCCCCGAAGCTAGTGAGGCGCCGCGGAAGACGCGCCAGGGAGCCTCAACAGATTCATCTCTTCGGGGGTGGAATCTCGGCTTTGCTCGCCGTCTTCCTCCAGGCCGACTAGCTGGAGTCAGACTCGCGGAAGGCCGTCTTGCCTCTTAGAGGGTTTGAACGTCGCGGCGTGGTCCAGGCGGCGTGCCTGATAAGCTTTCGGGCAGCCGCCCGTTGCGGGTCCGTCGCGTGGCGCCACGTGGCGGGGTCAGTCTGCCCACCCACGCGCGCGACGGGACAGGACCTCAGGCGGGGCCCGCCACTACCGTGCCTCGGCACGCGAGCGGATTTGCTGTGGCCGTGCGGACGGTTGGGTTTCCCACGCTGTAACTGGATGCAGTTACTGCGTGTGGTAAATCGTGGGGGGCATGGGGGCTGGGGCACAGTTAATCCCCACGCCCGCCCCATCGGCTTCTCAGCCCTATGAGCCTATAAGTAGGCGGGAGGAAAGGAGCGGCGAAGCACGCGCGCCCATCTCCCCCACTCCCCTTGCTTTCCTTCTTGCTTCTTCTTCCTCTCGCCGCCGCCGTACCGAGCCACGCCGCGCTTGCGACGATGAGCTCTTCCTCCACCGCCGCACCTTCTGCCGTGCGCTCCGGCGTGTGGGACGGCTCCGAGGTGGACGACGACATCATCGAGTTCCTCCGCAAGATGCGTCGCCTCCCCGGTGTGGAACTAGTGCGAGCCCGTGCCGCGCCGGAGAGGGAAATAGTGCCGGCGCCGGAGGAGGGCGAGCGGGTCATGTTTCGCTCGCACCTCATGCGCGGCTTGGGGCTGCCGGCGAGCGGCTTCTTCCGCTCCTTCTTGGAGTTCCACGGGCTCCAGCTGCACCACCTCACCCCGAACACGGTGGTGCTGCTGGCTGCCTTCGCCACCTTGTGCGAAGGCTTCCTCGGTGTTCTCCCCACAATTGAACTGTGGGGAGAGTTCTTCTAGTCCAAGCTCGGCACGCACGTCGCCGGCGTGCCGGCCCAGTGTGGCGCCTTCATCGCGATGCGGAGATCGACGGCCGACAATCCGGTTCCCACCATCCCGCTGATCAAGTCGGTGAAGATGTGGCAGCGTTCTTACTTCTATGTGAAGAACGTCGCCGCAGACGGCGACTGGGTCAACCTGCTGCCTTTCGAAGCCGGCGCACCGGCTGGGAGGCTCCCCAGCTGGTCCCACCGGGTCAAGACGCTGACTCCCGCTGGTGCCGCCGCCGTTGCGCGACTCCAAGATCTAACACAGTCGGAGGGCCTAACCGGGTCCGACTTGCTGGCCGCCTTCGTGGCGCGCCGAGTTCTCCCGCTCCAAGGCCGACCTCATCTGATCTGTCAGATGAGCGGCCACCGGGATCCGAGTCGGCTCTGCTCCAAGGACATGCCCCATGCGGAGGTGGCAGACATGGTGAACTATATCTTAAACTGTAACCTCGCGGCGACTTTGCAGTTCGGCAAGGAGCCGTACTCACGCGCCAACCCCCCGCCTGTCGTAAGTCATCTTTCTTCTTCTTTTGTCTTCTCTGCAGCCGAATCCGACTTATAATCTTTTTGGTTTTTCTTGAGTCAGAACCCCCTCATCCAGCCTTCAGCTGGCATCACGGGCCCGGCCCGCCAGTTCGTCCCCGATCGAGCGGAGAGCGATATCAATGACCCGGACTTGGGGGCCACAGCGATGTAGGCCGACGCCGAAGGAGGAGGAGTAGGAGGCTTCAGGCCGTCGGCCACCTTTGCCGACTGGCCTGATGACGACGCCGAGGGGGAAGTCGTCCCGCGCCGCCAACCGAGGGTCGGCCATCCGGGCGCGGGCACCTCCGCCGGCTTGGATGGTCAAGGCGGCGCGAAGAGGCGCCGGGCCGGGCCGACCTTGCTTGGCGGCCGGTCGAAGAAGTTCAAGGGGGCGGCCGCCGCGACCAAGTGGGAAGAGGCGCTCGCCAAGGCCAACCGCTTTCGTAAGGAAGTGATGAAGCCGCCGCTGGTCTCTGCGTAAGTGCCTCCGCTCTTGACTTGTTTTGCTCTTAGTGGATTTGTGTCCAAATCTTTTACATGCTTTCTTCGCCTCAGGGCTCCCCTCACCTTCGAGAGGGTCGCCGCTGCCTCCGTCATGGGGTCGGCGGAGACTTGCGCTAGTACTCGGCAGATTGATCCCGCCGCCGACCTTCGGGAGGCGACGGAGCGGAACGCGCGGGAGAAGCGCGACGAGGACGAAGCCGCCCGACGAGGATCCCGCTCGTCGTTTCGCTGAACTCCGCGCCGCCGCCCCCGGAGTTCACGGGGCAGACTGGGGAAGCCGGTGGCGAGCACCCCGTTATGGAGAGGGAGAGCGCCGATGGCTCCATGTCGTACACAATCGTGTCGCCACTACCGCCTCCGCCGCCGTCTGGGGGTGCGCCAGGTAAACAACCGGCAGGCCCGCCGGTGCCGTCGACTGAGGACGAGTCCGTGGCGAGGCTGCTCCTTCAAGTCGCCTCGCCAGTGCGCCGCCGTCTCGAGAAGGCGACTTCGGCGCCACGCCCGTTGGAGACTGGCGCCGCCAGCTCGGCCATCCCAGACGCTGAGGCGACAAGCGCCGCGCCCGTTGGATGGGTGCGAGGAGGCGGCACGGGCCCGCTGAACCAGGCGCTTCTGGACGTCCAGGCGAAGCTGCGAGCCAAGGGCGACGCCATCCAGAGCTGCACCAAGGCGCATCTGGCGTCGCGAGTAGACGTCCGGGTATGCTTCATTTTTGACTTTGCTTTTCTTTGTTCTTCTCTGTGGGGGCGCGCCAGCGCACCTACTGGGTGTAGTCCCCGAGTTTCAGGCCGGCTGCTGAGCAGGCGGCTCGGAACTCCTTCTAGCGAGTTCCGATACTTATCTTCGTCTAAAAATTCTTGTTGCAGGAGTACCACAACCTCCGCGTCACTGCCTTCAACCGTAATGTTGAGGAGCTGAGCAAGCGGACTGCCGACTTGTCAAAGAGTCGGAGTGAGTCTTCCTTCTTCTTCGCGGGGGCACGCTGGCGCACCCGCGGGCTGTAGTCCCCGAGATTCGGGCCGACTGCTGAGCAGTCGGGCCGGATCTTCTCAGCGACTTTCTTTGTTGACGACTTAACGTCTTTCTTTTTTATTCTTCAGAGGCTAACACCACTCTTCAACAGTAGCTGGGCGAGGCCAACACCGCCTTGCGCGCCAAGGGGGAGGAGTGCGGCAAGCTTGCCGCGGAGCGTGATCTGCTGGCCGTGCAGCTGGCGGAGCAAAAGAAGCTTCTCAAGAAGGCGCAGGAGGAGGCAGAGAAGAAAGAGGCTGCGCTCCTGGCCGAGTTCGAGAGCGAGCACTCCTCCTGGACCGACAAGGAGGCGCAGCTGACTTTCGGCTTCCATGAGATTGAGGATATCGTCGACGGTGAGTTTCTTTACTTTCTTTGAGCCACCGACTGTGGGTCGGGCGACTCCTGATTCTGACTTGCTTCTTTTTTGTCTTGGCAGACTTCTTCCCTGGCCACTCGCAGGCAGCCACTCAGTCCATCGAGGCAGACCGCGAGGCACGGAGGGCAGATGGTGCGGAGATTTCCGCTAACGCCCCCCGAACCCTTGACGAGCAGCTTCTGAGCATCGAGGCTCGTCTGTGGCCGACCCATCGGATGCTGCGCCGGCTTCAACGTGCCGGCGCCCAGGCCATTGCCGCCCTGTGGCCAGACATGCCGGTTCTGCGCACTGCCAGTCAGACTGCCGACTGGCTGGAGGTCGCAGCTGGTCGTCTTGAGGCTTGGAAGGGTTCCTCGGCCCGGGCTGGAGCGCGCCGGGCCTTGGAATTTGTCAAGGCGTGGTATCCAGGGCTGGACCTGGACCGTCTGGCCGCGTTCCGGTCAGAGGCCTAGGCGGAGCTGGTAGCTGTGGAAGACGCCCTCGTCGCTCGTGCTGCGGCGATCGCCGACTATGCCAACACCAGCATCTTCGTCCCTAATCGGGCTGAAGACGGCAGGGAGGCGCCGCCGGAGTGGTTCGGGATGAACCCAGATTACGACGAGGACTCGACGGAGGTGATTGCTTCCAGCGCCGAGGAGGAAGGCGACGCGGAGGACGAAGGTGAGACAGAGGCGCCAGAAGACGGAACGGGCGACCAGCTTCAGCTCAACCGCGCCTCCAGCAACGAGCCGCGTCCGGCGATGGCGGCTGCCGCCGGAGACGATCAAGCCGAGACTGCCCAGCCGGCCGCCCCGGCGCCTGACACCGCCATCTCCTCCGACCCTCCAAACCCGGATGCCGCCTCCTAGGCTGCCGTCTTTTCCTTCACTTTATCTGCCTTGGTAGTCTTTGAAGAACTTTGTTAATTCGAACAATTCCACCCGCGGGGTGTATTTTGAACTTCTACTTGAAGATTCGGCCAAGGGCTATGTTATGTAAATATTTATCCGAGTTCTATCTTTCCTTGCTCATTGCTATTTTGGCTTTTTCCTTTGCTGCCTTCCCTTAGTCGCCGCCTTGCCAGTCGGACAACCGCTCTGCGGACTGCCACTGGATCAAACGCTTGGCTACTTTGGGAAGGCAAGTACTTGGCCCTTTTTAGAGTCTTTTTAACAAGTCAGATAGAAAGCGGTAAGTCGACTACTTACGAGTCGGCTTCACTTAAGAGAGGCTAGAATAAAGCGGCAAGCCGACTACTCATGAGTCGACTTTTGCTTGAGAGGGGCTGGAAGCCGTCTTAGGCTATGTTTGTGCTTTGGGTCCTTAGCCATTTTTCGTGTGGGCGCCCGTTCTTCCTTACTCCTGCCTACCAAACAGTCGCTCTGCGAGCTGCGGCTTCTGACAGGAGACGGCTTAGGCACCGCACACTACTTGTCTGACTGCGGGAAGCATTTCATAGCGCGAGGCGGCGAGTCCCCGGGCCGACTAGTCGAGCCCGGTGCCAAGCGGCATAACAAAGAGTAATATACTCGAAGGCATAATTCTTACCATACAGATAGCAAAAGAGGGCAGTCCCCGAGCTCGTCTCGGGGGGGGGGGGTGAAGTCTTGGTACTTTAATACAAAGGGTAGCGTGATACATACTGCATCAACTGTAAAATCTTCGGAGAAGATTTGCATTCCATGGGCACTCCGTCTCTTTGCCGGAGTCATCCCTCTTGTGTGCTCGGGGCTTCTGAGCATCGATCAGGTAGTAGGAGTCGTTTCCCAGCACCTTGCTGATAATGAAGGGGCCTTCCCAAGGTGCTGACAGCTTGTGCTGGCCGGCTGTTCGCTGGATCAGCCGGAGCACAAGGTCGCCCTCTTGGAAAGATCTCGGCCTGACCTTCCTGTTGTAGTATCAGTGCAGGCTCTGCTGGTAGATGCTGGACCGGCTGAGTGCCAACAGCCGGCCCTCTTCCAGCAGATCGACACCGTCTTGACGTGCTTCTTCTGCTTCTTCCTCGGTGTACATGGTGACTCGCAGAGAGTCGAACTCTATGTCCGTTGGGATGACGGATTCAGCACCGTAGACGAGGAAGAAGGGTGTGAAGCCGGTTGACTTGTTTGGAGTCGTGCGCAGACTCCAGAGGACGGCTGGCAACTCGCCAAGCCAACAGCCGGCCGAACGCTCTAGTGGTTCGACCAGTCAAGGCTTGATGCCAGACAGGATGAGGCCGTTTGCTCGCTCTACCTGGCCGTTTGACTGCGGATGGGCAACGAACGCTAAGTCCAGTCGGATGCCCTGAGTTGCGCGGAAACGGGCCAAGGCACCTTTGGCAAAGTTCGTGCCATTGTCGGTGATGATGTTGTGCGGTATGCCGTACTGAGTCGTGATGTCGGCGATGAAAGTCACCGCAGTCGGACCATTCAACTTCTTGATGGGCTTTACTTCTATCCACTTGGTGAACTTGTCCACCGCGACGAGTAAGTGAGTTAGGCCGCCTCGGGCTGTTTTGAATGGTCCCACCATATCCAGGCCCCAAACCGCAAAGGGCCAGGCGATGGGGATAGTCTTGAGTGCCGAAGCCGGCTGATGTGGCTTGGAGCGGAACTTCTGGCACCCTTTGCACTTTTGAACCAATTCTTTGGCCTCTTCTAGGGCAGTCGGCTAGAAGAAACCGTGTCGAAATGCTTTGGCGACGAGTGCTCTTGAAGCCGCATGGTGGACGCACTCGCCCTGATGGATATCTTTGAGGATCGCTTGGCCTTGCTCTGGCTCGACACAACGCTGGTAGATGCCAGTGACGCTTCGCCTAACCAACTCTCTGTTGACTATGGTGTAGGCTGCCGCTCGGCGTTGTACTTGCCGAGCCAAAGTTTCATCAATTGGCAGCTCTTTGCTCACCAGGAACTTGAGGATGGGATGTGCCCATGAGGGTGCTGCTATTTCTTCGACTACCAGTACTGCGACTTGGACAAGGGCGGCTAGGCTGGGAGGCAGTGGGTTGGAGTCCGCAGCCGCTTGCTGGATTGATGAAGTCCCCGGGCCGACTGGAGCAGTCCCCGGGCCGAGTTCTGGAGTCATCGGATTGGTCGCCGCAGTCCACGGGCTGGGTTCTGAAGTCCTCGGGCCGGCTTCAACTGAGGCGCTCTTGGAGTCGGATCTGATTTCTTCGGGTGGAGCCGACACAAAGATGGAGTCTGATTCTGGTGAAGGCTTGACAGACGGCTTGAGGAGGCGCCGAAGGGCGATGCCGGATGGTATTGCTTGGCGGGTGGAGCCGATTCGTGCCAAGGCGTTTGCTTGGTCGTTGTCATTCCTTGGCACATGGAGGAACTCGCACCCCTCGAAGTATCCGCTGAGTTGCTGCACAAGGAAATGGTAGCTCACCATGTTTGCGTCCTTGGCATCCCAATCGCTAGATGAATGCTGGACCACCAAGTCAGAGTCGCCATAACACAGGATCCAGCGAATGCCGAGTTCTTTGGCAAGCCGGAGCCCGTGAATGAGCACCTCGTACTCAGCGACGTTGTTGGAGGCGGCAAAATGGATCTGCAGCACATATCTGAGCTTGTCCCCTTTGGGGGAAGTGAGGATGACGCTGGCTCCCAGGCCGGTGCACATCTTGGAGCCGTCGAAATGCATCCACCAATGGGTGGAGTCGGGTGTTGGCGGCAGGTACTGGGTCTCGGCCCAGTCGACGAGGAAGTAGATGGTGTAGGAAGCCAGATCGATGGCCCATTTGGCCACTCGGCCAGAAGCATCTCGGCTTCCGATGATCTCGGCAAGTGGGGCTGTGCAGACCACAATGATAGGATGCTCCTGGAAGTAAGGCTTCAATTTCTTAGCGGCAAAGTGCACGCCGTATCACATCTTTTGGTAGTGGGGGTAGTTCTGCTTGGAGGCTGACAGTACCTCGCTCAGGTAATATACCGGTCTCTGGACAGGTAGCGCCTTGCCTTCCCCCTTGCGCTCAACTACCATAACAGTGCTGACTACCCGACTAGTGGCGGCAATGTATAGGAGCATGGGCTCTTTGGGAGTCGGGGCCGCCAGCACAGGGGGCGTAGTCAACATTTTCTTCAGTTGGAGAAAAGCTTCGTCCGCCTTGGGAGTCCATTCAAAAAAGGTTGTCTTCTTCATGAGCTGATATAAGGGGAGAGCCTTCTTGCCCAGCCGACTGATGAATCGGCTGATGGACGCCAAACAACCGGTGAACTTTTGCACATCTATCAGTCGTCTGGGTGCTTCCATCCTCTCGATGGCCTTGATCTTCACAGGGTTCCACTCTATGCCGCGTTCAGAGACCAGGAAGCCAAGGAGCTGGCCGGCTGGTACTCCGAAGACGCACTTCTCGGGGTTGAGCTTGATCTGGAATCGGCGCAGATTCTCAAAGGTTTCTTTGAGGTCTTCCAACAGTGTTCCATGCTTTTCCGTCTTCACCACCACATCATCTACGTAGACGTGGGCATTTCTGCCGAGTTGCTTGAGGAGGCACTTCTGCATGCAACGCTGAAAGGTGGCGCCAGCATTCCTTAAGACGAACATCATTGTCAGGTAGCAGAAGGCACCAAACGGGGTGATGAAGGTGGTCTTCAGTCTGTCAGCCGGGTTTAGCTTGATCTGGTGATATCCAGAATATGCATCTAAGAAACTCAACAGCTCGCATCCGGCTGTGGAGTCTATCACCTGATCAATTCTCGGTAGAGCGAATGGATCCTTGGGGCAGGCTTTGTTGAGGCTTGTGTAGTCGATACACATCCGCCATTGCTTGTTCTTCTTCAGCACCAGGACTGGGTTTGCTAGCCACTCTGGGAAAAACACTTCCATAATGAAGCCGACCGCCAGGAGCCGGGCTATCTCTTCTCCAACAACTCTTCTCTTCTCTTCTGACAGGCAGCGCAAGGGCTGCCTGACGGGCTTCACATCATACCGGACATGTAACTTGTGCTCGGCGAATTCCGTCGGTACACCTGGCATGTCTTTAGGGGACCATGCGAAGATGTCTCGATTCTCACGGAGGAAATCGACAAGCTCGCCTTCCTATTTGCTGTCAAGGTTTGTACCCATGACAGCGTACCTCTCTAGGTGCTCCGGGTCCAAGGGTATCTTCTTCGTTTCTCTAGCCGGTTTGAACGATCCTTCTGCTTCCGACTCCTTGGGGTCGGGCGACGTCTCAGACTGCTTGCCGGCCATCGCCACAACCCGATCAAGAAGCCGTTTCTTAGCTGCGATCACCAAGGACTCGGCCAGCCGACTGCTTTCAGCCGCGCAAGCGGATGACTTTCTGTAGTCGCCGGCTATGGTTAGAATCCCCTTGGAACTCGGCATCTTCATCTTGAGGTAGGCGTAGTGGGGGACCGCCATGAATTTGGCCAAGGCAGGTCGGCCAAGCAACACATGGTACGGGCTTTCGAGGACCACCACTTCAAACCAAACTGGCTCTCGGCGGAAATGATCTTTATCCCCAAAGAGGATGTTTATCAGGATGTTGACGATTGGTGAGCAGGAAAGGCCGGGAACAATGCCGTGGAACACAGTCCGGCTGCTCTGAAGCTGTCTTTGCTTGATTCCTAACTTCTCCATGGTATCCTTGTACAGGATGTTGATACTGCTGCCTCCGTCTATCATCACTTGCGAGAAACGAGCAGCCCGCCTATCTATGGCGAGTGTGGCGCCTAAGACCAGGGCGTAGGAGCCCGGATTCGGCATCACCTCTGGGTGATCAGCTCTGCTCCAACTGATAGGCTTCTCGGACCAATGCATGAACTCTGGAGTGCTTGACGCAACTGCGTTCACCTCTGGCTGCTGCAGCCGCCTGCTGCGTCGATCGTCAGCCACACTGGTGAACACCACGTAGGCTCCGTGATCGTTGGGGAACTCGTCTTGTATTGCGCCGACTGGCCTGACAGCCGGTTGCTGGGGCGGCGGTGGAGGCGGCGGCCCAGCAGGCGGGGGAGGGAGTAGGCCGTCTCCTTGGCGATTCTGGTGAGCCAGTGGCATTTCCGGGTGGTGTGATTTGACGGCTTCACGCCGTTGTGGAACTTGTAGGGGCCATCTAGAGTCTGCTCGTAGGAGAAGGCCGGAAACCAGTTGGATTTGCCACCTTTCTGCCGTTTTGCCGGAGGCTGCTCCTCCAGCTGTTGGTCTTCGACTGTCGCCACTTGCCGACTGTTGGAAGCCGACTGTGGGGCTTTGCGCTTGTGGTCGCTTTGCTGCTGCCTCCGACTGGTGTCCCCAGCCGGAGTTCTTGGAGCCTGAGGGGCGACTTTGCCAGGTGCACTAACTTGAATCTCCGCCTTCATGGAGGAGTCGGCCATGGCGTACTTGTCTGCTGTGACCAGTAGCTCGTCGAGGGTCTCCGGATCGTCACAGAGGAGCTTGTGCTTGAGGAGGGTGCCTTCTCTGCACCCGGCAGTAAAGTACTCAATAACCTGCACCTTGTGCACGTCGTCGCAAGAGTTCCGAAGCTCGGCCCAGCGCGTGAGGTAGTCACGAGTGGACTCGTCGGGGCCTTGCACGCACAAGGAGAGTTGGCGAGGCTTGGGAGGCCGCTTGTACGTGCTTGTGAAGTTGCGGACGAAGGCTTCGGTGAAGTCGACCCAGCTGTTGATGCTGCGGGGCTTCAGGTTGTTCAACCATGTCCGGGCCGTGCCCTGGAGCATGAGTGGAACATACTTTACGGCAACACGCTTGTTGCCGTTCGCTATGTTGACGGCCGTAGAGTAATCAACTAGCCAATCTTCCTGCTTCACAGAGCCGGTTTACTTGGGTGTATCTCGGGGGAGCGTGAACCCCTTGGGGAAGGGCTCGTCTCGGATGCGGGGTCCGAAACAGGGAGGACCCAACTCGTCTTCTTCTTCCAGCGCCAGGGATCGGTGGAGTCGGTCGATCCGGTGTCGGGAGTCATTCTCTCCGACTCCCTCTCGGCGGCCAAGGCGGTCGCCGAGAGTCGGATGCTCTACGGGTGGCGGGGAGACTCGCCTTTCTCTGCGAGGAGGGGGAGGCAGATAGTCGTCCCGCCGTTCCACTGTTTTGGGGCGGCCGTCTTGGTCGCGCTCGATGGTGATGCGAGTCCGACTGTGGCTGAGAGCCGGATCCTTGTCTTTTCTTCCGCGGACACTGCCTGTTGGTGTCCGAGACGTCGCGCCTTGATCTCGACGGGGAGGCAAGTCGTCGTTTTGTCGCTGCGGTGCCTCCATGCGGTAGCCGACTTCGTTCTGCACGGCAGCCGCGTCGAGGAGCTGTTGAACTCGCTCCGTCATCAGGCGGCGCTCCTCACCTTCGAAGTTGTCCAGTTCATCCGCCACCGCCTGGTCAGCGTGGATGTTCTCTGCAGGCGTGGCGTACAGAGGGCGATTGGCCCCGAACAGGCTGGCGGTGGCCGCGCCACGCTGCCGGACTGCGCCTAGGCGGCTGGGCCCAGTCGGAGCCGGCGAGCCGCCCACGGCGCGATCCATCTCACGCTGGTAGGCTTCTGACAAGTGTCTCATGCTTGCCAGCTTCTTCGCACCCTCGACGAGCTGAAGGCGGCGCGCCTCCAGCGTCTCCCGGAATCGGCGCGGTCAGGTCTTGCAGGGCCACGTCGAGTGGATCATGAGCTCCTTCATCGGAATGCTCGCCGTGATCGAGGACGAGGACCTCCGTGACGGTGCTTCCGCCGCTCTCCACGCAAGGGAACGACTCGTCATAGACCACCACGTTGGTGGGGAACGCGTCGAGTGACGCGGTGTCGGAGTCGACCAGCATCAGGTCGGTGGAGCCTATGGACTCCAGGTCTATGGCAGGCTCACCGGCGACATGGAGTTGGTCGAGGAGACCCGCGAGGAGGCTCTCGGGGCTGCTCGTGCCTGCGTCGGACGCAGGCTCATCGGAGAGGCGAACCTCGCCGATAAGCTCGGCGAGGCAGCTGGCCGCGCAGGCGATCTCAGCACCGTGCAGCGCGTCGGTGCAAACTCCATCTGGCGTGCCAGGCTGGCTGTGCTGGCCAGGGAGGAAAAGGGTTCCCGTCCAGAGCAGGTCTCCGGAGACGGTGCACCTCGCCCCACGGTGGGTGCCAAATGTAGGGGGTTGGGTACGACATATGCCAACGGATGGCTTATCATGGTGGGAGCGAGTAGAACGTCGCCGGTGCCTGGAAGTGGGATGAGGCGAAGACATGCACGCCGGCGGATCTTACCCAGCTTCAGGGCTTTCCGAGGAGATAACACCCTTACTGCTGCTTTGCGGGGTCTCCGCATGGTCACTATGGCAAAGTGAATACAATGGTGCTCCTAGAGCTATTTCTGGAGGTGGGAGAGGGCAAGGCTAGCTCCCTCCTTCCTATATGACCGGGTCTAATGCTAAAGAGTCTATCCCCCTTGCATGGGTGCCCCGGGGGGCTTATATAGGCCTGCCCCCCGGGAATACAATGGTAATCCGGCTGGGCGCGGGTCCCAGCCGTCTGCCTCTCAGGCCGCCGTCTTCTTCGCCGACTGCTGGGGCCCGCCGACTGGCGGGCCCCTCTAACAGGCCTGGTACTGTAGAGGTGCTTCTGATGACGCCGGCTCGGTCATGGGGTGATGGCAACAGTGCCGCCGTCTGGCGGGCGATCACTGTCGCCATTCCCCGTCTTGTCTGGTTAATGGCGTGCGGGGCCCATGGGAGGGGTCGGCCGACTCCAGGGGGCCGACTCCCACGGGGCCGTCTTTGTGGTGCTCTCGCCGTCTTCGGTACCCCCACTGACGGGCGGGCCCCGCCGTATCTGGGCCGTACAGGTAGGCCATCGTGGGCACAGTGCGCCGCCCACGAGGGCTGAGGTCAGGGCAGGCATGGCAACAGTGTCGCGCCACGATGGAGATCTCCAGCGATACGACGCACTGTAGCCATGCCAGCCCCTCGTAAGCGGGGTAGAGACGGCCATGCTGCGACCGTACTCCGCCCCGCCTATCGTGGCGAAGGAAGGAGGGGGTTGGGGTCACGGGCCGACTCCCATAGCTGGCTTCTCTGGAAGTCGTCAGCTGAGAGTCGGCTTATCTAGAAGCCGTCAGCTGAGAGTCGGCTTATCTGGAAGCCATCACCTGAGAGTCGGCTTATCTCAAAGTCGTCCCTGGGACTCGGCCGTGAGGGATGGTTGATGCCGACTCCCGGGAGGCGGCTCTTCATCGGGGGGTCTTGAGGGGCGCAGTCTGCCCCGATGCTTTGATAGGCTCTGGGGCTCGGGTTAGCCTACCTGTGGCCCATTACTCCGACATCTAGGTTAGAGAATGTTCTTGATGACGCCCTGCCTATTAATGATAATTTTCCTAATGAACAATTAGCGGTTGTCAATGCTTCTCGTACTGCTCCTTAGTATGCTGATTATGCTAATTACATTGTTGCTAAATATATAGCGCCTGGTTTCACATACCAGCAAAAGAAAAAGTTCTTTTATGATTTAAGACATTACTTCTGGGATGATCCACACCTTTATAAAGAAGGAGTAGATGGTATTATTAGACGTTGTGTGCCTGAGCATGAAAATGAACAAATCCTACGCAAGTGTCACTCTGAATCTTGTGGAGGACACCACGCTGGAGATAGAACTGCACACAAGGTACTACAATCTGGTTTTTATTGGCCTACTCTCTTCAAAGATGCTTGTAAGTTTGTCTTATCTTGTGATGAATGTCAAAGAATAGGTAACATTAGTAGACGTCAAGAAATGCCTATGAATTATTCTATTGTTATTGAACCGTTTGATGTTTGGGGCTTTTATTATATGGGAACTTTTCCTGCCTCCAATGGTTATACACATATTTTAGTTGTTGTTAATTACATTACTAAGTGGGTAGAAGCTATTCCAACTAGTAGTGCTGATCATAACACTTCTATTAAAATTCTTAAAGAAGTTATTTTTCCGAGGTTTGGAGTCCCTAGATATCTTATGATTGATGGTGGTTCACACTTTATTCATGGTGCTTTCCGTAAGATGCTTGCTAAGTATGATGTCAATCATAGAATCACATCTCCTTATCACCCGCAGTCTAGTGGTCAAGTAGAGTTGAGCAATAGAGAGCTCAAATTAATTTTGCAAAAGACTGTGAATAGATGTAGAAAGAATTGGTCCAAAAACATGATGATGCATTATGGGCCTATAGAACTGCATACAAAAATCCTATGGGTATGTCTCCATATAAGATGGTCTATGGAAAAGCATGTCATTTACCTCTTGAACTTGAACATAAAGCATATTGGGCTATTAAAGAGCTCAATTATGACTTCAAACTTGCCGGCGAGAAGAGGTTGTTTGATATTAGCTCACTTGATGAATGGAGAACCCAAGCATATGAGAATGCCAAGCTTTTCAAAGAAAAAGTCAAACGCTGGCATGATAAGAGGATACAAAAGCACGAGTTTAATGTAGGAGATTATGTGTTATTATTCAACTCTCGTTTAAGATTTTTTGTAGGAAAACTTCTCTTAAAATGGGAAGGTCCCTACGTTATCGAGGAGGTGTATCGTTCTGGTGCTATAAAAATCAACAACTTCGAAGGCACAAATCCGAGGGTGGTTAACGGTCAAAGAATTAAACATTATATTTTAGGCAATCCTATCAATGTTGAAACTAATATTACTGATACCATAACCCCCGAGGAATACATAAGAGACACTTTCCAGAACGTTCCAGACTCCGAAAAGGCATAGGTACGTGGTACTGTAAGTAAACCGACTCCAAAACAACTCTAATGGCAATTTTTATCAGTTTTGGATTATTTAAGAATTTTAGTAAGAAAGAAGTAGTCCGAAAGGGACACAAGGCTCCCACGAGAGAGGAGGCCGCCCCCCCTGTAGGGCGCCCCCCTGTCTCGTGGGCACCTCGTCTGCCTCCCGGACTCCCTTTTCTTGTGTGTTACGTATTTTGGTTGGTAAAAATTCATTATTTATACTCCCGAAGGTTTTGACCACTGTATCATGCAAATATCCTCTATTTTTGTTTCGAGCTATTCCTGCTGCAGATTTGGAACAAGATGTCGTCCCAAGATTTGGAGGGAGAGATTTACATGGCTGATTATATTGCAAATCCAAAAGTATATGGGGATGTGGAACATTATGGCTGGACCACAGAGGAAGAAGAAGACTATGATCCAAAGAGGAAGGAGGAGACAAGCTCCGAGGAAGAGGACGATCCACTACCTCAACCTGGTGATATGCATGTGGAGTTTAAGAAGTCAAGCCTCCCTAAGGTCCAATCTATCCCACCACGTTTTTTGCAGGACAACAAGGCAGCACTATGCAAAAAGATAATGAAACTTGAGCTCGAGAATGAGGATCTGAGGGAGGAAAATTTTAGCCTCAGACGCAAGCTAGAGAAGAAAAATGCAACAATTCTACCGTCATCATCACCACCTCCCTCAGCTCTGAGGAAATAATCATATGGGTATGGGCACTCCCCTTGGCAACTGCCAAGCTTGGGGGAGGTGCCCCGGTATTGTATCACCATCACACTCCTATGTTTACCGCTTTATTTAGTTCGATCCTTTTAGTACTATCTTGATCTAGTAGATTGAAGTTTTGATATCAAGTAGTCTTGAGTTTTGCATTATGATCTCTTTATATAAGCGAGTCCGTGTGCTTTCTATAATAAAGATTAGTGTTGAGTCAAGGGCTTTGCTTTGTTGCTATGATCTTGAGAAAGTAGAAAGAACAAAAGAGTTCATATTGATCTTATGGATAGTGATAACTTCACACATGGAAAGTATGAGGCATAAAAATTGTTGAGAGTTGATGAACGTAGCCTTGGTCATCATTGCAATTAATAGGAAGTGATAAGGAAAGAGGGGTTCACATATATATATATATATATTATCTTGGACATCTTTTATGATTGTGAAGCACTCATTAAGTATGACATGCTAAAAGAGTTGATGTTGGACAAGGAAGACAACATAATGGTTTATGTTTTCCGACATCTTAGATAAAGTATATTGTCATTGACCTTCCAAACATGTTGAGCTTGCCTTTCCCCCTCTTGCTAGCCAAAGTCCTTGCACCAAGTAGAGATACTACTTGTGCTTCCAAATATCCTCAAACCTAGTTTTGCCATGAGAGTCCACCATACCTACCTATGGATTGAGTAAGATCCTTCAAGTAAGTTGTCATAGGTACAAGCAATAAAAATTGCTCTCTAAATATGTATGACTTATTAGTGCAGAGAAAATAAGCTTTGTACGAACTTGTTGTGGAAGTAATAAAAGCGACAGATTGCATAATAAAGGTCCACATACAAGGGGCAATATAAAGTGACGTTCTTTTGCATTAAGATTTCGTGCATTAACCCTAAACGCGCATGACAACCTCTGCTTCCCTCTGCGAAGGGCCTATCTTTTACTTTATGTTTTTACTTTATGCTTGAGTCAAGGTGATCCTCACCTTTTTCCTTTTCATTTTATCCTTTGCCAAGCTCCTCGTGTTTGAAAGATCATGATACTTATATCCAATTGGATGTAAGTTGGCATATGCTATTATTGTTGACATCACCTAAAGGTGAATACGTTGGGAGGCAACACAATAAGCCCCTATCTTTCTCAGTGTCCGGCTGAAACTCTATAACCACAAGTATTGCGTGAGTGTTAGCAATTATGGGAGACTACGAGATAGTTGAGTATGTGAGCTTGTTGAGAAGCTCTATTACTGACTCTTTCTGATGTTACGATAAATTGCAATTGCTTCAATGACCGAGATTATAGTTTGTTAGTTCCCAATGAAGTTTATGAACCATACTTGACATTGTGAATTGCTTATTACTTGAGCATAGGAAATCATATGACAAAATCTATATATGTTGCTGTTATTAGAATGATCATGATGCCCTCATGTTCGTATTCTATTTTTATCGACACCTCTATCTCTAAACATGTGGACATATTTTTCGATTTCGGCTTCCGCTTGAGGAAAAGCGAGGTCTAAGCTTGGGAGAGTTGATACGTCCATTTTGCATCATGCTTTTATATCAATATTTATTGCATTATGGGCTGTCATTACACATTATATCTCAATACTTATGGCTATTCTCTCTTATTTTACAAGGTTTACCATGAAGTGGGGGAATGTCGGCAGCTGGAATTCTGGCTGGAAAAGGAGCAAACGTTGGAAACCTATTCTGCACAACTCCAAAAGTCCTGAAACTCCACGAAACAACCTTTTGGATTTATTAAGAATTTATGAGCAAAACAAATAGGCCAGGGGGCTCACACCCTGTCCAGGAGACAGGGGCGCGCCCCCCCTGTAGGGCACAGCCCCCTATCTCCTTGGCCCCCTGGTGGGCCTCCGGCGTCCATCTTCTGCTATATCATCCCTTTTACCCTGGAAAAAATCATGGGCAAGCTTACGGAACGAAACTCCGCCGCCACGAGGCGGAACCTTGGCGGAACCAATCTAGGGCTCTGGCAGAGCTGTTCTGCCGGGGACACTTCCCTCCGGGAGGGGGAAATCATCACCAACATCATCACCAACGATCCTCTCATCGGGAGGGGGTCAATCTCCATCAACATCTTCACCAGCACCATCTCCTCTCAAAACCCTAGTTCATCTCTTGTATCCAATCTTGTATCAAAACCACAAATTGGTACCTGTGGGTTGCTTCTAGTGTTGATTACTCCTTGTAGTTGATGCTAATTGGTTTACTTGGTGGAAGATCATATGTTCAGATCCTTTATGCATATTATTACTCCTCTGATTATGAACATGAATATGCTTTGTGAGTAGTTACGTTTGTTCCTGAGGACATGGGTGAAGTCTTGCTATTAGTAGTCATGTGAATTTGGTATTCGTTCGATATTTTGATGAGATGTATGTTGTCTTTCCTCTAGTGGTGTTATATGAACGTCGACTACATAACACTTCACCATTATTTGGGCCTAGAGGAAGGCATAGGGAAGTAATAAGTAGATGATGGGTTGCTAGAGTGACAGAAGCTTAAACCCTAGTTTATGCGTTGCTTCGTTAGGGGTTGATATGGGCCCATATGTTTAATGTTGTGGTTAGGTTTACCTTAATACTCCTTTTTGTAGTTGCGGATGCTTGCAATAGGGGTTAATCATAAGTGGGATGCTTGTCCAAGTTAGGGCAGTACCCAAGTGCCAGTCCACCCACATATCAAATTATCAAAGTACCGAACGCGAATCTTACGAACGTGATGAAAACTAGCTTGACGATAATTCCCAATGTGTCCTCGGGAGCTCCTTCCTCATTATTAGAATTTGTCCAGGCTTATCCTTTGCTACATAAAGGATTGGTCCAGCCTGCTGCACTTTATTTACTTTATTTACTTTTTGCTCGTTACTATTTGTCTTATCACAAAACTATCTATCACCTACTATTTCAGTGCTTGCAGAGAAAACCTTACTGAAAACCGCTTATCATTTCCTTCTGCTCCTCATTGGGTTCGACACTCTTACTTATCGAAAGGACTACGATAGATCCCCTACACTTGTGGTTCATCAATAATTAGTGAGAGATCATCTTAAAATGCTACCGTCAATCAAAGCAAGATAAGATGCATAAAGGATAAACATCAGATGCAATCAATATAAGTGATATGATATGACCATCATCCTCTTATGCTTGTGATCTCCATATCTGAAGCACCGTCGTCACCGGCGCGACACCTTGATCTCCATCGTAGCATCGTTGTCATTACGCCATCTATTGCTTCTATGACTATCGCTACCGCTTAGTGATAAAGTAAAGCAATTACAAGGCGTTTGCATTTCATACAATAAAGCGACAACCATATGGCTCCTGCCAATTGCCGATAACTTCGATTACAAAACATGATCATCCCATACAATAAAATATAGCATCACGTCTTGACCATATCACATCACTGCAAAAACAAGTTAGACGTCCTCTACTTTGTTGTTGCAAGTTTTACGTGGCTGCTACGGGCTGAGCAAGAACCGTTCTTACCTACGCATCAAAACCACAACGATAGTTCGTCAAGTTAGTGTTGTTTTAACCTTCTCAAGGACCGGGCGTAGCCACACTCGGTTCAACTAAAGTTGGAGAAACTGACACCCGCCAGCCACCTGTGTGCAAAGCACGTCGGTAGAACTAGTCTCGCGTAAGCGTAAGCGTAATGTCGATCTGGGCCGCTTCATCCAACAATACCGCCGAACTAAAGTATGACATGCTGGTAAGCAGTATGACTTGTATCGCCCACAACTCACTTGTGTTCTACTCGTGCATATAACATCAACGCAGAAAACCTAAGCTCTGATACCACTGTGGGGGAACGTAGTAATTTTAAAATTTTCCTAGGCACACGCAAGATCATGGTGATGCATAGCAACGAGAGGGGAGAGTGTTTTCCACGTACCCTCGTAGACCGAAAGCGGAAGCGTTAGAACAACGCGGTTGATGTAGTCGTGCGTCTTCACGGCCCGACCGATCAAGCATCGAAACTACGACACCTTCGAGTTTTAGCACACGTTCAGCTCGATGACGATCCCCGTACTCCGATCCAGCAGAATGTCGGGGAAGAGTTCCGTCAGCACGATGGTGTGGTGCTGATCTTGATGTTCTACCGTCGCAGGGCTTCGCCTAAGCACCGCTACAATATTATCGAGGAGGACTATGGTGGACGGGGGCACCGCACACGGCTAAGAGATCAAGAGATCAATTGTTGTTGTCTAGAGGTGCCCTCCTGCCCCCGTATATAAAGGAGCCAGGAGGGAGGGGGCGGCCGACCTAGGAGGGGGCGCGCCAAGGGGAGTCCTACTCCCACCGGGAGTAGGACTCCCTCCTTCCTTGTTGGACTAGGAGAAGGGGGGAAGGAGGAGGGAGAGAGGAAGGAAAGGGGGGGGGGCGCCGCCCCCTCTCCTTGTCCTATTTGGACTAGGGGGGTGGGGTGCACGGGCCAGCCCTTGCCTCCTCTCCTCTTCTCCACTAAGGCCCATGTAGGCCCATTAAGCCTTTGGGGGGGTTCCGGTAACCTCCCAGTACTCCGGTAAAATCCATATTTCACCCGGAACACTTCCAATATCCAAATATAGGATTCCAATATATCAATCTTTATGTCTCGACCATTTTGAGACTCCTTGTCATGTCCATAATCTTATCCGAGACTCCGAACAAACTTCGGTACATCAAAACTCATAAACTCATAATATAACTGTCATCGAAACCTTAAGCGTGCGGACCCTACGGGTTCGAGAACTATGCAGACATGACCAAGACACGTTTCCGGTCAATAACCAATAGCGGAACCTGGATGCTCATATTGGCTCCTACATATTCTATGAAGATCTTTATCGGTCAAACCGCATAACAACATACGTTGTTCCCTTTGTCATCGGTATGTTACTTGCCCGATATTTGATCGTCGGTATCTCAATACCTAGTTCAATCTCGTTACCGGCAAGTCTCTTTACTCGTTACGTAATGCATCATTCCGTAACTAACTCATTAGCTACATTGCTTGCAAGGCTTATAGTGATGTGCATTACCGAGAGGGCCCAAAGATACCTCTCCGACAATCGGCGTGATAAAACCTAATCTCGAAATATGCCAACCCAACATGTACCTTTGGAGACACCTGTAGAGCTCCTCTATAATCACCCAGTTACGTTGTGATGTTTGGTAGCACACAAAGTGTTTCTCCGGTAAACGGGAGTTGCATAATCTCATAGTTATAGGAACTTGTATAAGTTATGAAAAAAGCAATAGCAACATACTAAACGATCAAGTGCTAAGCTAACGGAATGGGTCAAGTCAATCACATCATTCTCCTAATGATGTGATCCCGTTAATCAAATGACAACTCATGTCTATGGTTAGGAAAGATAACCATCTTTGATTAATGAGCTAGTCAAGTAGAGGCATACTAGTGACATTAAGTTTGTCTATGTATTCACACATGTATGGTTAGGAAACATAACCATCTTTGATTAATGAGCTAGTCAAGTAGAGGCATACTAGTGACATTAAGTTTGTCTATGTATTCACACATGTAATCAAATGAAAACTCATGTCTATGGTTAGGAAATATAACCATCTTTGATTAATGAGCTAGTCAAGTAGAGGCATACTAGTGACATTAAGTTTGTCTATGTATTCACACATGTATCATGTTTCCGGTTAATACAATTCTAGCATGAATAATAAACATTTATCATGATATCAGGAAATAAATAATAACTTTATTATTGCCTCTAGGGCATATTTCCTTCAATGCCAACAGAAATAAAGTGGAAAAAGATGCCAAACCAGTTAGAGATCCTCAACGAAGATTAAATCCTAAGATGAAAGAAGTGGTAAGAAATAAGATATTGAAACTCCTCGAGGCAGCTATAATTTATCCCGTTGCTGATAGTGAATGGGTAAGCCCTGTCCATTGTGTTCCTAAAAAGGAAGGTATTACTGTTGTTCCTAATGATAAAGATGAATTGATTCCGCAAAGAATTATTACAGGTTATAGGATGGTAATTGATTTCCGTAAATTAAATAAAGCTACTAAGAAAGATCATTACCCTTTACCTCTTATTGATCAAATGCTAGAAAGACTATGTAAACACACACATTTCTGCTTTTTAGATGGTTATTCTGGTTTCTCTCAAATACCTGTATCGGCGGAGGATCAATCAAAAACTACATTTACTTGCCCTTTCGGTACTTTTGCTTATAGACGTATGACTTTTGGTTTATGTAATGCACCGGCTACCTTTCAAAGATATATGATGGCTATATTATCTGAATTTTGTGAAAAGATTTGTGAAGTATTCATGGATGATTTCTCCGTTTATGAATCTTTTTTTGATGATTGCTTGAGCAATCTAGATCGAGTTTTGCAGAGATGCGGAGACACTAGTCTCGTCTTGAATTGGGAAAAGTGCCACTTTATGGTTAACGAAGGCATTGTCTTGGGGCACAGATCTCCGAGAGAGGTATTGAAATTGATAAAGCTAAAGTTGATGCTATTGAAAAGATGCCATGTCCCAAGGACATAAAAGGTATAAGGAGTTTCCTTGGTCATGCCGGTTTTTATAGGAGGTTTATTAAGGACTTTTCTAAAATCTCTAGGCCCCTGACTAGTAAAGTACATGCATCAGCCACCCAGACACATCCGGGCCACCCGTTGCTTCTTTTAAATTCCTACGGCTCTATCTCTCTCCCTCCCTCCCTCCTTTTTGCACTTCCAACACAAAGATGTAGGAAGAGGCAAAATGCACAAGTAGGCAAAAAAAAAAATCCTTCTTTGACAAGGCAAACTTCGGTGTTGTAATTTATAAATACCTTTTTGTTACTTTGTTTCTGAAATAGATAATTAAATTTAGGCTGACGTTTTATCAATATAGCAGCCTAAAATGTACAATTATTGATGGGTTAAATACGACGAAAGGACTATACAGTCCGACTGATAATTGGTCGTTTGTCGTGACTTAATTGTACATTTTACTTCAATGCCATCTACTACCTTTGTAATTTAATATAAGACGTTTTAACAGTTCCGTAGAAAAAAGATGTTTTTACAGTTCATTTTTTTATGGATTAAATACCACGAAAGGACTATAGAGTCCGATTGATAATTGTTCGTTCATCGTCATATAATTGTACATTTTTCTTCAATGCTATCTAGGAGTATGTGATATGTCTATGTTATCAACACTTTTTTAGTAATGATAATACATAGTTTGCTACACGAACGGTCGATTCTTATATATTTCTTCATGAAAAAAAACCCAATATATTCGTACAACATATTGCATTTTAGAATTTTGCTCAATGTCGTGCCCCTTATGCATAATCCCTGCTCCGCCGTTGACTGAAACACATTATTGGCAACAACAAACAAAACGAGATATGCGATGGATGCTTCCTACGCATCTATCCATAGCCCATACAGGTACATCTTCAATACACACAACGTCGACAGCGTCAGCGCGCTCGCACGCAGTCGCTGATACATCATGGAGACTCCGTGGACGCGGGGCGGAACGGGTTGGGCACCTCGAAGCCGGGGTTGGGCACCCAGGTGTCGTCGGCGCCGGGGATGAACTGCCCGTTGGCGGCGGCCGGGATGCTGTGGTCCAGCCCGCCGATGTCCGGCATGTAGTGGCTGCCCAGCTCGTACCGCCCGATCCCCGGGATCAGCACCGTCCCCTCCTGGAACGTCTCCGGCCGCTTCATCGCGTCCTCGGCGTGCGGGACGTCGCGCGCCGCCGAGCCCGAGCACGCCGCGGCCACCAGCACCGCGAGGATCAGCAGGGACCCCGACTTGCTAGCCATGTCGATCGAGTGGCTAGCTAGCTGTGATCGCGTCTAGTGGTAGCTAAGTGAGCCTCTTGCGGCTGTCTCGATCGCTGGCTGTTGCTTTCGCTGTGGTGGATGTTGATCGATCGCCGTGGCGTGCTTATATAGAAGCGTGGCGTAAAGGCTAAAGGAGTTTGCCTGCTGGCGCGCTGCGGGGTGGGAGCTATGAAAAGGCGGTCCCTTCAATTCGTATGGTTCGATCGGTCGCACGGCGCACGCTGTAACCAACGGCGTGCGTTATTGTGCGCGCGAGTGGGCAAAAAGGGCTTTTGCTAGGGCGTGACTGACGGGGACGAGCATGCGGCGCGAGCGAGCCACGATCGAGGACGGGGGAAATGGCCGTACGTGGACGCCGCCGGGCAAGGACGTACAGGGCGGTTGGTTACTTGGGTGCGTACCGTGCCGATGCGGTGGGGGCGCGCGCGAGGGACCGTGCACCGCTGCGCGGTTGTTGGTCTAGAAGCCATGCCAGGCTCGGAAGTTCTATCTACTCTAGCCTGCTCTTTATAGCGCCGCGGTTGTTGTGTAGTACTTCCCTGCGGGCGCCATATTAGGAAGTGTTTATTTCAAGTCGAATAGTACGTTTAAAAAAATAGTCTATTAGGACATCTTCAGCGGCAACCTGCAAATTTTCTCGCGCATCCATCGACGAATAGGGGGATCAGTCCGTGGACACGGATGCGGGATGCGGCCATCCAAGAGTGCCCACATACATTTCAACAAAAACTGAATCTAAATGGTCGAAATTCGTGCAAACTGGGCGGATTTTATTTAAGTTCGGATATAACTTACATAAACGAGCAACTTTTAGACCATTTTACTAATATAAAAACTAAACCCTATATCGGACGACCACCTCGTAAGCATGGCCGCCATGTCCTGCCGCACCGCCATTGGCATTCATGTCGTCGTTGTCCCTCCAGCGGCGCAAGGATGCTGAAGGGCCACGACAGCCTTGTCTGGCGGCTGCCTGACGCTTGCGGAGGAGCCGCTCCGCCTCCTATTGTGCGGTGGTGAGCGCCACCTTGGCCACTGCTGACGGCGCCATCGGCGGCCATGCCCCTGCCAGCGTTGGCGGAGTAGTCACTAAGCGACCACTCCTCGCCAATCTCGGCGAGCTCACTATCGAGGCGGCAGCGGTGTTTGGTAGCCGTCTCCGCAGTGGTGACGGAGCGGTCTAGCGTCCATGGCGCGGCGAGGTCCGGGTTGTTTCGGACCCATTCCGGCGCCACGTTTGTCTTGGCGAACGCGGAGCGGCGACCAACATTATGCTGATCGTACCTCGCCTATTGTCGCGCCGCGCGCACCACCTTGGATATCACGGCTCGAGAGCCGGAGGCACCAACGTAACCGCCTCCTCCGAGGTAGTGGAGGATGCAGCCACGCGCGATTGCGGGCGGCAGATCCTCCTTGATCGGGCGGCGGTGGCGTTGTTGTGGCAAGTAGGGCCCTTTGATCCATGCGTAGCGGTGGGGGCGATATCGGCTTGTCCTTCACGCAGCGGAGGCGCTGAGGGGACGTGTAGGATCAAAAGTATATCTAGAGGAGGGTGATTGGACTACTTGACCAAATAAAACCTAACTTTTTCAAAATTTTAGTTGTAGGAAAATTTTAGTAATTATGACAAGTCAAGCAATCAACCTACACATGCAATTCTAAGAATATAGCAGCAGAAAATAAAACATTTCACATAAAGGTAAAGGGAAGGGTTTGGGAAGGCAAACGCAATGGGGACACGAAGATTTTTGGCATGGTTCCGATAGGTGGTGCTATCCTACATCCATATTGATGGAGACTTCAACCCATAAAGGATAACGGATGCGCGAGTCCACGGAGGGCTCCACCCACAAAAGGTCTACGAAGAAGCAAACTTGTCTATCCCACCATGGACATCGGTCACGAAGGACTTGCCTCACTCAGGTAGATCTTCACGAAGTAGGCGATCTCCTTGCACTTACAAACTTCTTGGTTCAACCCCACATCATGTCGGAGGCTCCCAAGTGACACCTAACCAATTGAGGAGACACCACTCTCCAAAAGGTAATAGACGGTGTGTTGATGATGAACTCCTTGCTCTTGTGCTTCAAATGATAGTCTCCCCAATACTCAACTCTCTCTCATAGATTTGACTATGGTGGAAGAAGGATTTGAGTGGAAAACAACTTGGGGAAGCCTAGAAATCAAGGTTCAAATGGTAGGAATGGAATCTCTTGATCTCAACACATATGTAGGTGGTTCTCTCTCAGAAAATGAGTAGTGGAAGTGCAGGCACGTTCTGATGGCTCTCTTCACTATGGAAGAAGGGGTGGAGGGCTATATATAGCCTCCACATAAAATCCAATCATTACACACTTTTGACCCAACTTGGTGGCACCGATCAGAAATCTCAGTGGCACTAACCTGTGTAAAAATATGAACGCTAGAAATCTCGGTGGGACCGACTGGAACAACTCAAAGGGAACGATGTGGAATGGCTAGGGCAAACCTTGTCTCAGTGGCATCGATTGCATCAACCCGGTGGGACTGAAGTGAAGCAATAAGGCAACAGAGAGTTGGCAAGCCATCTCGGTGAGACCGATTGCATCAAGTTGGTGAGACCAAAGTGAAGCAATAAGTTACAGAGAGTTGGCAAGGTCATCTCACTGAGAACAAGATCCATATCGATGGATCCAATTTGTTAGGGTTTTGCAGTGGCTAAGTCCAGATGAACTCGGTGGCTCCGAATAGGAAATTTCGGTGGGGCCGAGTTGGAATGTAGGTTTTCGACATATTTGGATGGAGAAAGTGGTTGAGGGTTTTTGGAGCATTATCACTAAGCACTTTGAGCAAGTAGATCATTAAGCAACACCTCATCCCCTTTTAATAGTATTGGCTTTCCTATGAACTCAATGTGATCTTGGATCACTTAACCAAAATTGTAGAGTCTTGGGATTTTTGCCAATCCATTTCCTTAGCATTTTGAGGGGTCCACAATCACTATTCAGTAGTCCTTGTCATGCTAATCATTGAACATCCTAAAATACTCCCTCCGTTCCTTAATGTAAGGTGTATTAGTTTTTCAAAAAGTCAACCATTGTCTATGTTTGACCAACTTTATAGCAAAATCTATAAAGATTTACAATATTAAATATTTAAAATATAGAAATATATTTCATGGTGAATCTAGTGATAATGATTTGGTATTCTAGACATTGATATTTTGTCTAAAAACTTGGTCAAAGTTAGAGAAGTTTGACTTTTTGAAAAAATAATACACCTTATATTTAGAAACGGAGGGAGTATTTATCTTGAATGGACATTAATTCAATGAGATATATGTTATTATGAATTACCAAAACTACCCGCGGATTAGTTGCACTTTCAATCTCCCCCTTTTTGGTAATTGAAGACTACATGTAGATCAAAGCTTCGACAAATGATTAAATGAATGAAATACATCATCATTTTCAGAAGTATGTGATAAGCAAGAGCTCCCCCTAAATTTGTGCATTATTAAAAAAATGCGTTTGAATGCAAATGCACAATCGATTAGGATCGTGCGTCACTCTAGTAAGCACTCATCACCAAACACAAGTGAATGATCATACAAGGATAATGATAATAATAAGCATTAAGCATCACATGAAGCATAGTATGATCAAACACAACCAACCAACGTAGTATCTCACAATCATAATAAACTAAAGTAGCATCAACCAAATAGAAAAAGTAGCAGGAACTCGGGAAAACCAATGAGCAAAAAGAAAGACTCACACACACACACACACTATCTCTAAGCCTAATGATCTATACAAATTCTCCCCCTTTGGCAACAAGTACCAAAAAGTTTGAATGAGTATAGCACTATACGTCTCTCTAGGCACGATCTCCAGCAGCTCCTGGCATTGAGAGAAGCGCATCCGCGAAGGTTCAGCTGATGTCTGCTGGGCTGGTGGAGTAGAAACTGGAGGTGGCGCTGTTGTAGTAGCAACAGGTGCAAATAGTGTAGTCCTTGTGTCTGCGTCAGGCACTTCAGCAGACCTGGGTGCCCTAGGCAATGTCTGGAACCTGTCAGTTGTCGGTCTATCATCTCCATAGTCATAAGCAGCAGCTCTTGCGGCATAAACATCATCTCTAAGCTTCTCCACTATTGTCGTGGTTTTGTCACAACATATGTCCTAGTGAAAGGACTTAAGCATGGAGCCATCGCAACCTAGGTTAGCTTAAAGGGGTTGAACGGGACGAGAGACACGAGTTTGCCCAGGTTTGGCCCCTCGAAACGAGGTAAAAGCCTACGCCTGCTTTGAGTTGTATTGCTTGAGTATCGATTACACGGGAGCAAAATCGCTTGACCTAGCTCTTGATCAATCGTCTCTCTTTTTTGTTAACCCGCCATGGGGTCTCGCCTTGATATACAAAGGTTGATCCCCTAGGCTTACAAGAGTCCCAGTCGAATCGCACAACATGACCGACCTGGGGTCTAAATCACCTTCCCGTTTTAGACAAGTTATCATCGGGCGGCTCATGAGCACCGGGTCTTGCACCATTTGTCGGTGTACAAAAGTATGGGTGCTTTTGTACCCCTTACTTGTTCACGGACGGTCGCAACCACCCCTGCAACAAGGCTTGGCGAGGCAGAGGAAGACAACAGAAGGCAAGACAGGTACAAAGAATATCAAGATAGCTGCCCAGAGTAGCAAGCAGCAAGAGGCAAGCAGGACCATGCCCGGCAACAAGCCTTGCCGAGGTGACCTGCACGCCCCTCCCGGCAAGCCCTTGTCGGGGCAGCTTGCGAAGAGACCAGCAAGGCCACCACCCTTAGGTTTGAGAGCTCTGACACCATCAACAATGATGAAGACCAAGATTTGAAGAGCACATGCTTGGTAGCATGCGGCTCCTCGTGAAGATTGAGGACCCACGAGTCCACGTGGGATCAAGTGATGAAGACCCCCGGCAAGACCCTTGCCGGGGACGACTCCAAAGCCCCCGACAAGCCTTGCTGGGAATGATCGCTGGGCCGCGGCCAGGCCCGTGCTCGACAGGGTTTCGCCACCTCACCACCACTCCAACGCTGCGATAAGCATGCCAGCGAAACAGGCTCCTACGTGGTAGCATGCAGATCTTTGTGGAATCTTACCACTTTGCCAACACAGCAGCTGGTTGATCAGCGTGGCGCTGTATTCCTTGTCGGCCCAGACGCGTGGCAAGGTGATAACCCGCAAGTATACGGGATAGTTGTAGCCTCTTTCGATAAGTAAGAGTGCCGAACCGAACGAGGAGCTAAAGGTAGAACAAATACTCTCTCAAGTCCTATCGGCCACAGATACGACTCTACGCACGCTTGACGTTTGCTTTACCTAAAACAAGTATGAAACTAGAAGTACTTTGTAGGTGTTGTTTGATAGGTTTGCAAGATAATAAAGAACACGTAAATAAAAAGTAGGGACTGTTTAGATAAAGATGCAATAAAGTAAATAAAGCAAGTGTGGAAAAGTGGTGGCAGGAGTTGTGGAATTTTCCCTAAGCAATTGACTATGTTACTAGACCGATAGCAAGTTTTTATGTGGGAGAGGCCCTGCTAGCATGTCATCCCTGACTTGGAATTCTATGCACTTATGATTGGAACTATTAGCAAGCAGTCCGCAACTACTAATGTTCATTAAGGTAAAACCCAACCATAGCATTAAGATACATTTGCCCCCCTTCAATCTCGTATGTATCAATTTCTATGCTAGGCAGAAGCTTCTGTCACTCTTGCCCTCCAATACACAGTCCTATCAACATACAACTAACCCTATGGTGTGATCCACGCGCGCGCTCATATGATGGGCACCAAAGGACAGCAACATAACCACAAGCAAATTAAATCAATCATAGCAATTCATCAACCACCAATAGGACAACAAAAAACTACTCGGACATCATAGGATGGCAACACATCATTGGAAAATAATATGAAGCATAAAGCACCATGTTCAAGTAGAGGGTACAGCGGGTTGCAGGAGAGTGGACCGCTGGATATAGATGGGGGAAGGTGATGGAGATGTTGGTGAAGATGATGGCGGTGTTGGTGAAGATCGCGGTGATGATGATGGCCTCCGGCGGCGTTCCGGCGCCACCGGAAGCAAGGGGGAGAGAGCCCCCCTTCTTCTTCCTCTTCCTTGACCTTCTCCCTGGATGGGAGAAGGGTTTCCCCTCTGTTCCTTGGCTCCCATGGCGTGGGAGGGGCGAGAGCCCCTCCGAGATTGGATCTATCTCTCTGTTTCTGCGTTCTCTAATTCTCCACTCGGACCGTTTCCTTTATATCTGGAGATCCGTAACTCCGATTGGACTGAAACTGTAACATCCCAAAATTCTAAATTTTGGAATGTTATAATAAATAGATAGATTTGTTTGTTTGTTTGAATTGTTGTGTGATTGATTGAGTGAAATTTGAAACTTTTTGAAAGTTAAATGAGAGGGAATAAAAGGACTTTCCCAAACTTTCTTTTTTGCTTTCTGATCTCCGTGAGTTCAAATATTTCTCATCACAAAACCCTGGAGAGAGGATAACATGACTTCTTCCATTTAAATGAAAAAGGGGTGTTGAAAATATTTGAATTTCATTTGGAAATATTTTCTAATTCATAAACTTCATGCAACTCAGTGATTTTCACGAGCGAAGATAAAATGACTTCTTCAAATTATATGAAATATGAGTTGGGAGTTTCAAAGAATTAAATTCAAAGTTCTTTTGAATTTATTTTCAATTTGGAGTTATTTGAGTTTTATTCAAATTATTTTTCTCCAAAAACAAAATATATGGAAAATAGGGTAACATGATTCCCTACATCAGAAAATTGGAGAGAAATTAATTTGAAGTCATTTTGGTATTTTAAAAATGATTTTTATTGGATTTTATTGGACCAGTAACACTGTGTGAATTATTAGAATTTTTGTGAATTTTATTTGAAGCTAAAATAATGTTCATGTTGTAGAAAATCTTTTTCTGCAAATTTTGGTATATTATATGCTTATATAAAAGTTTTAGTCATTTTTTTTAGTTCTCTGAAATTTTTGTTTAAAAAAAAAATACCGCAGCGCCTTGGGCCAAAGGCCCAAGCCGCCAAAACCACCGGCCAGCCACAAGGCCATCACACGCGCCGCACCAAGGGAGCCAGGGAGCCGCTCCTTTTCCTTTTTCCTAATACTAGTAGGATTTGATCCCGTTTCGTTTATTCCGATTTGTTTCTAGATCTTTTCCCTTTTGTTTCCTAATCCTAATCTATTTCTTGTCCCCTACCCCAAGCAAAACCCTCCCTTCCCCAATATAAATACCCAAGCACCCCCCCCTCTAGCACATCAAATCAACACCTCTCCTCTCCTCTCCTCACCCCACGTCGCTGCGCCACCTCGCCGGAGTTCGCCGGACCACCGCCGCCATTGCCGCCCCGCCCCACCACCTCCGGCCATCCTAGCCACCCACCGACCCTACCGTCCCTTCCCCGACGCCAGAGGGCCACCGGAGGACGTCACCGGAGCTCCACCAGAACCCCATCATCGGAACTGCTACAGTAAATCCCGACCTACTTTTTTTTTCGTTCTGTTTTTTTTCAGAATAGTTTCAATCTTGTAAAATCCATAGTTAATTATCTACGAGGTATTTTTGAGTGATTCCAACTGCCTTGGATCACAAATTTTATGAAGTTTCTGTTAGTTCAATTGTATTTCATATTTGAGCAGTTTAAATTTGTGTTTGTATGAATTTTCTCAAATCACTAGATTTGAGATATTTTGAGTTAGGAATATTATTTTCGACCGATTCTTTTTGCTCCTGGTCTCTAGGACCTTTGTTTATCCAGTAGTATTTAGTATTTTATTTTCAGGTTAATTTAAATTAGGTTTTTAGCAAAACAGTACTGTTTTAGTTATAGTTTTGGTTTAGTCTTTTCTTTATTGTTTTTATTAGTTTCAAATTATTTCTTTTTTTCACTCTTGAAAAATTTAGTTTTGTTTCTGTTAGTCAACAAAAGAAAATTTTGTTTTTATTTTAAAAATTTTTTCTTAGTTTTGTATGAAAACTTGTTTAGGTCATAGTTAGTGTTTTATAAAAGCTTTTTATTTGTTTCTTTTTGCAAATAAAATTTTATGGAAAAAAATACTTTCTGTTAAATTAGTTATTTTACATTTTATTTTCTGTTAATTTATTAGTTTAGTATTTTAATTGTTGTTAAATTTTTACTTACGGCAAAACTATATTAGATGTTTGTAGCAAAGTCATAGATCTTCGTTAGTAGTTTTTCTTTGTAGTTTTATTTGAAGTTTCTTTTGATTTTTGTTTGAGTTTTATTATCGATTTTCCTTGCTGTTTTGATTTTTATTTCGAGTGCTAAAATTGTTTGCTAGGATGTTTGCTTATGTGAATGCTATGTTTGACTATATAGATTTTAAACGGAGTGACGATTAGTTCTACCAAGTCATTTTCTGACAGCGTTGTTATCTTCATCAAGTATTACCAGGCAAGTTCACTTTGACCATGCTTTCATACCTATGTTTTATTGCATTTAGTGTCATCTTCGCAACAATCCCTCCAGTAGTGATATTGAATTCTTGTAGTTGATTAGTATGCATGAGGTAGGAACCCATCACCCTGTTACCAAGCCCGGGACGTTATTTATTTTAATGCTACGCTATAGTAGACGGGGTTTGGTATGAGTGCTCGAGAGTGGTGTGAAGAAGGAGGACTCTACGTCAATGACGACAACTCCATGATGGCATCTGCAAGGACTGCATTTTCAAGGCCTCAAGACTTCAAGACTCGAGACAAGAATTCAATACACACTACTGGGTGAAGGACGGTTGACGGGCACCCTGGAGAAACCAGTGGTTGGCCGGGATGCATGGAGAAGCGCCATGACATCTTGCGGAAAGCTTCACCCAGACTCAAAGAGACGGAAGAATACTTCATGCCCGGAAGCTTACCTGTGCAACCGCAAGTCACTATGGGCTCTGGCTTGGTTGACCTTAGTTGTGACTCTGGCTGGGACGGTGCTAGCAGATGTAGAACTACGGTAGGATTGGATGAGCACCGGACAGTGGTCAGAGGAACTCTTCGGAAGACCATGTTTCGGTCATCTTGTTCTCAAACACCCTGAAGTGCGAGAACGTAAAGAGAGGGATCGAATCTTGCGGGTAAAGTGTACAAACCTCTGCAGAGGGTTTAAACCTAATCGATTAGCCGTGTCCCCGGTTACGGACAATTTGAGCATCTGGACTTGGATCTATCTCGGAACTCTCAACACCGGACTGATAACTTAATTGTGGGCAACTTATGATGATTTTGGGCTATGAGACATCGGTTGGCGGAACCATGTCATGATAGAAAACTCCATAGTACAGACTTCATTTATTCCTTTGATGTAGGGAAAACAAATCAGCTTTTACGCAAACAAAATTCAGATACAGAGCCACAAAGCCATAATGCATATAGTATAGTTTTATCATCTGTTCTTTTTATTGTGATCTTGCCGGTACATTCAATGTACTGACCTACACGGCTGCAACGTATCATGTTGCAGATATTTCCTCGACGAGTAAGAATTACGATACAGGGTTACGGTCTACACTCAACCTGCCGATGGCGTTGATGGGACTCCACACCCGTTTGATTGTTTCCGCTGAGTATTATGAGGTATATATCATTTTACGTTATTTATACATGTGATTGCACTTTGATATATACATTGATGTACTGTGTGTGCCAGCATACTGATCCAGGGATGGCACAGTAACACAGAGGCTTGACCGTCTGAGGTCGGGTCGCTACAGAAATGGTATCAGAGCACATGTTGACTGTAGGACGTGACCCTAGACATCGGAAAGCCCTAGGACAGGATATCTCAAAAACTCTATTTACAAAAAGACTCTTACTTCTCATCTCTTCTGACACTCTCACCTCAAATAGTTAGAATATACCCCTTTTCCCTTTTAATCAACCGGAGGATCAACTGAAGACGCTCCAAGAAGGAATTGATGACCCTTTCAGAGTAAAGAGGATTTCACCATGTATTAGAAGCTACAACAGTTGAAGACTCCGAAAACTTGAAGGATCTGAAGAGATTTGACCTTTAGAAGACCAAACCCCTGTTACACACTTACGTTAGATACAACGATATGTGAGCTGTCATTTGTTTGATGTTTTCCGACAGCCACAAAGTAAAACTTGTTTCCTCAAAAACTATCGTTTGTATTGTGTGTATCCCTCCCCACCTCTCTCATATCTCATCCCAAAACTTTTGGACCCCATAGATGATGAATGAAGTTGGACTGATATTCTCTGGACCGAAGACTCAGCCGGAGGCAGAGCTATGGATTCAGAACATGGAGAATCACTTCGGGAGCAATTTGGTTTCAAGGAAGAATGAAGTATCGTACGCTCTTCAGTACTTTGAAGGAAGTGCTGCAACCTGGTGGAAAATGCATCAAGCCATACAAGGATTTAATGGAGCAAGAACTTGGGAGGAATTCAGGAAGACCCTGTTGAGATCACGTCTCATCCGGAAGCACTATGATAACCCGAAGAAGAAACCTTGTGCCTGCAAGATTTGCGGAGAAATAGGACACACCCAGGAGGAACACAAGGATGGATGCCCTCATTGTGAGGAGAAACACCCAGCTGAGGAATGCCCAACTAGTCAGGTGACTTGTTTCTTGTGTGAAGGAACCACCCACTACCCGACTCAGTGTCACATTTACCCCATGGTGCAACAAACTATTCAGGAGCAGGAAGAAGGAATGAAAGAAGCCCTCCGAGAAGTTATGAAAGAACCTGTGATGAAGGAATGTGTTGAAGACCCTGATGGAGAAGGCCTCAACAGATTTTACTCCAATGCCTGCTATTCATGTGGAGAAGAAGGACATTTTTCACAGTATTGCACCAAGGAAAGAAAAGAGTATCTGGGATACTTCCCGACGGAAGCAATAGAGTTTGATCCACAGGGAATAAAAGGTTTGATCAGAACGAAGAAACCCCGGAAGAGAAAAAAACAAAGACACCCTCAGAACAACCCAATTTTTGCAAAGAGGGACAAGAGTCATATTACCTGTTTTGAATGTAAGGACGTCGGGCATTATGCCAATCATTGTCTTGAAAGGAAGCAAGGAACTCAAGGAGCAGGCACCATCTCCAAGAAGCCCAAAGACTTATCGAAAGTTATGTGTTTTCATTGCAAGGAAGCAGGACATTATGCTACTAAATGTTCCTACAAGAAGGAAGCTGGAGTTGAGTAGTTGGAATTTTGATATGGATAATAAGAGTGGTAGAAACCAATTTTTCTTTTCATGATTACAATAAGTTGAGTTATGTAATGGGTGCTCAGAGTTTGTAATGGATTCATGAAATCAATAAAGTTAAGGTGACATGTTTTCATATGTTTAATTGTATGAGTTGTTACTCTATGAACACGGATTTTGACCATTTTCGAGGATATGAGAAATATGGTCTATGGATGGATTTGTGAATTTCATTTTAAGGGTGATAGTACCCTATGAAGAACACTAGACCAATGGAAATGGAAATGTGTCCCACAGGTTGGAGTTTGGAAAAAAAATGAGTTGAAGTTTTATCTTTGATATGATGGTATTAAGAAATGAAATGTTATTGGATTTAAAGTGGTGTAATGTTGGAAAATGGAGCAATTGTAACTCCAAGGATGAGTGAAAGTGGTACAAGTGTTGAAGTGGGCTCATAACCCACAGGCCCAGGAATTAATAAGGATCAAGTACCCACTAGAGAAAGAAATTTTGGGAATAGACTACGATTTGATCAACCGACGATTCTATAGGAGTTTACGCAAAACCAGAGAGTTGTTAAGGAACGATAGATGTTTGTTTGGCCTGCAGAATCAATGGATTTTTCCGAACTTGGTTCGTCGACAAGAGAAATTCTGCAATGCTTGTGAGGATGACCGAGTGTTAGAATGCGAGATTCGCTAAACCATGTACAAGGTAATGATTTGGGTGCGGGATGGATTGATCACCATGCCGACTTACTCTTATTATTCGCCTTGCTATATGGGATGGTAAACCTGAGTGACTTACCTATAGTAGAGAGACAACGATCAAAACCTTGTTTAAACCTTAGAATGGTATAGGTATTTCTTTTCCCCTTGTACAAGGCAGTTGTTGCCAACCGTAGAAAATACGGTGAGGTTCAAACCAGACCCGTTTTCTGCAGGAGAAACCATAAATCGTTGACCACCATGAGATATCGATAGTTGTTTAGAATTGGCGCCAGACCTATCGGCTATGAAGACCCAATCTCGGAATAACCTTACCAAGATGAAAGGACAAAAGAATTGAGGAAAAGCTTATGCCACTACCGAAAGAGCCCAGAGAAGGATTTATCCTTACAATCTGAGAAGACCAACACTGTCAACGATAAGGATGGAGTATATGAGTTTTGATGGAATTGTAACGATGCTTCTAAGGGTGGTAGCACCCGAGACCCCGGAGATGATCGATGGATTTTTGAAGACCCCCAAACCCTAACCTATTTCTTGCTAGCCTCTCTGAATCTCGAGGACGAGATTCATTTTAAGGGTGGTAGATTTGTAACATCCCAAAATTCTAAATTTTGGAATGTTATAATAAATAGATAGATTTGTTTGTTTGTTTGAATTGTTGTGTGATTGATTGAGTGAAATTTGAAACTTTTTGAAAGTTAAATGAGAGGGAATAAAAGGACTTTCCCAAACTTTCATTTTTTGCTTTCTGATCTCCGTGAATTCAAATATTTCTCATCACAAAACCCTGGAGAGAGGATAACATGACTTCTTACATTTAAATGAAAAAGGGGTGTTGAAAATATTTGAATTTCATTTGGAAATATTTTCTAATTCATAAACTTCATGCAACTCAGTGATTTTCACGAGCGAAGATAAAATGACTTCTTCAAATTATATGAAATATGAGTTGGGAGTTTCAAAGAATTAAATTCAAAGTTCTTTTGAATTTATTTTCAATTTGGAGTTATTTGAGTTTTATTCAAATTATTTTTCTCCAAAAACAAAATATATGGAAAATAGGGTAACATGATTCCCTACATCAGAAAATTGGAGAGAAATTAATTTGAAGTCATTTTGGTATTTTAAAAATGATTTTTATTGGATTTTATTGGACCAGTAACACTGTGTGAATTATTAGAATTTTTGTGAATTTTATTTGAAGCTAAAATAATGTCCATGTTGTAGAAAATCTTTTTCTGCAAATTTTGGTATATTATATGCTTATATAAAAGTTTTAGTCATTTTTTTTAGTTCTCTGAAATTCTTGTTAAAAAAAAAATACCGCAGCGCCTTGGGCCAAAGGCCCAAGCCGCCAAAACCACCGGCCAGCCACAAGGCCATCACACGCGCCGCACCAAGGGAGCCAGGGAGCCGCTCCTTTTCCTTTTTCCTAATACTAGTAGGATTTGATCCCGTTTCGTTTATTCCGATTTGTTTCTAGATCTTTTCCCTTTTGTTTCCTAATCCTAATTTATTTCTTGTCCCCTACCCCAAGCAAAACCCTCCCTTCCCCAATATAAATACCCAAGCACCCCCCCTCTAGCACATCAAATCAACACCTCTCCTCACCCCACGTCGCTGCGCCGCCTCGCCGGAGTTCGCCGGACCACCGCCGCCATTGCCGCCCCGCCCCACCACCTCCGGCCATCCTAGCCACCCACCGACCCTACCGTCCCTTCCCCGACGCCAGAGGGCCACCGGAGGACGTCACCGGAGCTCCACCAGAACCCCACCATCGGAACTGCTACAGTAAATCCCGACCTACTTTTTTTTTCGTTCTGTTTTTTTTCAGAATAGTTTCAATCTTGTAAAATCTATAGTTAATTATCTACGAGGTATTTTTGAGTGATTCCAACTGCCTTGGATCACAAATTTTATGAAGTTTCTGTTAGTTCAATTGTATTTCATATTTGAGCAGTTTAAATTTGTGTTTGTATGAATTTTCTCAAATCACTAGATTTGAGATATTTTGAGTTAGGAATATTATTTTCGACCAATTCTTTTTGCTCCTGGTCTCTAGGACCTTTGTTTATCCAGTAGTATTTAGTATTTTATTTTCAGGTTAATTTAAATTAGGTTTTCAGCAAAACAGTACTGTTTTAGTTATAGTTTTGGTTTAGTCTTTTCTTTATTGTTTTTATTAGTTTCAAATTATTTCTTTTTTTTCACTCTTGAAAAATTTAGTTTTGTTTCTGTTAGTCAACAAAAGAAAATTTTGTTTTTATTTTAAATTTTTTTTCTTAGTTTTGTATGAAAACTTGTTTAGGTCATAGTTAGTGTTTTATAAAAGCTTTTTATTTGTTTCTTTTTGCAAATAAAATTTTATGGAAAAAAAATACTTTCTGTTAAATTAGTTATTTTACATTTTATTTTCTGTTAATTTATTAGTTTAGTATTTTAATTGTTGTTAAATTTTTTACTTACGGCAAAACTATATTAGATGTTTGTAGCAAAGTCATAGATCTTCGTTAGTAGTTTTTCTTTGTAGTTTTATTTGAAGTTTCTTTTGATTTTTGTTTGAGTTTTATTATCGATTTTCCTTGCTGTTTTGATTTTTATTTCGAGTGCTAAAATTGTTTGCTAGGATGTTTGCTTATGTGAATGCTATGTTTGACTATATAGATTTTAAACGGAGTGACGATTAGTTCTACCAAGTCATTTTCTGACAGCGTTGTTATCTTCATCAAGTATTACCAGGCAAGTTCACTTTGACCATGCTTTCATACCTATGTTTTATTGCATTTAGTGTCATCTTCGCAACAATCCCTCCAGTAGTGATATTGAATTCTTGTAGTTGATTAGTATGCATGAGGTAGGAACCCATCACCCTGTTACCAAGCCCGGGACGTTATTTATTTTAATGCTACGCTATAGTAGACGGGGTTTGGTATGAGTGCTCGAGAGTGGTGTGAAGAAGGAGGACTCTACGTCAATGACGACAACTCCATGATGGCGTCTGCAAGGACTGCATTTTCAAGGCCTCAAGACTTCAAGACTCGAGACAAGAATTCAATACACACTACTGGGTGAAGGACGGTTGACGGGCACCCTGGAGAAACCAGTGGTTGGCCGGGATGCATGGAGAAGCGCCATGACATCTTGCGGAAAGCTTCACCCAGACTCAAAGAGACGGAAGAATACTTCATGCCCGGAAGCTTACCTGTGCAACCGCAAGTCACTATGGGCTCTGGCTTGGTTGACCTTAGTTGTGACTCTGGCTGGGACGGTGCTAGCAGATGTAGAACTACGGTAGGATTGGATGAGCACCGGACAGTGGTCAGAGGAACTCTTCGGAAGACCATGTTTCGGTCATCTTGTTCTCAAACACCCTGAAGTGCGAGAACGTAAAGAGAGGGATCGAATCTTGCGGGTAAAGTGTACAAACCTCTGCAGAGGGTTTAAACCTAATCGATTAGCCGTGTCCCCGGTTACGGACAATTTGAGCATCTGGACTTGGATCTATCTCGGAACTCTCAACACCGGACTGATAACTTAATTGTGGGCAACTTATGATGATTTTGGGCTATGAGACATCGGTTGGCGGAACCATATCATGATAGAAAACTCCATAGTACAGACTTCATTTATTCCTTTGATGTAGGGAAAACAAATCAGCTTTTACGCAAACAAAACTCAGACACAGAGCCACAAAGCCATATTGCATATAGTATAGTTTTATCATCTGTTTTCTCATGTTGTGATCTTGCCGGTACATTCAATGTACTGACCTACACGGCTGCAACGTATCATGTTGCAGATACTTTCTTCCGACGAGTAAGAGTACGGTACAGGGTTACGGTCTACACTCAACCTGCCGATGGCGTTGATGGGACTCCACACCCGTTTGATTGTTTCCGCTGAGTATTATGAGGTATATATCATTTTACGTTATTTATACATGTGATTGCACTTTGATATATACATTGATGTACTGTGTGTGCCAGCATACTGATCCAGGGATGGCACAGATACACAGAGGCTTGACCATCTGAGGTCGGGTCGCTACAGAAACCTTCGTCCAGATTGTTTTCCAAAAATTAGCTTTCTGGCAGCCAAAGAAGGGCATCAACCACCTTACGGGTGGCCCACGAGATAGGGGGGGCCCTGGAGGGGTGGCATGGGCCACTCTCGTGGCCACCTCGGGCACCATTTCGCGTTGATTCTTCCTCCCAAAAATCACAAATATTCCAAAATAATTCTTCGTCCGTTTTTATCCCGTTTGGACTCCGTTTGATATTGGGTTTCTGTGAAACATAAAACATGCAACAAACGGGAACTGGCACTGGGCATTGGATCAATATGTTAGTCCCAAAAAATAGTATAAAAAGTTGCCAAAAGTATATGAAAGTTGAATAATATTGGCATGGAACAATCAAAAAGTATAGATACGACGGAGACGTATCAACATCCCCAAGCTTAATTCCTGCTCGTCCTCGAGTAGGTAAATGATAAAAAGATAATTTTTGATGTGGAATGCTACCTAGCATAATCTTGATCATGTGTCTAATCATGGCATGAATATTAAGATACGAGTGATTCAAAGCAATAGTCTATCATTTGACATAAAAACAATAATACTTCAAGCATACCAACCGAGCAATTATGTCTTATCGAAATAACATAGCCAAAGAAAGCTCATCCCTACAAAATCATATAGTCTGGCTATGCTCCATCTTCATCACACAAAGCATTCAAATCATGCACAACCCCGATGACGAGCCGAGCAATTGGTTCATACTTTTTAATGCGCTTCAGCTTTTTCAACTCTTATGCAATACATGAGCGCAAGCCATGGACATAGCACTATGGTGGTATATGGTGGTGGTTGTGAGGACAAAAAGGGAGAAGATAGTCTCACATCAACTAGGCGTACCAACGGGCTATGGAGATGCCCATCAATAGATATCAATGTGAGTGAGTAGGGATTGCCATGCAACGGATGCACTAAGAGCTACAAGTGTATGAAAGCTCAATCTGGAAACTAAGTGGGTGTGCATCCAACTTGCTTGCTCATGAAGACCTTGGGCGTTTGAGGAAGCCCATCATCGGAATATACAAGCCAAGTTCTATAATGAAAATTCCCACTAGTATATGAAAGTGAAAGCATAGGAGGCTCTCTCTATGAAGAACATGGTGCTACTCTGAAGCACAAGTGTGGTGAAAGGATAGTAACATTGCCCCTTCTCTCTTTTTCTCTCATTTTTTTTCTATTTTCCTTTTTTTCATTTTGGTGGGCTTCTTTGGCCTATTTTTTTATTTGGGCTTCTTTGGCCTCTTTTATTTTTCATAAAGTTCGGAGTCTCATCCCGACTTGTGGGGGAATCATATTCTCCTTCATCCTTTCCTCACTGGGGCAATGCTCTGATAATTATGATCATCAAACTTTCATTTACTTACAACTCAATATTACAATTATGACTCTATATGAATGCTTTCGGTAGTGTATCGGGATGTGCAATGATCTAGCGTAGCAATGACATCAAAAAACGGACAAGCCATGAAAACATCATGCTAGCTATCTTACGATCATGCAAAGCAATATGAAAATAAATGCTCAAGTCATGTATATGATGATGATGGAAGTTGCATAGCAATATATCTCGGAATGGCTATGGAAATGCCATAATAGGTAGGTATGGTGGCTGTTTTGAGGAAGATATAATGAGGCTTATGTGTGATAGACCGTATCATATCACGGGGTTTGGATGCACCGGCGAAGTTTGCACCAACTCTTGAGGTGAGAAAGGGCAATGCACAGTACCGAAGAGGCTAGCAATGATGGAGGGGTGAGTGTGCGTATATCCATGGACTCACATTAGTCATAAAGAACTCATATACTTATTGCAAAAGTCTACTTAGCCCTCGAAGCAAAGTACTACTACGCATGCCCCTAGGGGGATAGATTGGTAGGAAAAGACCATCGCTCGTCCCCGACTGCCACTCATAAGGAAAGCAATCAAAAAGCACCTCATGCTCCAACTTCGTTACATAACGGTTCACCATACGTGCATGCTACGAGACTTGCAAACCTCAACACAAGTATTCCTCAATTTCACAATTACTCAACTAGCACGACTCTAATATCACCACCTTTATATTGCAAAACTATTGCAAGGAATCAAACATATCATATTCAGTGATCTTACAAGTTTATGTAGGATTTTATGACTAACCATGTGAATGACCAATTCTTGTCATCTCTCTAAAAGGATATAAGTGAAGCAAGAGAGTTTAATTCTTTCTACAAAAGATATGCCCACGCTCTAACAAATATAAGTGAAGCAAAAGAGCATTCTACAAATGGCGGTTGTCTATATGAAGAGAAACAGACAATCCAAACTTCAAATGATATAAGTGAAGCACATGAACCATTCTATAAAGCCATACTCAAAAGATTTAAGTGAAGTTCAATGAGCATTCTATAAATCAACCAAAGACTATCTCATACCAGCATGGTGCATAAAAGAAAAATGAAAACTAAATGCAAAAGATGCTCCAAGACTTGCACATAATGCATGAACGAACCGAATTCGAAAACATATCGATACTTGTTGAAGAAAGAGGGGATGCCTTTCGGGGCATCCCCAAGCTTAGACGCTTGAGTCTCCTTGAATATTTACTTGGGGTGCCTCGGGCATCCCCAAGCTTGAGCTTGCCTCTCTTCCTTTTCCTCATATCGAGACATCCTCGATTAGACACTACATCCACACAAAACTTCAACAGAAAACTCGATAAGATCCGTTAGTATAATAAAGCAAATCACCACTCTAAGTACTGTTGCAAACCAATTCATATTTTGTTTTTGCATTGTGTCTACTGTAACATAACTTTTCCATGGCTTAATCCAGTGATATAAATTGATAGATTCATCAAAACAAGCAAACTATGCATCAAAAATAGAATCTGTCAAAAACAGAACAGTCTGTACCAATCTGAACATCCATCATACTTCTGGTACCCCAAAAATTCTACCAAAATTGGGAAAAATAAACAAGTTGTATATCAAGACAGTGCAGAAGGAATCAGAACCAATTGACGTTCCAGATAAAAATTTAAAATCACGCACTACAGACATAGTTTCTGTCCTGCACCGTACAAACCAACAAGCATTGTAAACACCCTAAAGGCAAACCTTGGCACACTATTTTTATAATACAATGGAATTGTACAAGGGGATAATTAATTTTGATGTAAAGTTTCTGTAATCAAGATTCACAAAGTTTCCGTGAGCATGAACAAAGTTCAAGGCTAGCTCCCACTTCAACAATGCTTGTCTCTCTCACTTTCACTTTCCTTTTTGAAAAGTTTTTAGGTTCCCCTCTTTATTTTTTTTGTTTTTAGACTATATGAAAGCACTCAACAGAAATAAATGACTCTCTAAAACTTCCGGGTTGTCTCCCTGGCAGCGCTTTCTTTAAAGCCATTAAGCTAGGCATGCAGTGCTCAAGTAATGAATCCACCCGGATCCCAAGGTATATCAAAGCCAATTTTAATTAACAATGATTTGTAATTTAGTAGTGAGCAAAAAGTAACATATACCAAGCAACAACGAAGTCTAACTCTCTTCCTATGCATCGGCATGTCATAAAGGAACAATTCATGCACACTAAGTAAAGGCCAATGCATAGTATAAGCAGTTTCTTGCAATTTTATCATATTGGAAACATAAAGAGGCGGAGATGTAGTTCCTCTCTCATAATAATTGCAAGTAGGAGCAGCAAGCACATGCATATTATATCAATCAAAATCATCATGTGTAGTGGTAAAAGGTAACCCATCAATATAATCCTTACTAAGCGCAAACTTCTCCGATATAGTGTAGTCGGGAGAATTCAAAAAGCTAATAGGATTATCATGCGTGGGTGCAATAGCAACAATTTCATGTTTAACATAAGGGACTATAGCAAGTTCATCTCCATAAGCATAATTCATATTGGCATCTTGGCCACAAGCATAGCAAGCATCATCAAAAAGGGATATTTCAAACAAATTCAAGGGATCATAGCAATCATCATAGCAATCATCCTTCGGTAAGCACGAAGGGTAATTAAACAATGTATGAGTTGAAGAGTTACTATCATTAGAAGGTGGGCACGGGTGATCAATCCGCTCTTGCTTCTTTTGTTCTTCGCTCTCCTCATCATCTTTTTCATCCAATGAGCTCACAGTTTCATCGATTTCTTCTTCCATAGCTTCCTGCAAAATATTAGTCTCTTCTTGGACAACGGAGACTTTCTCAATAAATGCATTAATATAGTAATTGTATTCATAATTTTCATAGCAATATCTAAGTATAGCAAGATTTTCAGGCCTATAAACATCATCATCTAAAGCTTCATACTTTTCAAACAAAGTTTCAATTTCATAAGCAGCCTTAAAAGCAACAAATTCTTTAATTTGTTCAACATCATAGTAATCATATATACCATTAGCATAAGAAGCTATGGTTTCATTATCATTAAATTTGCATGAAAAGGGAATGTGTGGAACCTTCATCCTAGAGCAACAAGTAATATCATATCTCAAGCATAGTTGCCTAGCATACCACTTCAACATTTGAATTTGATCCCATAATAGTTTCCCTTTTTGTGTCAAGCGATAATCCCTAAAGTATTCACATTGATCCAACGTGTCTTCCATAACATAATTGAATGGGGTTTTCTTAGGATTATTAAAGTAGTACATAGTTTCTTTCACATAACGAGCATCGAGGGTTTTAGGAGGTTCCCCATCTCCACGAGTAGCATCTACACCTAATTTTTTTTTGGTATTTCGTGTTCCATATCCATAGCTAAAGATAGAGAACAACTTAGAACAACAAATAAAAATTACTTAGTGATAAAGCAAACAAGCACACACGAGAATATTCACCCCACGCTATGACTCCTCGGCAACGGCGCCAGAAAAAGGTCTTGATAACCTGCAATTATACGGGATAGTTGTAACCTCTTTCGATAAGTAAGAGTGTCGAACCCAACGAGGAGCTAAAGGTAGAACAAATACTCTCTCAAGTCCTATCGGCCACAGATACGACTCTACGCATGCTTGACGTTCGCTTTACTTAAGACAAGTATGAAACCAGAAGTACTTTGTAGGTGTTGTTTGATAGGTTTGCAAGATAATAAAGAACACATAAATAAAAAAGTAGGGGCTGTTTAGATAAAGATGCAATAAAGTAAATAAATAGAGTGTGGAAAATTGGTGGTAGGAGTTGTGGAATTGTCCCTAAGCAATTGACTACATTACTAGACCGATAGCAAGTTTTTATGTGGGAGAGGCCCTGCTAGCATGTCATCCCTGACTTGGAATTCTATGCACTTATGATTGGAACTATTAGCAAGCAGTCCGCAACTACTAACGTTCATCAAGGTAAAACCCAACCATAGCATTAAGATATATTGGTCCCCCTTCAATCCCGTATGTATCAATTTCTGTGCTAGGCTAAAGCTTCTTCACTCTTGCCCTCCAATACACAGTCCTATCAACATACAACTAATCCTATGGTGTGATCCACGTGCGCGCTCATATGATGGGCACCAAAGGACAGCAACATAACCACAAGCAAATTAAATCAATCATAGCAATTCATCAACCACCAATAGGACAACAAAAATCTACCCAGACATCATAGGATGGCAACACATCATTGGAAAATAATATGAAGCATAAAGCACCATGTTCAAGTAGAGGGTACAGCGGGTTGCGGGAGAGTGGACCGCTGGATATAGATGGGGGAAGGTGATGGAGATATTGGTGAAGATGACGGCGGTGTTGGTGAAGATCGCGGTGATGATGATGGCCTCCGGTGGCGTTCCGGCGCCACCGGAAGCAAGGGGGAGAGAGCCCCCCTTCTTCTTCCTCTTCCTTGACCTTCTCCCTAGATGGGAGAAGGGTTTCCCCTCTGATCCTTGGCTCCCATGGCGTGGGAGGGGCGAGAGCCCCTCCGAGATTGGATCTATCTCTCTGTTTCTGCGTTCTCTAATTCTGCCCTGGCATCGATTCCTTTATATCTGGAGATCCGTAACTCCGATTGGACTGAAACCTTCGCCCAGATCGTTTTCCAAAAATTAGCTTTCTGGCGGCCAAAGAAGGGCATCAACCTCCCTATGGGTGGCCCACGAGATAGGGGGCGTGCCCCCTGGAGGGGTGGTGTGGGCCACTCGCGTGGCCACCTCGGGCACCATTTCGCGTTGATTCTTCCTCCCAAAAATCACAAATATTCCAAAATAATTCTCCGTCCATTATTATCCTGTTTGGACTCCGTTTGATATTGGATTTCTGCAAAACATAAAACATGCAACAAACATGAGCTGGCACTCGAAACTGGATCAATATGTTAGTCCCAAAAAATAGTATAAAAAGTTGCCAAAAGTATATGAAAGTTGAATAATATTGGCATGGAACAATCAAAAATTATAGATACGACGGAGACGTATCACAAGGCAAGGGAAAGCGGCGAGGGACGGAATGGACTCTGTCACCGTACCCAATAAAGCAAGAGGACACGTAGGCAACACATTAAATGCGCTTGTCCTACATAGATAGAGCGACAAGCTCGTATCACTGTAGCTTGCCACCTCCTGTGTGCCACTATGGCAACCCCTTTGTGTATAAAAGGAGGCCCAAGGCACATAGGGAGAGGATTCGGACTTTTGGACAAAGCATGCATCATAGATATTTCAAAATCTCATGAACACTCATATAACCGGATAAAGCAGGGCTAGGGTATTATGCATCTCCGCGGCCCGAACCTGGATAAAAATCCTCTATGTCCTAATGGCTCGACCTGCTCTTCATGCAACTAATCCCCCGCCGAACGAAGAAGGGATCCTAGGGACCCCATAGGTGATCGGTTTCCTCGACATCTTTGGCCTGCCAGGTAGGGGGAGTAGTTGCGAGAATCTGGTCCGTTGGTTAGGACAACGGCACCTTCGTCACCATGGCTCCGAAGAAGAAAGGCAAGCGGCGGCTCCCATGGCCGCAACGATGATCCACATAGAGACCAAAAAGCTAAGTTATCTTAACCTTGAGTAACCCTCCCTTTTTCATGAGGTTATCAGCTGTCAAGTTCTTAGAAGGGCTAGTCTGCCATTTTGGTGTGCCAAACAGGGTTGCTGCTAACAACGGCATGCAATTCTCAAGTCGCACCATCGCGCGGTATGTTCAAGACCTCAGCGGCAAGGACAGAAATGTTGGATAAGCTATGCAAGTGCGGAAGGTGCTGGATTGATGAGTTGTCAGCGGTTCTTTGGTCGGTCGGAGCGACGCCAAATTGAGCCACCGGCCAGACACCCCTCTCCCTCTTATCCGGGGTAGAGGTAGTTCTCCCCACAAAACTCACATATGGGTCACCTCGAGTGCTCGCTTATGACGAGCTTGAGCAAGAGCGGTTGCGGCAAGATTACACAGTGCTCCTTGAGGAAGAACGTCTTCGGGCAGCTGTGAAAGCTGCGTGCTACTAGTAAACTTTGCGCCACTACCATACCCGCAAGGTTCATGCCTGAAGCTTTGAGGAAGGCGACCTTGTTCTTCGGCGTGTTCAGTAGGCCAAGAATTCTAGCAAGTTGAAGCCGAAGTGGGAAGGCCCTTGTCGGGTAAAACGAGTCACCAGGCCCGGTGCTGTCCGCTTGGGGACCAAAGATGGTGTTCCGGTGAGCAACTACTGGAACAGCAAACATCTTCATAAGTTTTACCCATAAGGCGCGGTTGCCAGGCCCCCCGACAACACCTTTTGTACAAGCCTTGCGGCAAGGCATGTCACCCTTTGTACAAGCCAGGCATAGACCCTGAGCAACAGATAAATAAATGAAGCTCTGGCGCCCTAAATTTTAGCATGCATGCTAGGTCAAGTTTTTCTCTATCTCTGTGTGTTAGGGTCGATAGTGCTTAACCATGACTAACCCCTAGCATAGAGGTCGAGTGCACATCCTTCTGTCTCTTCCGGTCCTTTTTTGGTTCGCGGGATGCCCGGGCATTTCTGCCAAACCCTTTGGAGGAGAGGAGATAGATCGGCGTCCTGACCGCGGCAAGCCAAGGTGGCCGGGGACTGCAACTTCGGCAAGCCAAAGTTGCCAGGGGCTACAGACTTAGATAAGTCTTTTTGACCCGTGCTATGTACTTCTGTATGGAACTTGGACGTATGAAACTTTGTTCATTCCCATGCCACCGTGCTCCCTGTTTCTCGTGCCCAGAAACCCTTCTTTGGGCCAGAACTTGGTTGTAGTGTGATGGGAGGGAAACAAATGAAGGGCCTAATCCTACTCCGCTCCTACTCCCGCCAAGGGCATGAGCGTGAACGAGCTATGGAGCGGGAGGACGGCAAGGTCTGTTGCCGAGTGATGATGTTTATCTTAAGATAACGAGGACTCGTTCCTTGGTGTGAGCCTCGCTCGCTCACAAAAGAACCCGACAATCACCCTTTTCTTCATTAATACGTTGTTTACAAGTACAATCCATACGGGATGTAAACATAAGCAAGGAATTGTGGAGTCTAAATTCAACAAGTGCTCGCGGGCCTAAGATTTGAAAAGAAAAAAGATAAGGTGCCCATAATCCCTTTCTTGTCCCTCTCCTCAGGAAGCAGACCAAGATGGCAGGAGGGCAAAAAGAGCACCTAGGCGAGGTACGAGCAGCATAAGGCACCAAGAGAGCTTCTCGGCGGCCGTCCAGAAGAGGGCTGGTGATGACGGTGCCGGGAAAGAAGCTGGAAGATGAGGCAGTGGTTCGCCAATACAAGACAAAGGTGTCGGTGCCATCGTACTCCAATTTGACGGCCCGCCACCCGCCTTCTTCATATTCTCCGGCCCTCCAGCGCCAACCACCAAAAGCGGCAACCCCGAGAAGTTCAAGAAGCTGGCTTGGGAAGCGACCGCCAAGAACTACTCCCCGGCAAGTTGCTTTGCCGGGGAGGAGGCCACCTGCAGATGATGGTGCTGCCGACGTCGCCCAGGGACGATGCGTCTGGCACCTAGTCGAACCCGTCATCCTCCCGTGCACTACCCCCGTCGTCGTTGTCGCTGCCCTCCTCGCCGCCGTCGCTCGAGGAGGAGCTCCCTTCTTCAGTTGAGCTCTCTACACAACATCCTAACCTGTGTCCCGAGCGCTCGAATACCTTGACGGAGAGCAGGTCACTCTCCACTAGTTTGAAGTGGAGAACGTGCCCCTTCATAAAGTAGTGGGCGCGTGCGAAGGTTTTCCAACCCCGGCGAAGGTGCATTACATGAGGGACGGGGAACCTTGTGTTCGCCCACATGTCACCATTGCAGCACCCTTTCATGTGAAGCCTCAGCTTCGGTGGCTGGTCGATCTCCATCACCCTTCCAAATGCCTCGGGGAGGCGGAGGCGGCTACGCGGCGGCTCGCGCAACTGCAGGATAAACACCAGCGCTGTGTCTCCGACATGGCCACTAAATAAGGCAGGAGTAGATGGAGGCGAAGAAGATGGCGTCACAGATGCCCCTCTTCCACGCCCGCCTCTGGCTTGACCACCTCACCGACCACGGCCCTGTCCGACGCCTTCGCCTTGAGCATCTGGCTCTTCCTTAACCACTGCGGCTTTCTGGCAGGAAGATGATCTAGTCGCCTCCGCAGAATGACGACCACGGCCGCGCCCTCTCGGCATGGTGATGAATGGAGGTCGAAGAAAGGAGAAGATGCGAGAAGATGCCTCCCCTCCTCCTGGACCCCTTTTTATAGCCAAACCAAGGAGACGGAAGGCTGGCTTTGCGCCTCTACAAAGCCCTTTCAAATCCTGCTCATTAAGGCCACTGATAACGAGCAACGCCATCAATCGCCCTCCCCGCGCCAAACAAAGGCACATGGGTATCGGCCATGGCATGCTTTCCCATATCCCATGCGCCCATCACCTACCCCGCGCCATGCATGCAGCGTACGTGGCGGAAAAGGTGGGCGTAGGGGGAACATTGAACGACGGCTCCAAGATTGAGGAAGGCAAGGAGAGTAAATGAGCAGCGACCCCACAATTTCCCCCACTCTTTTGAGGCGGAAACAGGCCGCCTCTTTACTATTCACCATGGGGTGACGCAAGCATGATGCAATCACTCCACGCAGGACCCCCACGTCATGCACTCGACACAGGATGTGGGGAAGCACAACTGCCAGAAAGATCGTGGCGGTTTGCCTCTGCCACGTCTGCCCGCGCACTGCTTTGGGCCTGGCCCAACTACGCCTTGCGCTTATGTGTGGCCCAGGCCCGGAGGCTCCTGTCGGTGTAACAAAGTATGGGTGCTTCTGTACACCTTACTTGTGCACGGATGGTCGCAGCCACCCCTGCAACATGGCTTGGCGAGGCAGAGGAAGACAACAAAAGGCAAGACAGGTACAAAGAATATCAAGACAGCTGCCCAGAGTAGCAAGCAGCAAGAGGCAAGCAGGACCATGCCCGGCAACAAGCCTTGCCGAGGCGACCTGCGTGCCCCCTCCCAGCAAGCCCTTGCCGTGGCAGCTTGCGAAGAGACCCGCAAGGCCACCACCCTTGGGTTTGATAGCTCTGACACCATCGACAATGATGAAGACCAAGATTTGAACAGCACATGCCTGGTAGCATGCGGCTCCTCATGAAGATTGATGACCCACGAGTCCATGTGGGATCAAGTGACGAAAACCCCCCGCAAGACCCTTGCCGGGGACATGAAAATGCAACTATCCCTGGGTGGTTTTGGTAATTCCTAACAACATATAGCTCATTGAGCTAATGCTATTTCAAGATAAATATTTCAGGAAAGCTCAATGTTTGGCATGGCATGGATGAGAATCATGGGCCCCTCAAAATGCTAAGGATAAAAGGATTGGTTCAAGCTCAAAGCACAAGACTCTACATTTTTCATTTTAAGTGATCCAAGATCACATTGAGTCCATAGGAAAAGCCAATACTATCAAGAGGGGGTGAGGTGTTGCTTAATGAGTTTCTTGCTCAAAGTGCTTAGTGATATGCTCCAAAAACCCTCAACCACTTTCTCACATCCACATATCTCCCAAACCAAAAGTCAAACTCGGCCCCACCAAAACTTTGTATCCAGCGCCACTGAGTTCAGTTGACATAGCCACTGCCAGAAACCCTAGTCTTTTCGGTCTCACCAATAGGGATCTCGGTCTCACCGAGATGGGATTGTAATCTCTCTGTTCCCCTTCATAATGTTTCGGTCAAACCGAGATGAGCGATCGGTCCCACCGAGATTGCAATGCAAACTCTCTGTTTCCCTTTTGTAACGTTTCGGTCCAACCGAGATGAGCGAATCGGTCCCATCGAGTTTGCCTGACCAACTCTCTGTTTGTCTATTACCAAAATCGGTCTCACCGAGTTTGTGTAATCGGTCTCACCGAGATTACGTTATGCCCTAACCCTAATGATATTGGTCCCTCCAAGTTGACATGTCGGTCCCACCGAAATTCCTAACGGTCACATTATGAACTAAATTGGTCTGACCGAGTTTCACGATTAGGTCCCACCGAGTTTGGTAAGTTGTGTGTAATGGTTTTTGTGTGTGGAGGCTATATATACCCCTCCACCCACTCTTCATTCGTGGAGAGAGCCATCAGAACATTCCTACACTTCCAACATACATTTTCTGAGAGAGAACCACCTACACTTGTGTTGAGGTCAAGATATTCCATTCCTACCACATAAATCTTGATCTCTAGCCTTCCCCAAGTTGCTTTCCACTCAAATCTTCTTTCCACCAAATCCAAATCCTGTGAGAGAGAGTTGAGTGTTGGGGAGACTATCATTTGAAGCACAAGAGCAAGAAGTTCATCAACAACACACCATCTATTACCTTTTTTAGAGTGGTGTCTCCTAGATTGGTTAGGTGTCACTTGGGAGCCTCCGACAAGATTGTGGAGTTGAACCAAGGAGTTTGTAAGGGCAAGGAGATCACCTACTTCGTGAAGATCTACCCGAGTGAGGCAAGTCCTTCGTGGGCGACGACCATGGTGGGATAGACAAGGTTGCTTCTTCGTGGACCGTTCGTGGGTGGAGCCCTCCGTGGACTCACGCAACCATTACCCTTTGTGGGTTGAATTCTCCATCAACGTGGATGTACGATAGCACCACCTATCGGAACCACGGATAAAAAATCTCCGTGTCAACATTGCGTTTGCTTCCTCAAACTCCTCCCTTTACCTTCATATGCAATTGTTTTACATTCCACTACTATACTCTTAGAATTGCATGTGTAGGTTGATTTCTTTACTTGTGCTAAGTTGCTAAAACCTGCCAAGAGCTAAAATTGGGAAAAGGCTAGATTTTTATTTGGTCAAGTAGTCTAATCACCCCCGTCTAGACATACTTTCAATCCTACAAGTAGTATCAAAGCTTTGGTCTCCATTTGCTTTGATTTCCATAGTTTTTGGTGGTCATAGCCTTGGTTCCACAACCTAGGAGAGTATGGCGTCTAGCGAGGGAAATTACCACCGTAGAGGTCCTTACTTTGTTGGTACAAATTTTGCTAGTTGGATGCATAAGATGAAAATGCATATTGTTGGACATATCCCCGCTGTTTGGGCTATTGTGTGTATTGGTTTGCAGGGTGAAATCTTTGATGGGATAGAACCGAACCGTGAAGCTACCGCGGAAGAGTTGAAGACGCTGTAATACAATGCTCAAGCTTGTGATATTATCTTCAAAGGATTGTGCCCCGAAGAATTCAACAAAATCAGCCATTTTCAGAATGCAAAGGAAATTTGGGATACTTTGATTGATATGCACGAAGGTACTAACTCCGTCAAGGAATCCAAATTGGATGTGCTTCAAAGTCAACTTGACAAGTTCAAAATGAAGGATGGTGAAGGCATCGCTGAAATGTACTCTAGACTTGCTCTCATCACAAATGAGATTGCCGGCTTAGGAAGTGAAGAGATGACCAATAAATTCATCATCAAGAAGATCCTAAGAGCCTTGGATGGAAAATATGATACCGTGTGCACATTGATCCAAATGATGCCCAATTACAAAGATCTCAAGCCAATGGAAGTCATTGGAAGAATTGTTGCTCATGAGATGTCACTCAAGGATAAGGAAGAGCTCCATAACAAGTCAAGTGGTGCTTACAAAGCCTCATGTGAAGCTCCCACATCATCAAGTGAGAAAAAAACCTTCAAGGAAGAATTGAGCTTAATGGTGAAGAACTTCAACAAGTTCTACAAGATTGGAAGCAAGGAAAGAAGTTCAAAGTCAAGGTCCTACAATGACAAAAGATCTTCTAGTCGTGAGCGTAATTGCTATAATTGTGGAAGACCCGGACACTATTCCAATGAGTGTACGGCTCCCTACAAAAGAAGAGAAGATTCTCCAAAAAGAAGAAGTAGAAGAGAAGAATCACCATCAAGAGAAAGAAGGAGTAGAGATGATCGTTATGAACGTAGAACATCCCGGAGAAGCAAGGATTCGGAAAGGAAGGACAAGTCATCAAGGAGCTACACAAAATGAAGACATCAAGCTCATGTTGGTGAATGGGTATCCGATTCCGACTCCGACAATCACTCCGAGAGAAGCTATCACTCCGACTCCGAATATACTCAAGATGAAGGTGTTGCCGGTCTAGCACTTGTGTCAACCAACTCCTGCGACATATTTGACTCACCAAATGAAGGAATTGGAAGATTCTTCATGGCTAAAGGCCTAAAGATATCACACCCCGAGTATGTTGATTTCAATAGTGATGAAGATGATTTGTTAGGTGATGATGATTTACTTGTTGACAACTCTAGTGATGAATACTATGATGAAATGTCAATTAATCATGCTAATCAAGATAAAACGAATGACAATGATAAGCAGAAGATTGAGCACCTAACTAAAGAACTAAACACTCTTAAGTTAGCTCATGAAACTATCTTGGAAGATCATCGAGAACTTTTAAAGACTCATGATAAGTTACACTTTGAAAAGCTCAACCTTGAGCAAGAGAATGAGTTTTTAAAGGCAATCAATGATGATCTTTGCAAGAAAAGTTCTTCTTACATTGCCAAGCATTTACTCTAATCTACTTACATGGCACAAGTCAAGTCTAGTAACAAGAACAAGAAAGATTCTTCTTCTAGCAGTAACAATAATCATGCTAAATCCAATGTTGTTCCTTCTAGTAGTTCTGTTGATTCCACTAATGATTCTCTTAGCCAAGTTACACTTGAGCAAGAAAATCGCTTATTGAAGGGAATTATAGAGAAAGGTGTTTACAAGAGCCTTGGCAAAAGTAACCAATTCGAGGAGATTGTACGCAAACAAGGAAGGCACCGGAAGAATCAAGGTGTTGGTTTTGAACGACAGTTCAATGCCAATGGAGTTGAGTGGGAAGAAGATCAATACCCCAAGACGAAGTTTGTTACTCAACAAGAGAAGTACGATCCTACTTCTTTCAAAGGAACACAAGCTCAAGATGATCTTCCACCACAAGACCACAAGCAAAAAAGGCAAGGACAAGCTTCAAGAGGACATTGATGCATTTGAAGAAGCTCCTAAGGCCTTGGTTAAGTGGGTTCCCAAGACTACATCAAGTTCTACTTCATCAAGTACGACCACAACTCCAAGGGTTCCCATCAAGATGATGTGGATCCCAAAGAAGAAGAAGTAGAGAGTTCTTAAGGGTGTCTCCGCCGATATACTTCACTCATATCATTTTGGCTAGGACAAGTGCAATCAACTTCCACATCTTGCACTAGTCCAGGGAGTCACAAACCCTCTAGTTGGTAAGACATGGGACAAGGTAACCTAATGCTTTCATGGACATCATCTTGTGTCTGCATCACTCTATGTCTATGGATATCCTTGTTTGTTCCTTGTGGGACAACCCGTGCAGGTATTGAAAGTGCAACTCACTCCAATGGATTGCTCCAAATGATCAACAACATTGAGCATCCACATCTTCAACATCTACATGAAGTCATCATCAACAAAACCCAAGGTTAGTTCATCCCTCTTAGGGGGGATCCCACATCTAGGGGGAGCTTTACTCTAAAGAATTGAGCTAAAGCAACTCTAATGGTGTGAACACAACAATGCTTTATGTAGAAGTGGTAACCCCACTTGTGCTTAAACGATGAGTATGACCTATGATCAAATGTTCCCATTTAACTCCTAAGTCAATATACTCATATATAGATGACCTAGTCATCACCAGTTGCTTGATAGATGCTAGAATTGGTTATGCATGCTTTGCCACATATTTCATTTGCCATTTTATTGTGTGGGCATGTTGGTTGCATAGCTTACTCATTCGAGGACATCCATTTGTTGCTTTGATTGTTTGGCTTTTTCTCTTTTGCCAAGTGGATGGACAAGAATGCCTAAGAACCTTCTCTAGCTATCTATGCTTTCTTCGTCTCACACTCTATTCATGCTACACCACAAAGTTTGATCAAGTCAGATTTGAACCACTCTGTGTGAGGAGCACTCGGAGTCCCCGATTCGTCATAGACTTAAACTCCCAAAACCTCTTTGTGCATTTCGGTCTGACCAATTCACCCTTTTCGGTCATACTGAGATCACTAAGTTGATCTAGGTTTTGAATCTCGATGCAACCGATTAGAACCTTTCGGTCACACCGAGTTGCAGTAACTGCTCGCAATTTTGCATCTCGGTGCCACCGAGTTGTTCCACTCGGTCACACCGACAGGTTCAGGTTATAAATACTGACGGGTCAAATTTTAGAAAATTTTCCGAAACTCTTCACCTGCGCGTAACCTGCTCTGCCTCTTCGGGTCTCCGGATCGTCTTCTTGCCTCCAGCGACCTCCCGCCACTGGTCTCCGCCGCCGTCAATGACAATCTGCCCCGCCGTTGTCGCCGTAGCAAGTTCACCGCCAAGTTAGGGTATGAACTAGATACTTTGTGCTATTCATTAACTCCGATTCATAGCACATTGCTTTGACATGATTCTTGCCACATATGAAATCATCATGTCCAACGAAAACATCCTGTAGATTAGATTTGATTTGCAAATTTAGGGTTAGGTTTCCGCCGAACTCATCTCGGACCGACCAAATTGTTGAAATCGGTCTCACCGATTTGGCTTAGGCCATTGCACATGTGATTTTCAGTCTTACCGAGAATAGCAAATCGGTGTGACCGAGTTCGATTCTCTATGAAACCCTAGCAGTCTCGATGCCACCGAACTGTGACTCGGACTGACCGAGTTCACTGGTTTAGGTTCTAAAAGCTGCTTCGGTATCACCGAGTTTACAAATCGGTAGCTCCGAAATGCTTTTTGTGGAGAACTAAAACTAAGTTTTGATTCATCTGTTTTGCAAAACCTTTGTACTTTGTGATGCTCATCTACTCTACCTCATCTACAACCTATTCACAGGGTCTGCTGATAGGTTGCCTGAAGATGTCTGATCAAAGTGATAGTCAGAACAAGTCAGAGGAACATGTTTAGTTGAGTGAGGGCACTGGTCCCTCAAGCAGCTATGATGAGGGCAGCAGGAGCACACCCAGTAACTTGCCAAAGGCAGCTACCAGGACAAGGAAGAAGAAAACCTCAGATTCTGAAGATGAGGACTATATTGCTGTTGAGGATGAGGCCACTTCAAGGAAAAAGGTGCTGAAAAAGGATTATGGCACAGCTGCTGCAACTAAGCTAGGAATGAACAGAAAGGCACAAGCAAGAAGAGTTCGAATGTCAAAGGCCAGAGCATCCACTCAAGAGACTTTGGGATCTGAACCCAAAGAGACTGTTGCTGAAGGGAAGAAGAGGAAAGAGAGGGTCAAGAATACCACTGCCAGGATCATTGGCAAGCCCTCTATGATGATGAGATCTGATGAAGAAGAACAAGAGGATGCTGCACCAGCACCCAAAGCTCAGAAACTCATGGGAGATGCATTCAGATCAGGGGCTCCATCTAAGCCCAAAGCTGCTCCCAAAGCTGTTGCTCCAGCTCAAAAGCCTAAACCCACGAGGAACACCAGAAGTATTCCAGCTGAGGAGAAGAACAAGGCCCCAGTGCCTGAAGCTGAAGAAGAAGAAGATGATCCACTTGTTTTGAGAAAACTGAAGACCAATGTCCCTGACCACAATGATGCACATCCTTGTTGCAGAGAACATGAAAATTAGGAAGGATGCAGGACTGAGACAGTGGAGACAGTCTGATCCATATGCTATAAAGAGAAGAACTGTTGTTGACTACAAGTTTCACACTAAGGAACAACAAGACTTTTATGAGACAATTTTGCTTGACAAGAAGCCTATTGTCTGTGACATGAGATGAGTTAACTGGGAGTACATCAAGGAGAATGAAGATCACTATCCAGGTGTTTATGACAGCTTCAAAGCATGTGGAGTTGATACATTTGTTGCCCAGAAGCTCACCAAGTGGAATGATGAGCTGATCATGCAGTTTTACTCCACTTCCCACTTCTACCCAGATGGGAAGATCATCTGGATGTCAGAAGGTACTAGGTACCAATCCTCTATAGAAGAATGGGCTCAGTTGATCAATTCCCTAGAAGAAAATGAAGATGACTTGGATGTTTATGCTGAGAAGAAGAAACACCATAACACTATGGCACACATGTACAAAGAGATCCCATATGATGCTTTGGAAACTCATAAGTTTGGATCTGTCCATTTCTTGTTGTCTGGTTTGCCTACCATCGATTGGATCCTAAGGCACAGATTGCTACCCAAGTCAGGTGATCACAAGATGATCAGAGGACATGCTATCAATTTTCTACATTTGTTTGATGTGCCTCAAAAGTTTAAAGTCACGAGTCTGATTGTGGAGACAATCAAGAGGGCTGCAGCTGATCAGAAGAGATCTTGTGGGTATGCCCCACAAATTCAGGAGCTCGTCAACTCCAAGATGGGCACAGGCAAATATCTATTGGATAAGGAGCACATGCCCATCTACCTGAATTTGAAGACAACACTGTTGTCATGAATGAGAATGAACCATCATCATCTCAAGCACATGAGAAGAGGGACAAGGTAAGGGCAGAGAAAGCTGCAAAGATGCCAACTGCTGAAGAGGCATCTCAAGTGTTCTTGAAGAGCAAGCAAGATCAGCTTGGATACCTGATTGCCTCCACCTTGAGGATTGAGAAGGGCTTGGCCACCCTGACTCAAAACCAGGAGAGCTTGGAGAGGATCATTGAGCAGAAATTCTATGCTCTTGATGTCAAGGTAACTCAGATCCAAACTGCGGTTGAGCAGCTTCAGAAGGAAGTGGAGGAGAAGAAGGGCAAGTCTACTACAAATGCTTTTGCTAGAGTGACTAGAGGACAGAGATCTGCTGCAGTGCCTATTCCAGACACGAGAGCTACTACATCTGCACCAGCAGCCACAGCTTCACTGCCACCAGCTCCAGCAGCCACTCCACTAGCTCCAGCTACATCTACAGACGCTTTCATCCTTGGAGTCATCTCTACACCACCTCATGAAGACCAAGCCTGAGAGTCATTTAACACTATGCATTCTTTGAACTTTTTGGTAACTTGTTGCCAAAGGGGGGAAATGTATAGATCTAGGCTTCGAGAGAGAGTGTTGCTTTTTATCTCTCTTGTTTTTGGTTGAACTTCTTGATTGTGTGCTTGTGAGCTACTTGTTTACTTGTTCGATCATATTCTACCCTTAATGCTTGTTGGATGATATTATCTCTTATATCCTTATATGATCATTCACTTGCTTGGTGATGAGTGCATGCTTTTAACTTCTATCATTCTGAGCACTCCACCAAGATGTATGTGACATGAAAGAGTAACCCATGATCCTAATCGATTGTGCATTTGCATTCAAAAGCAAATCTTAAATAATGCACAAATATAGGGGGACCTCTTGGTTATCACATACTTCTCAAAGCGACGATGTTTTTCAATCTTATTATCATTTGTCAAAGCTTTGATCTATATGTTGTCATCAATTAACAAAAAGGGGGAGATTGAAAGTGCAACTATCCCTGGGTGGTTTTGGTAATTCCTAACAACATATAGCTCATTGAGCTAATGCTATTTCAAGATAAATATTTCAGGAAAGCTCAATGTTTGGCATGGCATGGATGACAATCGTGGACCCCTCAAAATGCTAAGGACAAAAGGATTGGCTCAAGCTCAAAGCACAATACTCTACATTTTTCATTTTAAGTGATCCAAGATCACATTGAGTCCATAGGAAAAGCCAATACTATCAAGAGGGGGTGAGGTGTTGCTTAATGAGTTTCTTGCTCAAAGTGCTTAGTGATATGCTCCAAAAACCCTCAACCACTTTCTCCCATCCACATATGTCCCAGACCAAAAGTCAAACTAGGCCCCACCGAAACTTTCTATCCGGAGCCACCGAGTTCAGTTGACATAGCCACTGCCAGAAACCCTAGTCTTTTCGGTCTCACCGATAGGGATCTCGGTCTCATCGAGATGGCATTGTAATCTCTCTGTTTGCCTTCATAATGTTTCGGTCAAACCGAGATGAGCGATCGGTCCCACTGAGATTGCAATGCAAACTCTCTGTTTCCCTTTCATAATGTTTCGGTCCAACCGAGATGAGCAAATCGGTCCCACCGAGTTTGCCTGACCAACTCTCTGTTTGTCTATTACCAAAATCGGTCTCACCGAGTTTTTGTAATCAGTCTCACCAAGATTATGTTATGCCCTAATCCTAACGATATCAGTCCCACCGAGTTGACATGTCGGTCCCACCGAAATTTCTAACGGTCACATTATAAACTAAATTTGTCTGACCGAGTTTCACGATTCGGTCCCACCGATTTTGGTAAGTTGTGTGTAACGGTTAGATTTTGTGTGGAGGCTATATATTCCCCTCCACCCACTCTTCATTCTTGGAGAGAGCCATCTGAACATGCCTACACTTCCAACATACATTTTCTGAGAGAGAACCACCTACACTTGTGTTGAGGTCAAGATATTCCATTCCTACCACATAAATCTTGATCTCTAGCCTTCCCCAAGTTGCTTTCCACTCAAATCTTCTTTCCACCAAATCCAAATCATGTGAGAGAGAGTTGAGTGTTGGGACACTATCATTGGAAGCACAAGAGCAAGGAGTTCATCAACAACACACCATCTATTACCTTTTGGAGAGTGGTGTCTCCTAGATTGGTTAGGTGTCACTTGGGAGCCTCCGGCAAGATTATGGAGTTGAACCAAGGAGTTTGTAAGGGCAAGGAGATCGCCTACTTCGTGAAGATGTACCCAGTGAGGCAAGTCCTTCGTGGGCGATGGCCATGGTGGGATAGATAAGGTTGCTTCTTCATGGACCCTTCGTGGGTGGAGCCCTCCGTGGACTCGCGCAACCGTTACCCTTCGTGGGTTGAAGTTTCCATCAACGTGGTTGTACGATAGCACCACCTATCGGAACCACGGATAAAAAATCTCCGTGTCAACATTGCATTTGCTTCCTCAAACTCCTCCCTTTACCTTCATATGCAATTGTTTTACATTCCGCTGCTATACTCTTAGAATTGCATGTGTAGGTTGATTGCTTGACTTGTGCTAAGTTGCTAAAATCTGCCAAGAACTAAAATTGGGAAAAGGCTAGATTTTTATTTGGTCAAGTAGTCTAATCACCCCCACTAGACATACTTTCGATCCTACAGGACGACTCCAAAGCCCCCGGCAAGCCTTGCCGGGGATGATCGCTGGGCCGCGGCCAGGCCTGCACTCTGCAGGGTTCCGCCACCTCACCACCACTCCAACATGGAGATAAGCATGCCAGCAAAGAAGGCACCTGCATGGCGGCATGCAGATCTTCGTGGAAGCTTACCACTTTGCCAACACATCTGCTGGTTGGCCAGCGTGGTGCTACACGCCTCGTTGGCTCAGACGCGTGGCAAGGCAAGGGGAAGCGGCGAAGGATGGGATGGCCTCTGTTGCCGTCCCCAATAAAGAAAGAGGACATGTAGGCAACATATTAAAAGCGCTTGTCCTATGTTGATTGAGCGATAAGCTCGTATCACTGTAGCTTGCCACCTCCTGTGTACCACTGTGGCAACCCCTTTGTGTATAAAAGGAGGCCCAAGGCACACAGAGAGAGGATTCGGACTTTTGGACAATGCACACATCATAGATAGTTCAAAATCTCAAGAACACTCATTTAACCAGATAAAGTAGGACTAGGGTATTATGCATGTCCATGGCTCGAACCTGGACAAAAATCCTCTGTGTCCTAACGGCTCGGCCTGCTCTTCGTGCAACTAATCCCCTACCGAATGAAGAAGGGATCCTAGGGACCCCATAGGTGATCGGTTTCCCCGACACCATTACCTGGGTTTGGGCCTGCGGCGGCTCTTCACGTAAGTCGCCCTTCAGGTTATTCACCTAGCCACTTGGGCATTCTTCAGATGTCATCTTCTAAGTCGCCAACAGTGTGACCCAGCGCCTCCTAGGCGGGTCTCACCACGAGATTATATCCCCAACATTAGGCCCAAGATTGATTTGAACATGTTCATGTCAATCTTCACTTTGTCTCGTTGGCGAGTCTTATTTTGATTCTTCACAATATGCGACCTTGAACAAATCATCATAACCTACCATGACGTCGTGTAAAATAATTACAGAAAAATCTGATGACATCACAACGAATTTTCCGCATTAATTATCCATCCAAAAATCGAGGCGCCTCCATTAGTAAGATAATCATATTACCTCCTCGATTTCTGCGGCTGCCATTTCACTGTTAAACTTTTCCTTATAAATAGGAACGGGGGTCCCCTTCTTTCACTTTTACCCTAGTCTCCCCATCTTCTTATTCTTCCTCGTGCCATTAGTCGCCAACGGAGTTCCACCGCGGCCACCGAACTGCACCGAGCACATCTTCGAGGCTGCTGCATCAACCTGTTTAGATTAGAGAATCACGGGACCCCTCCGCTCTTTACTCAAATCCTCAGGTAATGCTCTTTCCTTGGCTCAGATTCACATTAAGGTGCCCTAGTTCACATAGTTCATCATAGTTCATCGTAGTTCATTGTAGTTTATCCTTCCAGTGCTTAGAAAGTAAACTTCAATCCAAAGTCCAGACTGAAGTAGCGTTGTAGCAATTTTAACTCGTATGTTCCAACTCGCATAGATCCCCCCTTTTCGGAAACCATGCACAGACCGCCACTTCTTCCGCTGCTGTAATTTAGGTTTAGCAATTGTTCCTCATTTCTTGAACTGCTCTAGATCCAAAGTTATACGCATAATCTGCAGATCCTGTTTATCTGAGACTTAGCAAAATTTCCACAATCCTAGACCTGTAGATTATTGACCCTCCACAACATGTTTTGGGCGGTTTAAATGATCAATTTCGTAGCCCATTAGCTTCCGATAGCTTAACAATGAACCTATGACCCGCCACCATCTGGCGGCTTAGCAAAGGAAGTTATAACCCGCCAGCCTCTGGTGCTTAACAATGAACTTACGACTCGCCAGCCTCTGGCGGCTTAGCAAACAAACTGATGATCCGCCTTCCTCTGGCGGCTTATAAATTCCAATGACTCATCATATTGCAATATCTTTAATCAGCCATTTAAGCGATTCAACACTAGAATTGTAACCAGCCATACTTCCACCTTTCATCACAACTTATTGCTTTAATCCATCATGACGAGAGCCCCTACATCTTGTGGCTGGGTTGCCTCTAGAGCCTCTGAACTTTTGTTGAATGAATACATGGAGATGGGAGTCTTGCCATCCAAAGAAACCATCCATTGGCGAGCCCCTGGCTTGGAAAGGATCCCTCAGCCCCAGGAGGGTGAGGTAATTGTCTCCACCGATCACCTCCTCTGAGGATTTTTACCACCCGGGTTAAAGTTCTTCTGGGATGTTCTGCACTTCTACAAGCTTCATCCCCAAGACAACGAACCCAATTCCGTCTCGAACATATGCAATTTTCAAGTCTTTTGCAAGGTGTACCTTCAAGACGAACCCAGCGTTGACTTGTTCAGGGAATATTTCTATTTGAACCGCCAAACTGAGATGACAGATGGTCCCAGTCTCAAAATTGGTGGGATCTCTATTCAGAGGCGGAGGAAATATGCCTTAGAGGAAATAATAAAGTTTTTATTTATTTCCTTATTTCATGATAAATGTTTATTATTCATGCTAGAATTGTATTAACCGGAAACTTAGTACATGTGTGAATACATAGACAAACAGAGTGTCACTATTATGCCTCTACTTGACTAGCTCATTGAATCAAAGATGGTTAAGTTTCCTAGCCATATACATGAGTTGTCATTTGATTAACGGGATCACATCATTAGAGAATGATGTGATTGACTTGACCCATTCCGTTAGCATAGCACTTGATTGTTTAGTTTATTGTTATTGCTTTCTTCAAGACTTATACATGTTCCTATGAATATAAGATTATGCAACTCCCGAATACCGGAGGAACACTTTGTGTGCTACCAAACATCACAACGTAACTGGGTGATTATAAAGGTGCTCTACAGGTGTCTCCGATGGTACTTGTTGAGTTGGCATAGATCAAGATTAGGATTTTTCACTCCGATTGTCGGAGAGGTATCTTTGGGCCCTCTCAGTAATGCACATCACTATAAGCCTTGCAAGAAATGTGACTAATGAGTTAGTTACATAATGATGCATTATAGACTGAGTAAAGAGACTTGGCGGTAACGAGATTGAACTAGGTATTGAGATACCGACGATTGAATCTCGAGCAAGTAACATACCGATGACAAAGGGAACAACGTATGTTGTTACGCGGTTTGAACGATAAAGATCTTCGTAGAATATGTAGGAGCCAATATGAGCATCCAGGTTCCGCTATTGGTTATTGACCGGAGACGAGTCTCAGTCATGTCTACATAGTTCTTGAACCCGTAGGATCCGCACGCTTAACGTTCAGTGATGATCGGTAATATGAGTTTATGTGTTTTGATGTACTTAAGGTATTTTGGAGTCCCGGATATGATCACGGACATGACGATGAGTCTCGAAATGGTCGAGACATAAAGATCGATATATTGGATGACTATGTTTGGACTTCGGAAGGGTTCCGGGCAAGTTCGAACATATACCGGAGTACCGGGGGGTTACCGGAACCCCCCAGGGAGTGTAATGGGCTTATTGGGCCTTAGTGGAGAAGAGGAGGGGCGGCCAGGGCAGGCCGCGCGCCCTGTTCTCCTCTAGTCCAAATTGGACAAGGAGGGCGGGCGGCTCCCCCTTTCCTTCCTCCTCTCTCCTTCCCTTCCCCCTTCTCCTACTCCTACTAGGAAAGAAGGAGTCCTACTCCCGGTGGGAGTAGAACTCCCCCTTGGTGCGCCCTCCTCCTTGGCCGGCCGCCTCCCCCTAGCTCCTTTATATATGGGGGCAGGGGGCACCCCAAGACACACAAGTTGATCGTTGATCTTTAGCCGTGTGCGGTGCCCCCCTCCACCATAATCAACCTCGGTCATATCGTAGCGGTGCTTAGGCGAAGCCCTGCGTCGGTAGCTTCATCAACACCGTCATCATGCCGTTGTGCTGACGGAACTCTCCCTCGAAGCTCTACTGGATCGTGAGTTCGTGGGATGTCACCAAGCTGAACGTGTGTAGATCGCGGAGGTGTCGTACGTTCGGTACTAGGATCGGTCGATCATGAAGACATACAACTACATCAACCGTGTTGTCATAATGCTTCCGCTTACGGTCTATGAGGGTACATGGACGACACTCTCCCCTCTCGTTGCTATGCATCACCATGATCTTGCGTGTGCGTAAGATTTTTTTTGAAATTACTACGTTCCCCAACAGTCTTGCCATCCAAAGAAACCATCCATTGGCGAGCCCTTGGCTTGGAAAGGATCCCTCAGCCCCAGGAGGGCGAGGTAATTGTCTCCACTGATCACCTCCTCCGAGGATTTTCACCACCCGGGTCAAAGTTCTTCCGGGATGTTCTGCACTTCTACAAGCTTCATCCCCAAGACAACGGACCCAATTCTGTCTCCAACATATGCAATTTTCAAGTCTTTTGCAAAGTGTACCTTCAAGAAGAACCCAATGTTGACAGGGAATATTTCTATTTGAACCGCCAAACTGAGATGACAGATGTCCCTAGTCTCAAAATTGGTGGGATATCTATTCAAAGGCGGAGGGACATCGTTTTCCCTGCAGCCACACTACCTAGTCATCCCAAAGATTGGAACCATACTTGGTTCTATTGCCAGGACACCTCTCCAGCTGATGAGAATCTCCTCCCGGGTTTCCGCTCGTTCGGGCTTAGCCCCACCCATGAGCTCCCAGACTGTATCAGCATTGTGGAGTAGGCCAAGTACTCTGCCACTTTTTCAATGATAAGGTCCTTGGTAGCCAATGGCCCGACTGGAGTTGGCCTGGTTCGCTACTGGGTCGCATGGAGGATTCTGCCGTTGAGCCAGCTTGGCAGCTTAATGTGTCAGTACACGGGTGACCCTAAAGACCCGCTATACTTCAATCAGACCCGGCCGATTGATCAAGAAATTAACGACTCCGTCAAATCACTGCTCGCGGAGTCTCTGGAGAGCTGTAGCAGAGTGGGGTTAAACCCTTTCTGCTCTCTTAACCCGGCTCCACCTATAAGTATTCTGAATGAATCTTTATCTCATATCTTTTATCTCATGTGCCTCCCATCCTTAACGTACATATGCTCATGCATACAGGCCGGCTCTTCCTTCTAGAAGAAGAAACTGCCAACTGCCCCGCCTGCTAAGAAGCCAAGGGAGAAGACCCGTGCTCCGGCTCGCTGCAAAAAACAAACAGGGCAGGAGATTTTTGAGTTAGATGACTCGGAGGTAGAACTTGACTCCCTTGGTCTATTTTTTGTGCAACTTATTGATGCCAATTCATCTCAGGGACACGTGGAGACCATCCATGCAGAGGAAAGAGAGGTAATTCTTGTCTCTTTCGACTCAGAACTTTACCCATAAGAAAACCCGGCAGGTCATCCGGAAAGTCAAATTATCTCATCCTCTTGCTTATCTGGATCCCAACTTCCTTTTGAAGAAACAACAACATGAGGCAAGGTACGCGACTCAGAGCAGTGGTGGCGGACACCTTGCATTCGGCTTACCCAACACGCTTGGTCCTCGCAAGCGTCACAATAAGGTGCCTCATAGTCCAACTCTTCCTTTCCCAAAGCAGGTCTTATGCGTCAACCTCTTAATTCTTCCAACTCAAATTACTTGAAAACGCCTCCATCATCCTACGACTCTACTGGAACACAGATGCCTGCTTTCAAGATTGCTCCTAGATAAGCATCCTTTCATTTGTTTCAGACTGAACAACTTATGATGTTATACTCATGGTTTTGTACTTCTGTTAGTGGTGTAGCAAAAGCAGGCAAGAAACAAACGGTGGGCGGCTCTTAAAAAGACCCCAAAGCTACTGAGATAGAGAAACAGGTGCCAGGAGACACCAGGAGGCTCAAATCAAAACCCTGACAACCTTGTCAATGACCCACCACCACAGACTGACGCTACAACCTTGGAGGCAATAAACCTCGAGGTTAACCCGGCTGCCAGCCATGATCCGCCGAGCCCTAAGCCGCCCAGTCATGTTAGGCCAACTGAAAGGGCCTCTTCTAAAGAGGCCATTGAAGATGTCGTCATCACCGGGTTTGGCTATACAGATCCGGGAAATCCCACCGTCTTGGCCAAACATAGTGCCAAAGAAGAGTTGCCAGCCGCCAGCAAGGGCAAGCTCAACATGGACCTTCAAGATTATGCACAATTTAACCCCGGCGAGTGGCATGCAGGCTACCTAAGCCACCTGCACACAAGCCGCGACATGGAATGTCACACCCAATATGCGACCCTATCCAAAAGGAACTCGAAGGTCCCACCAAGGATAGACCCGCGTATTGAAACGCTTTTGCAAGGTGGATATCATTACATCAACATTACATAATAGAATTGGGATACATACAAGAGGCATACCATGCCACACAAATACATCAATACAACTTACATAAGAGCACCATCCGACTACGAACGAAACACAAACAGAAACTCAAACGACATCCACCCTGCTAGCCCAGGCTGCCGACCTGGAACCTATCCCCTGATCGAAGAAGCAGACGAAGAACTCAACGCAAGCAAGCATCGCTCTCACGTCATGATCATCGCATAACCTGTATCTGCAATTGTTGTTGTAGTAATCTGTGAGCCACGAGGACTCAGCAATCCCATTACCATGGGTATCAAGACTAGCAAAGCTTAAAGGGAAAGGAAGGGGTAAAGTGGTGAGGCAGCAGCAGCAACTAAGCATATATGGTGGCTAACATACACAAATAAGAGCGAGAAGAGAGCAAGAGGAACGGTCGTCAATTAGTAATGATCAAGAAGTGATCCTGAACTCCTACTTACGTCAAACATAACCCAGAAACCGTGTTCACTTCCTGGACTCCGCCAAAAAGAGACCATCACGGCTACACACGCGGTTGATGCGTTTTAATTCAGATCTGGTGTCAAGTTATCTACAACCGGACATTAACAAATTCCCATCTGCCTATAACCGCAAGCACGGCTTTCGAAAGTTTATACCCTGCAGGGGTGTCCCAACTTAGCCCATGATAAGCTCTGGCGATCAACGAAGGATATACCTTCTCCCAGGAAGACCCGGTCAGACTCAGAATCCCGGTTTACAAGACATTTCGACAATGGTAAAACAAGACCAGCAAAGCCGCCCGATGCGCCGACAAATCCCGATAGGAGCTGCACATATCTTGTTCTCAGGGCAACACCGGATGAGACTAGCTACGAGTAAAACCAACCCTCAAGTTGCCTTGAGGTGGCCCCGCAGGCAGCTCAGTTCAGACCAACACTTAGACAAGCACTGGCCCGGGGGGGGGGGGCTAAAATAAAGATGACCCTCGGGTTGGCCGACCCAAGGGAAAGGTAGGTGGTCGTGAGGCAAATGGTAAAACCAAGGTTGGGCCTTGCTGGAGGAGTTTTATTCAAAGCGACCTGTCAAGGGGGTCCCATAAATCACCCAACCGCGTAAGGAACGCAAAATCCGGGAACATAACACCGGTATGACGGAAACTAGGGCGGCAAGAGTGGAACAAAACACCAGGCAAAAGGCCGAGTCTTCCACCCTTTACCAAGTATATAGATGCATTAATAATATAAGAGATATTGTGATAACCCAACCAAAATCCTGTCCACCATGGAGCAATCTTCAACTTCACCTGCAACTAGCAACGCTATAAGAGGGCTGAGCAAAGCGGTAACATAGCCAAGCAACGGTTTGCTAGGAAGGGTGTCAAAGGTTAGAGGTTCATGGCAAATTGGGAGGCTTGATGAGCAAAAGATAGGTAACGCGGCATATCGATAGAACGAAGCAACTAGCATAGCAATGATAGTAGTGAGATCCAGGGTAGCGGTCATCTTGCCTGAAATCCCGCTAGGAAGAAGAACGAGTCCATGAAGAAGACGAACGGATGAAGCCGAACCAAGCGTAGACGAACGAATCCTCACGATCGCAACGAAATGGGAACTATCGATAAGAAGCACACAACATGGTAAACACACCACACATATACAAGACATGATGCACAACCAAGCATGATGCATGACAAAGCTACATGAGGCTACTCATGGCAAGAGATGATGCAAACAAGAGCAACACATCAAGGCAAGTTTAAATGAGGCCGGGAACAACATATAACAATTCCGGTAAGTCCTCATAAGCAAATTTCGAAGTTGGTCCAGATCTGAATAAACCTTATGTTCAAGTTGTTAAACAGCAAGTTAAGATGCACCAAGATGATCTACACGAGATTCTAGTCAAGTTACATATAAAGTTCACTTAGTTCGGAGCTACGGCCTAGAAGATATGAGCAAAACAAGTTAAACAAGGCATTGATGCAAAATGCACCCGAACATCAAGTAAACACCTCAAAACATGGATGCAACATGATAATATGAAACTACATGCAATTCTAAGCAAGTTTCATATAGAGCACACTCAAAACGGAGCAACGGTTCAACACACATACACATGAAACAAGTTTAAAGGACAAGCTGTCCAAAACAGCAACTAGGCATATTGCAAGCATCAAAACAACATGCTACAGGACCTCAACAGGAAAACAAAAGGCATGGGCATGATGTACAGGTAAAGCATAACAAAACATGAACACTGAGCTCTCTCCAGAAATCACTAGAACATGCTCAAACACACATGGAAAGATTGCCAATAATAACAGTTCAGACTTTGCAGAAAATAACATCAGATTGCAATGTTCAGAGCTATCAAACAACATGTTACAGGAACTTATCATGGAAAACAAAGGCATGGCATGAATCTACTAATTGCATAGAACAAAAGTCCCTTACTGGCCATAAGCCAAAAAGGATCAGAAAATATGATGGCACCCACGTAAACATGGCAAGTTATATTACAGATTCAAACATGGCAGGAACAACGATAAGTAGGCATGTTGGTGAGTTTGTACCACTCACCACAGAGCAATACATGGCATGGCAAGGCAACCAACAGTAAGAAGACATGTTTGTGAAGCTAATAATGGTAATAGAAAGTTCATAGGGTGCATGGAACACTAGCAACAATCATGGCAACAACTGAACTTAATGTTAACAGGCTGACAGCAACATTATTTAGCAACTTTGGAGCAAGTTATGAACAAGCTACAACAAGCTATAAATGCAACCAGGGGCATGGATGGTTATAGGATGATATGTAGAACAAAACATATTTAGTGATCATCTCCAGATTATGCATACAATGACTTGTAGCAGCAGGTTTACATAGCATCACCAAATAACAGATTCACCATAGCAAAACAGCAACAGCAAGTACACTACTTAACAAGCTCGATTCACTCACCACAAAGCATTGCATGACAAGATAAGCATAGCATCATCAAGAATACATGTTTGTGAAACAATCCAAGGCAAGAACAAGTTCATAGCATGGAAGGATCAACTACAACAACCTTGGCAAAATTGAATAACATGTAAACAATCTGCCAGGAAACATTTTGGAGCAAAAGTAGAGCACGAAAATGACATGCTAGACTACTCCATAATTGCAAACAGGGGCATGAATGGCTAGATAAAAACCATATGTTCAAAACATCCTTACTGAAGTATCTCAAAATACGCATGGATCTCTCTGTAGCATCAAGTTTACATGGCATCAAAATAACAGCAGAACAGGGACTAAAATCAGCAACATCACGATGACTAGTTTGCATGCTTGTGCTAGTCACCACATTGATCACAAAAATACATGGTAAGCACCTCTGTAAAGAAGACATGGCATAGTTCAACACACATGTAGACATCAACCTCATAGGATGCACACATCAATCATGGCAAAAATGAGAAAAGAGCATGTTCTGTTAACAGACAGCAGACAACATCATGAAGCACTCTTGCAACAATGATTCAGGCATCAATATGAGCTCAAATGAACATGATGCAATGGAATGAAATGTTGTACTCGTCGAGGCGAACAATTTGACATATTACACGCACGAAACGGAGCTACGGATGCAGAGATACGGCATGATGAACAAGGCATGAAAATGTCAAAATATTCGGGACTTAGACGAAAATATACCCTCCAAAAAGTCAACTCGGGATGGAGATATCCGGGACGCGGGGATCCCGTTTGCTTCGTCTCCTGGTGGATCTATTCCATCTTCTCTCCGGTGAGGCGGGGCGGTTGCGGCGAGGAGCTCCGGCGAGGAGGAGGTCGGAGGAGGCACGGGAGATGGCCAGGAAGGCCGGGCGCGGCACGGCGACGCGGAGGAGGGACACGGCGTCACGACAAGGAGGCGAGGTGGCGGCGGCGCTCCGCGGCGGAGGCGGGCGCCTGCGGGCGGAGGGCGGCGGCGGCCGGCCGGCTCGAGCGCGTGGCCGGGGCGGCGCCGGCGGGGGCTGCCGGGGCGGGACCGGGCTGCGGACGGCGGGGCGCGGAGGCGTGCTCCGGCGGTGGAGGGGCCGAGCCAGGAGGCGGCGCTCCGCGGGGAAGCTCGCCGGCGGCGAAGAACTCCGGGCGGTCGGGGTCGCCGGAGGAGGCGAAGGGCGGCGGTGCGGGCTTCGGCGACGGGGTGCGCGGGCTCGCGCGGGCCGGCCACGGGCCCCGCGGGCCACGGCGGCGCGGGACAGGCGGCGGGGACACGTGGCGGGCAGAGATTCGGTGGGTGGCGGCGGCTGCTGAGGTGGCGGCCTCTGATTGGCCCGGAGGACGTGGCTGAGGGCGGTGGACACGTCCGTCGGCGCACGGACATGTCCGGCGGGCGAGAGGGAGGCTAGGCTAGGGTTTGATCCGCGAAAAAGGACGGGGAGGACGTTTATATAGGTAGAGAGAGCTAGGAGAGTCCAAATGAGGAGCGGTTTTCGCCCACATGATCGTGATCGAACGACCGAGAGCATGGAGGGGAGTTGCTGGGTTTTGGGACACTTTGGAAGGGTGTTGGGCTGCAAGAAGAAAGAGGCTTTTACGGTTACCCGGTTAACCGTTGGAGTATCAAACAACCTCCAAATGGCACGAAACTTGACAGGCGGTCTACCGGTGTTATACCAAGGCCGCTTGGCAAGACTTGGTCCATTCCGAGAAAGTTTAACACCCGCACATGAAACATGGTCTCAGAGGGGGCGACGGGCGCGCGCGAAAGTTCCGGACTCCGAACGGACAATGGAGAGAACCGAGAGAACCCGAACGGATGCAAGTTTTGAAAAACATGCAGATGAAATGCAGATGATGACATGGCAAAATGCAACACACAAGCAAAAGACATGGCAACAACGGCGAATAACTGGCAGACAACTGGCGCATCGAATCCGGGGCGTTACATGGAAGCTGGCCGTCAATCTGATGAGGCAGAAGTACGAGGTACAAAATAAACCTCTTTGCATTAATTCATCTATGCATAGTCATATAGCCCCCAAGGGTCGGCTTATCCTACCAAGGATGAGTCGGGTCTTGAAGCCATTTACTTTGAACAAAGCCAGATGTAGCCCTCCAGGGCCGGCTTACCCTGACAAGGATGATCCGGGTCTTCAGATCAGTGACTTTGAACAAAACCATATGTAACCCTCTAGGGCGGGCTTATACTTACAAGGATGAGCTGGGTCTTCAGATCAATGACTTCGAACAAAACCATATGTAGCCCTCCAAGGCCGGCTTATCCTGACAAGGATGAGCCAGGTCTTCAAATCAGTGACCTTGAACAAAACCATATGTAGCCCTCCAGGGCCGGCTTAACCTAACAAGGATGAGCTGGGTCTTCAAATTTGAAAATGACCCACATTATCCCCCAAGTGCCAAGTATATTGCTTGCAATGTGCTCGGGACTTATAAAATTATTCCAGAATAACTTTAATCAATGCTAACTTTGTTCTGTCATCTCCAATCCTTCTTCGGGAAGCTTTAAACCTGAAGGAGTCGGAACTAGGCGAGCTAGCGAAGAAGATTAAGCATCAAGAAGCTGAGACTGTGAAGGATGAATCCAAATTCTAGTTTTCATTGAAAGAAAACAAAGAACTTAAACCTAAATTTGCCACGGAGAGAGCCGCTGGGAAACTGAGAAAGTCGCCTTATTAAAATGCGCCGAAGATGCCGAGGCTCAGCTTAAGCCGTTCACTGAAGAGCTTGCCGGCTTAACACAACAGATAACCCATATGACAGTCGCCATCTTTGGTAAGATTCATGTGCAACTCATTACTTGTCTTAATACTTCTTCAACCCACCTAGTAATGCTTAATATACAAACTTTAACTCCTTGGTATACTTCATTTGGGAAACAAAGGTACCTTCCTTAGTTTGCTTGATTTTCAAACCAAGAAAGAATTTGAGTTCACTCATCATAGACATCTCAAACTTCTCCGACATTAGCCTTCCAAACTTTTCACTAAAATGAGGGTTAGTCGAACCAAATATGGTATCATCCACATAAATTTGGCACACAAATAATTCACCATTAACCCTTTTAGTAAAAAGTGTAGAATCAATTTTTCCAATTTCAAATCCTTTTTCAATAAGAAACTTAGTCAAGCATCTATACTATGCTCTAGGAGCTTGTTTAAGACCATAAAGAGCTTTGTGAAGTTTGTAAACATGATCGGGTTTCTTGGGATTAACAAAGCTGGGAGGTTCTTTAACATAAACTTCCTCCTCAATTTCACCATTTAGAAAAGCACTTTTTATGTCCATTTGATATAAAGTAATATCATGATGATTGGCATAAGCAAGTAAGATGCGTATGGACTCAAGTCTAGCAACTGGGGCATATGTCTCACCGTAGTCCACGCCTTCGACTTGAGTGTAGCCTTGAGCGACGAGACGAGCCTTGTTGCGTACAACTTGTCCATCTTCATCCTGCTTATTCCAAAACACCCATTTGGTTCCAATGACATTGTGCTTCTCATCGGGATTTTCAACCAACGTCCATACTTGGTTCCTCTCGAAATTGTGTAGCTCTTCATGCATAGAGTTCACCCAATCAGGATCATCAAGAGCATCTTCAACCTTCATACATTAAATACTAGAAATGAATGAGCAATGTTCACAGAAGTTAGCCAAACGTGTTTTAGATCGAGTAATTCTCCCGGTTTGAATGTCATCGAAGATTTGTTTAATGGGGTGATCTCATAAGACTCTTGCTCGAACTCGTGAGAGCTTTTGTTTGGGTCGGGGTGGAACATCCTCTTCATTGTCTTGTTCTTCCTCATGTCCTTCTTCATTGTTGTTAGCGTTGTTGTTTTCTTGTGGAGGTGGAGAAGGAGCTCGATGAGGTTCATCTTGTTGTACTTCCTCGTTTCCTTTGTCTTGACGTGTTCCACTCATGGATGCCTCCAAGTCAACTTGTGGTTCACCTTGTCGTGAAGTTGAGGCTTCCACTTGAATGGACGAGGTACTCTCCTTCACCTCCGTTGGGTGAATCTTGCCAATAGACAAGTCTAGAATTGCTTCTGAGGGATGTTTATCTCCTACATCAATTGGCAATTGCTCTACTTGCAAGCTGTTAGATTCATCAAACTTCACATCTATCGTAACTTCAACCTTTCGGGTGAAATTGTTGTAGACACGGTAAGTGTGAGAGTTTGAGCCATAACCGAGTAGGAGACCTTCATGAGACTTAGGTGAAAATTTTGAACGACGATGCTTGTCAAGAATGTAACACTTTGAGCCAAATACTCAAAGTATCCAACTTGGGGTTTGTTACCGGTGAGAAGCTTGTATGTTGTCTTGCCGAGAAGCTTGTGAAGATATAGTCAATTTGTTGTATGACAAGCTATCTCAACCGCTTCCGCCCAGAAGTGTCTTGGCGTCTTGTATTCATCAAGCATCATTCTTGCCATCTCAATGAGTGTCCGGTTCTTCCTCTCAACAACTCCATTTTGTTGAGGTGTCTATTTAGCTGAGAACTCATGTGAAATCCCTTCTTCGTGAAGAAAGGTATCCACATTGGCGTTCTTGAACTCCGTTCTGTTGTCACTCTGAACCTTCTTGATCTTCACTTCAAATTTATTTTGGGCCTTCCTAGCGAAGTTCTTGAAGATCTTTTGGACCTACAATTTGTCATCAAGAAAGAACACCCACGTAAATCTTGAAAAATCATCAACAATGTCCAATCTGAATGAGTTACCACTGAGACTCTTGTAGGTGTTGGGACCAAAAAGACCCATATGAAGTAGCTCAAGTGGTCTTCTCGTGGTCATGATATTCTTCACAGGACGACTTCCTCCAAATTGTTTTCCTGCTTGGCAAGCACTGCAAAGTCTATCCTTCTCAAGTATAACATATTTAACACCAAGGATATGATCACCTTTAATAAGCTTATCAAGATTCCGCATGCCCACGTGACCTAACCTTCTATGCCACAACCAGCCTTTAGAAGATTTAGCAATTAAGCAAGTTCTAGATTGAGCCTTTTTAGTGAAGTCAACAATGTATAGATCACCCCTACGTATACTGGTAAAGTTTTGGATGGTCTAGATACGAAAAGTAAATAGGCAATCTACTTCAGTATCTTGGCTATAATTATCTCTTTGAAACACTTGGCAATCTACTTCAGTAAATGGGACATTGAAACTGAAATCAGCTAGTCTAGATACGGAAATTAAATTATAGCCAAGAGATTCCACGAGCATAACATTTTGGATGGAGCTGTCATGTGAGATGGCCACCTTACCAAGGCCAACCACCTTCCCCTTTGAGTTATCACCAAAAGTGACATACTTTCGGGGACCATTATTTTTAGCAAGCTCTCGAATCATGTCCTTGTCTCCGGTCATGTGATCGGTACATCCACTATCAAGAACCCATTCCTTTCCTCCGGCCATGTAACCACGAAGGTTAGCCATAAGACCAAAGTGTCTCATTGACTCATCAAGATCAAAGTCACTATCATCATCCTCATCATAATATCCATGCTCAACATCGTCTTATGATTGATCATCACCTAGAGAGAGTGATTCATTAGATTTATGATCATGACAATGTGCATATTTATGAATTCTAATGACTTGTGAGATGATGCTACTAATGACTCCAACATCTTCTTTGGCACACATAAGGTCACGAAGCTCAAATAGACAATCATCAAATTTAGAATCACTAGGTTTCATTTTGTGAAAAGCAATGGACTTTTGAAGAATTTCATCTAAATTTTTCAAGGAACAGTTTGGAAAGCGTTGATCAAGATATCTCCATATAGTATAAGCACATTCAAATGTAGGCAAGCATACAAGAAAATTTCTAGGCAATCCTCTCATGATAAGATCAATAGTTCTAAAATTGCGGGTCATGTCAAGATACTCATCGGGGGTAGGATGCAAGGGATCTATAGGAGGCACACAAGGGCTAGTAACATACTTGTTCAAATTATATTCATTGAAAATCTCAAGCATCTCATTTTTTCCAAGCACTATAGAACTCTCCATCAAGCATAGACACTCTACATCTAATACTCCCAATCGTAGACTCATCCATCTTCCTCCAATGGTGATTAAACCAAAGCAATGGAGACCAATGCTCTGATACCAATTCAAAGGATCGAGAACAAGTGTCTAGAGGGGGGTGATTAGACCCTTAACAAGCAAAAGTAGCAGTTTTTTAGTTTTTTCAAGTTGAGGTTGAGTTTTAGCACAAGTTTAAGCATTCACAATACATTTCAAGCAAGCATGGCAAGAGTATAAGCAGTGGAAAGTAAAGGGATGGGATTGGAATGTGCAAACGCAATGAAGACACGGAGATTTTTGGCGTGGTTCCAATAGGCGGGGCCATCATACATCCACGTTGGTGGAGACTTCAACCCACGAAGGGTAATGGTTGCACAAGTCCACAAAGGGCGCCACCCACGAAGGGTCCACGAAGAAGCAACCTTGTCTATCCCACCATGGCCATCGCCCACGAAGGACTTGCCTCACTCGGGTAGGTCTTCATGAAGTAGGCGATCTTCTTGCCCTTAAAAATCCCTTGGTTCAACTCCACAATCTTGTTGGAGGCTCCCAAGTGACACCTAACCAATCTAGGAGACACCACTCTCCAAAAGGTAATAGACGGAGTGTTGATGATGAACTCCTTGCTCTTGTGCTTCAAATGATAGTCTCCCCAACACTCAACTCTCTCTCACACACACATATTTGGCTGTGGTGGAAAGAAGATTTGAGTGGAAAGTAACTTGGGGAAGGCTAGAGATCAAGATTCTTGTGGTAGGATTGGAATGTCTTGGTCTCAACACATGAGTAGGTGGTTCTCTCTCAGAAAATAAGTAGTGGAAGTGTAGGCATGTTCTGATGGCTCTCTCCTGAATGGAGATGGGGTGGAGGGGTATTTATAGCCTCCACACAAAATCCAACCATTACACACATTTGACCCAACTCGATCAGACCAAATAGAAGAATTCGGTGAGACCGATTCAGTTCAAAATGTGAACATTAGGAATCTAGGTGGGACCAACATGATCAACTTGGTGGGACCGATGTGCTAGGGCTATGGCAAAACCACATCTCGGTGAGACCAATTCCAGCAATGAGCAAACAGAGACTAGGTCAGACAAACTCGGTGGGACCGATTGCACATTTTGGTGAGACCGAAATAATTACAATAGGCAACAGAGAGTTTGCAAGGCCATCTCGGTGAGACCGAGATCTGTATCGGTGAGACAGTATTGTCTAGGGTTTCTGGCAGTGGCTATGTCAAATAAACTCGATGGTGCTGGTTAGATCAGTTTGACTTTAGGTTTTGGACATATTTGGAAATGTGAAAGTGGTTGAGGGTTTTGGAGCAATATCACTAAGCACTTTGAGCAAGTAGACCATTAAGCAACACCTCATCCCCTTTTAATAGTATTGGCTTTCCTATGGACTCAATGTGATCTTGGATCACTAAAATGAAAATGAAAAGTCTTGAGTCCTTTGCCAATCTTCATCCTTAGCATTTTGAAGGGGTTCCAAATCCTCTTGTACTTGCCACGCCATTGTTGAACTGATCTGAAATATACTCGATAAAAGTATTAGTCCAATAAGAGACATGTTCTCATTAATTACCAAAATCACCTAGGGAGCACTTGTGCTTTCACACTGGATGCCCAGAGTTCAAAGATGACGGGTCTATCTTCGAGGAGCAAGACTTCAACAACTGCATCAGGGAGATGCGTCCCGTAGTCTGCAAGCTTATCGATGATCTGAACTTAAACCATTATACGACAGCTTATGATGAGAACAACAACAAAATTAAGCCGCCCACCCATGATGTGAGAACCTTGTTCCTTCGAGGTGTAAGCACATCTTCACCCCTGACCTTGACCCGTCCATTATTATTAATGATGAAGCCACATTCGAGGCCTTAACTGGCATTGACTGGAAATTGGCTGACCTTCAGATGGCCGAAGATGAAGAGTCGGTGGTGGATGACCCAGAGCCTTCAAGTCGCCAAGGAGAGGACTAGTTATAGCGGTGATGATCCAGGCGGCTTTCAGGCCGGCTTAGAAGAGCGCAATTCCATAAATACTTGAGTTAAATCTTTTGGGCTTAACGAAAGAGCCTTGTAATAAGGTAGCCTGGAAACAATAATCCGCCCGGTCATGCCATCGCGCATGTTTATCACACAACTTTGATCCAGTAGTTGCACTTTCACTACCTGCTTGACCTTACCATATATGAATCGTGCAATGTTCCTGCTTTTCATCAAGTCTTATATATTTTGCACAGACCCATCAACATGCACACCAGCAGTTTAGATGCAAGAACATGTTTACGGATCACAAAAACCCTCAAAGGCTCAACACCTCATATAAATCATGTCGGTAGCTGTGTAATTAATAACAAACTGGCAACAATAGGCCATCAGCAATGGCGGTTCATCAAACGCCTAGATTTGTAGCCTTGTAACAATGGCTATCCAAGTCAAAATAGCCTGGCGACTTAAAGTCCAAAACCAGGGCGGGTTATCAAACCCGAAGTCTCATAAGCTTATTCAAAAGCTGAAAAAATCATCAATATGGCCGCAGAGCCCAAATAAACATATTGGCGGTTTAAAAATCAGAAAACCACGGTGGAAGACAACTCAAAATGCTCAAAGATGAGCAACATAACTCGGATCCTCATGACCCAGAAATCTCTTCAGTTGCATATAAAGCACAAACTTAAGGTCGCAAAAGTAGTTAAAAAACCAAAGATAGAAATTACGCAAATCTCAAATTTAAGCCGGCTGTCAAGGCACGACTCAAAAGGTTGGCTCACAGGACGCAAAGTTTCTTTCAAGGCACAAAGGTGTGGTTCATCCTAGCTCACTGTAAGCCGGCTCTCTCGTGACACAAAACATTCATTTTAACCTTGACAAGTTCAGGGTTTGTAATAAGATTGACTTGTCAAGAGTTCGGCGGGTCACCTGGTGGAGTAGCAAGTTGCAAACAGGTAGGATGAATGCAAAATTTGGCAACTCAGGCCGGATCAAGAGGGTATGAAAGCTAAACCCAGTGGGTTGGAAGCCCCCAAGTGACCTTATGATCAACTAATAAAGACTCAGCTACACAGAAATGAAACAACAGAGGCCCTGAATTTTTCAGGGATGTCGGCTTTACTATATTGATCATAAAAAGGTATATTCATTAGAAGAAATATGTACAATTATAAGAGCCAGCAGCTCAGGTGTAATAAGGTCGAAGATGAGCAATGTTCCAAGGATGGCGGATCTCCTCTTCAGACTTATGGGAATCATTGTGCTCTCACACATCAATGAGGTAATAAGACCCATTCTTGAGATCCTTGCTGACCACAAAAGGCCCCTCCCAAGGGGGGGAGAGTTTATGCATCCCTGTCTGGTCTTGAATCAAACAGAGCACTAGATATCCTTCTTGAAAGGCTCGGCTGCAAACTCTACGACTATGATAGCGATGTAGATCTTGCTGATATATCGCCGAACGAGCCGCCGCAAGGTCATGCTCTTCATCCAGAATATCAAGCGTGTTCTACCGTGCCATCTCGTTATTAGCTTCAACATAAGCCTCCACTCTAGGCGAGTCGTGATGAATATCACTTGGGAGAACCGCCTCTGCACCATAAACCATGAAGAAAGGCATAAAGCCTGTTGACCTGTTGAGGGTGGTGTTAATACTCCAAAGCACTTAGGGCAACTCCTCTACCCAACAACCCAATATTCACTACAAGGGAACCATAAGCCGGGGCTTGATGCCTCTCAAAATTTCTTGATTAGCTCGCTCTGCCTGTCCATTAGACTGTGCGTGATCCATCGAGGAAACATCAAGACGAGTATTCTCTCTTTGGCAAAACTCCTTCATAGCACCCTTAGAAAGATTAGTGCCATTATCAGTGATGATACTATGAGGGTATCCAAAGTGGAAGATCAACTTTTTCACAAACTGAACCATCGTAGCAGCCTCGCAATTGCTAACTGGCTCTGCCTCAACCCACTTGGTGAACTTATCAACCGCCACCAAAAGGTGGGTCTTCTTGTCTTTAGGCGTCTTGAAAGGTCCAACCATATCAAGCCCCCAGACTGCAAACGGCCAAGTTATTAGAATCATACGCAATTCTTGAGTTGACACATGAGCTTGTCTCGAAAATTTCTGACACTCGTCACACTTGCTGACGATATCTTCTGCATCAACATGAGTCGTTAACCAATAAAACCCATCACTAAAAGCTTTAGCCACCAAATATTTAGAGCCGTCATGATGGCCAGAATCGCCTTCATGAATCTCTCACAAAATTTCACGACCCTCCTCAGGAGAAACACAACATTGAAACACACCTGTCACACTGCACCGGTGCAACTCACCGTTGATGCTGGTCATAGACTTAGATCTCCTGGTTATTTGCCTTGCCAAAGTTTCATGTCCAGGTAACTCGCCTCGGGTTATATATGACAAGTAGGGGATCGTCCAATAAGAATAGCATGGAGAGCCACCACAAGTTGTGCCTCTGGGTCAGGGACAACAATATCTTCCTCCATTGGCAACTTGACCGAAGGATTGTGCAAAACATCAAGGAACACATTAGGGGGCATCGGCTTACGTTGAGACCAAAGCCGGCTCAAATCATCAGCCGCCTCATTCTTTCATCGGTCAAGGTGATCCACTTGATACCCCTTAAAATAACCAGCAATTTTATCAACCGCCCAGCAATAAGCCACCATGAGCAGGTCTTTAGAGTTCCACATGCCTGAGACTTGCTGAGCCACAAGATCTGAATCACGCAAGCACCTGACCCGGCTTAAGTTCATCTCTTTAGCCATACGAAGCCCATGAAGCAATGCTTCATACTCAGCTGCATTGTTAGTACAAGGAAACATTAGCCTCAAAACATAACAGAATTTGTCACCTCGTGGGGAAGTTAAAATAACTCCAGCCCCCGAGCCCTCCAACTGTCTGGATCCATCAAAGTGTATCTTCCAATATGTGTTATCAGGCTTCTCCTCAGGTATCTGCAACTCTGTCCAGTCATTGATGAAATCCACCAAAGGTTGAGACTTAACAGCTATCCTTGGCACATATTTTAGGTTATGAGGTCCAAACTCAATTGCCCACTTAGCAATCGGGCATGTAGCCTCTCTATTTTGAATAATATCTCCGAGAGGAGCAGAGCTGACCACAGTAATGGGATGACCAAGGAAATAATGCTTCAACTTTCAACTCGCCATGAACACCCCAAAAACCAGTTTCTGCCAATGTGGATATCTTTCCTTGGACTCAGTCAACACCTTGCTGACATAATAAGCCGGTCGCTGATACGTCTCCAACGTATCTATAATTTTTGATTGTTCCATGCTATTATATTACCTGTTTTGGATGTTTATGGGCTTTACTTTACACTTTTATATCATTTTTGGGACTAACCTACTAACCGGGGGCCCAACACGTATTGCTGTTTTTTTGCCTATTTCAGTATTTCGAAGAAAAGGAATATCAAACGGAGTCCATTGGAATGAAACCTTCGGGAGCGTGATTTTTGGAACAAATGTGATCCAAAGCACTTGGAGTGCAAGTCAAGAAGCAGCCGAGGCGGCCACGAGGGTAGAGCCCCCCCCCTTACTGGGCGCGCCCCTATCTCGTGGGCCCCTCGGGCGTCCACCGACGTACTTCTTCCTCCTATATATACCCGCGTACCCCGAGAACATCAGCACAGACCATGAAAACCTAATTCCACTGCCGCAACCTTCTATATCCGCGAGATCCCATCTTGGAGCCTTCGTTGGCGCTCCGTCGGAGGGGGAATCGATCACGGAGGGCCTCTACATCATCTCCAAGGCCTCTCCAATGAGTTGTGAGTAGTTTACAATAGACCTTCAGGTCCATAGTTATTAGCTAGATGGCTTCTTTTCTCTCTTTGGATCTCAATACCATGTTCTCCTTGATCTTCTTGGAGATCTATTTGATGTAACTCTTTTTGCGGAGTGTTTGTCGAGATCCGATGAATTGTGGGTTTATGATCAAGTTTATCTATGAGAAATATTTGAATCTCCTCTGAATTCTTTTATGTGTGATTAAGTTATCTTTGCAAGTCTCTTCGAATTATCAGTTTGGTTTGGCCTACTAGATTGATCTTTCTTGCAATGGGAGAAGTGCTTAGCTTTGGGTTCAATCTTGCGGTGTCCTTTCCCAGTGATAGCAGGGGCAGCAAGGCACGTATTTTATTGTTGCCATCGAGGATAAAAAGATGGGGTTTATATCATATTGCATGAGTTTATCCCTCTATATCATGTCATCTTTTTTAATGCGTTACTCTGTTCTTTATGAACTTAATACTCTAGATGCATGCTAGATAGCGGTCGATGTGTGGAGTAATAGTAGTAGATGCAGGCAGGAGTCAGTCTACTTGTCATGGACGTGATGCCTATATACATGAACATGCCTAGATAATCTCATAATTATTCGCTTTTCTATCAATTGCTCGACAGTAATTTGTTCACCCACCATAATACTTATGCTATCTTGAGAGAAGCCACTAGTGAAACCTATGGCCCCCGGGTCTATCTTCTATCATAAAAGCTTTCAATCTACTTTTATTTGCATCTTTACTTTTCCAATCTATATTATAAAATACCAAAAATATATTTATCTTATCATACTATCTCTATTAGATCTCACTTTCGCAAGTGGCCGTGAAGGGATTGACAACCCCTTTATTGCATTGGTTGCGAGTTCTTGTTTGTTTGTGTAGGTGCGTGGGACTTTTGAGGAGCCTCCTACTGGATTGATATGTTGGTTCTCAAAAACTGAGGGAAATACTTACACTACTATTGCTGCATCTCCCTTTCCTCTTCAAGGAAAACCAACGCAAGCTCAAGACATAGCAAGAAGGATTTCTGGCACCGTTGCCGGGGAGGTCTTCGCTCAAGTCAAGACATACCAAGTACCCATCACAAACTCATCTCCCTCGTATTTACATTATTTTCCATTTGCCTCTCGTTTTCCTCTCCCCCACTTCACCCTTGCCGTTTTATTCGCCCTCTCTTTCCCAATCTCATCTCTCTTTCGTTTGCCTTTTTGTTTGCTTGTGTGCTGGATTACTTGTCGTGATGGCGCAATATAATACCAAATTGTGTGATTTCTCCAATCAAAATAATAATTATTTCCTTAGTACTCTGATTGCTCCTCTTAATGATGTTGAGTCTTGTGAAATCAATGCTGCTTTGTTGAAACATGTTACGAAAGATCAACTCTGCGGCCTTCCGAGTGAAGATGCCACTACCCATCTAAACAACTTTGTTGATTTGTGTGAGGTGCAAAAGAAAAAAGATACGGATAATGATATTGTTAAATTTAAATTATTTCCGTTTTCACTTAGAGATCGTGCTAAAGTTTGGTTTTCGTCTTTGCCTAAGAATAATATTGATTCATGGAACAAGTGCAAATATGCTTTCATCTCTAAGTATTTTCCTCCTGCTAAGATCATCTCCCTTAGGAATGATATTATGAATTTTAAACAACTTGATCATGAGCATGTTGCCCAATCTTAGGAAAGAATGAAATTGATGATTCGCAATTGCCCTACTCATGGTTTGAATTTATGGATGATCATACAAAAAATTTATGCCGGATTGAATTTTGCTTCTAGAAATCTTTTAGATTTGGCCGAGGGAGGCACATTTACGGAAATCACCTTAGGAGAAGATACTAAACTCCTTGATAATATTATGGCTAATTATTCTCAATGGCACACCGAAAGATCTACTAGTAAAAAAGTGCATGCTATAGAAGAAATTAATGTTTAGAGTGGAAAGATGGACGAACTTATGAAATTGTTTGCTACTAAGAGTGCTCCTATTGATCCCAATGATATGCCTTTGTCTACTTTGATTAAGAATAATAATGAATCTTTGGATGTGAATTTTGTTGGTAGGAATAATTTTGGTAACAATGCTTATAGAGGAAACTTTAATCCTAGACCATTCCCTAGTAATTCCTCTAATAATTATGGAAATTCCTACAATAATTCTTATGGTAATTTTAATAAGATGCCCTCTGATTTTGAGAATAGTGTGAAAGAATTTATGATTTCTCAAAAGAATTTTAATGCTTTGCTTGAAGAAAAATTGCTTAAAGTTGATGATTTGGCTACGAACATTGATAGACTCTCGCTTGATGTTGACTCTTTGAAACTTAGATCTACTCCTCCTAAGCATGATACAAATGAGTCTCTCAAAGCTATGAGCATTTCCATTGATGAGTGCAAAGAAAGAACCGCTAGATTGCGTGCTAAGAAAGATTGCTTTATAAAGGCGTGTTCTTCTAGTTTCCATGAAAATAATGATGAAGATCTTAAAGTTATTGATGTGCCCCCTATTAGATGTTTGTTTTTCAATATGAATCTTAATAATGATGGGACTGGAGATGAGTCAACTTTAGTTAAAAGGCGTCCCAATGATTCGGAGTTATTAGATCTTGATGCTAAATTCGATAAAAGTGGGATTGGAGAGGTCAAGACTTTAAATAGTATTGAACCCACTATCTTTGATTTCAAGGAATTTAATTATGGTAATTGTTCTTTAGAAGATTGTATTTCCTTGTTGCAACCCATTGTTAATTCTCCTCATGCTTATAGTCAAAATAAAGCTTTTACCAAACATATTGTTGATTCCTTGATGCAATCTTATGATTAAAAACTTAATTTGGAAGTTTCTATACCTAGAAAACTTTATGATGAGTGGGAACCTACTATAAAGATTAAAATTAAAGATCATGAGTGTTATGCTTTATGTGATTTGGGTGCTAGTGTTTCCACGGTTCCGAAAACCTTATGTGATATTCTAGGTTTCCATGATCTTGATGATTGCTCTTTAAATTTGCACCTTGCGGATTCCACCATTAAAAAGCCAATGGGGAGGATCAATGATGTTCTCGTTTTTGCAAATAAAAATTTGGTGCCCGTAGATTTTATCATTTTTGATATAGATTGCAACCTTTCTTGCCCTATTATTATTGGTAGAGCTTTCCTTAGAACGATTGGTGCCACTATTGATATGAAGGAAGGGAATATTAGATTCCAATTTCCATTAAGGAAAGGCATTGAGCACTTTCTAAGAAAGAAAGTTAAATTACCTTACGAATCTATCATGCAAGCTACTAATGAATTGAGTGCCAAAGAAGGTACTACTTAGATCTATTCTCGATTTTATGCCTAGCTAGGGGCATTAAACGATAGCGCTAGTTGGGAGGCAACCCAATTTTATTTGTGTTTTTTGTTTTTGTTTCTGTTTAGTAATAAAATTTTCATCTACCTTCTGTTTAGATATGTTTTTATGTTTTAATTAGTGTTTGTGCCAAGTAGAACCTATAGGTTGGATCATCTCCGTGAGGGTATAGCCGACGCCACACGTTACGAAGGAGATGCGGCGACTTGTACGGCATCAGCTGCAACTGGCACGGATACAACACCGGAGCCATCTACACTCACAACCATTAGCAAGTTAGCATAAAAATAAAATCAGTGCATGTAATGCAACAACCAGCTACAATTATTATCGGCACTCAGCTACAACTCGTATCTAACGTCCAGTTAACTCGGCTTAGTCTAGCATGGCCTATAGTCAGCACGGCTCTGATACGAAGCGTTGTGGCACCCCGGCTCAGAGCGACCGGTTTACCTTGCATTGCCAGCCCAGAGACCTTGTCTTCTGGCAACACACAACAACATTGTACAGAAAAACAACCGCTTTATTCATGCTAGAGGAGCATAGTTTATATTACAACAGTTAGCGAGGCCAAGCGGCACACACGATGCGGCTGAACAATATGTACATTATTTAGTGAACATAAAGGGGCCTCGATCAGGACAACTACTCGGCAGCGGAACAACGTCGTAGCAGGACTCAATAGCACAAGGACACTGATGTGGACACGGTCTAGACTCGGACAGCACTCCTTCCCAACGAGACTTTCCTGAAATCTCGCATGAAACGCCAGGTCAGTACATTGAATGTACTTGCAAGCTCACAATAAGCATAAACATAATGTCAAACAATATCAGGATATTTAACCATTTAAGCAACAATGCAACCATACATCCAATATGTTGTGACTATGCTCAACTGGTACTTGTTCCACGGACGTGATCATTTCAAGACCACAAACATGATAATTTCTAAAACAAACTTGTGATCCTTTCGGCGATCACCATCCGACCAATTCATGGCCTATGATCCTTACGGCGATCATAACCCGACCAACTCTTGGCCCGTGATCCTTACGGCGATCACAACCTGACCAACTCATGGCCAGACTCAACATGATGGCCTCACTGCCATCCTCAGTACAAACTTAGTGTGCATATTTTATTAAGTGTTGACCCATGGTGTACCCTACTTTCGAGCGTGTCCGTAACCGTGGACTCGGCTATCGATAGATTAAAAACACTCTGCAGAGGTTAGTACACTGTACCCACACTACGGAACCCATGGCCTCGTACTCCCATTCGGGTGGACCAACAACGTTCTAACGAAACCATTTCATTGTCATGACCCTCTCCCGGCCATTCCGACTCAGGCCCCATCGGGCTAGTCCTAGATGGCCCCGTGTCTACCTCTAGACACCTCGACCACCATCGTGGCCATGATCCACTCTGGGATCCAGTACCAAAACTTAACTTAACAACGGGCTCACAAGGTTATGCTTGCCTACCGGGCCAGGGTACAGCACGCACATAACCTTCCCTAATTGGAGGCACCAACCAGAGGCACGACAATGAAACGCATTAAGGCCGTCCCATATCGGCAAATGTTTGCACTGGGAAAGACTCGTTTCACTGGCACCATGACCCGGTTAACAACATATTCAAGTTGAGTTATTAATCAGGTTCAACTTAATGTGAAAATAACCGGTGTCATAATGCCATACTATGCATCACTTAACATATGCATCACATAACCATGCAAACAACTGAATCAACCACGCTCCCATGGAGCCATCATCAACTCATGCTTCTACTCTGGTTAAGATCACACCTCACTTATACCAGAATCATTTCTAGCAATCTCATCATTTTTTCATCATGCAAAAACAATAATTAAAGTAATTATCAAACTCTATGACCATATCATTTATTCATCACTTGCAACTAAGTTCTCCTTAGCTTACCAACAAGATTCACTTAAAACATTCTGTAGTTCAAGTATTTTAACATGACAAGCATTTAACAGAATATAATCATTATATAACTAATTTAAATGCATAAATATTCATAAGTTCAAGTAGGAAAATCACAAATATTGAAGTGGCACTATGAAAATGTTACTGTGGCTTGCCTTAGTGCTGATAAGGTTCACAAAGCTCCTTGTGATCCTCAAGAGAAGCTAGCTCTTCTGAAAATAATCAAAACCACAAAAAGAAAATATCAAGAAACCTTCTGAAATTCACCAGAAAATCTAGACAGCAAGTAAGAATCCCATCTTTTGGGTGCTGTTAGATTTTTGGTCAAAGAACACAATGCAAAAAGAATCAATGCATTTGGACTTTCAGGTAAAAAGTTGTGGCTGTTTGAATGCTACTGGAATTTAAATGAATTTGAAATAAATAATAAACAGCCAGGGGGGTGACGTCGAAAATCTTTACAAGAGCTTTGTGATGAACTACAATATGCAGGGGATGGTGAAAACTATTCCTGAAGTATTTTCAATGTTGAAGTCAGCAGAAGTAGAAATCAAAAAGGAACATCAAGTGTTGATGGTCAATAAAACCACTAAGTTCAAGAAAGGCAAGGGTAAGAAGAACTTCAAGAAGGACGACAAGGATGTTGCCGCGCCCGGTAAGCCAGTTGCCGGGAAGAAGTCAAAGAATGGACCCAAGCCTGAGACTGAGTGCTTTTATTGCAAAGGGAAGGGTCATTGGAAGCGGAACTGCCCCAAATACTTAGCGGACAAGAAGGCCGGCAACACTAAAGGTATATGTGATATACATGTAATTGAGGTGTACCTTATCAGTGCTCGTAGTAGCTCCTGGGTATTTGATACCGGTGCCGTTGCTCATATTTGTAACTCAAAGCAGGAGCTACGGAATAAACGGAGACTGGCGAAGGACGAGGTGGTGATGCGCGTCGGGAATGGTTCCAAGGTTGATGTGATCGCCGTCGGCACGCTACCTCTACATTTACCTACGGGATTAGTTTTAAACCTCAATAATTGTTATTTAGTGCCAAGTTCGAGCATGAACATTGTATTTGGATCTCGTTTAATACGAGATGGTTACTCATTTAAATCCGAGAATAATGGTTGTTCTATTTATATGAGAGATACGTTTTATGGTCATGCCCTGATGGTCAATGGTTTATTCTTAATGAATCTTGAACGTGATGTTACACATATTCATAGTGTGAATACCAAAAGATGTAAAGTTGATAACGATAGTCCCACATACTTGTGGCACTGCTGTCTTGGTCACATTGGTGTCAAGCACATGAAGAAGCTCCATGCTGATGGACTTTTAGAGTCTCTCGATTATGAATCATTTGACACATGCGAGCCATGCCTCATGGGAAAAATGACCAAGACTCCGTTCTCCGGAACAATGGAGTGAGCAACCAACTTATTGGAAATCATACATACTGATGTGTGCGGTCCAATGAGCGTTGAGGCTCGCGGAGGATATCGTTATGTTCTCACTCTCACTGATGACTTGAGTAGATATGGGTATGTCTACTTGATGAAACACAAGTCTGAGACCTTTGAAAAGTTCAAGGAATTTCAGAATGAAGTGGAGAATCAACATGACCCAAAAATAAAGTTCTTACGATCAGATCGTGGAGGAGAATATTTAAGTCACGAATTTGGTACGCACTTAAGGAAATGTGGAATCGTTTCACAACTCACGCTGCCTGGAACACCTCAGCGTAACGGTGTGTCCGAACGTCGTAATCGCACTCTATTGGATATGGTGTGATCTATGATGTCTCTTACCGATTTACCGCTATCATTTTGGGGATACGCTCTAGAGACAGCTACATTCACTTTAAATAGGGCTCCATCAAAATCCGTTGAGACGACACCGTATGAATTATGGTTTGGGAAGAAACCTAAGCTGTCGTTTCTAAAAGTTCGGGGATGTGATGCTTATGTCAAGAAACTTCAACCTGAAAAGCTCGAACCCAAGTCGGAAAAATGTGTCTTCATAGGATACCCTAAGGAAACCATTGGGTATACCTTCTACCTTAGATCTGAAGGCAAGATCTTTGTTGCCAAGAATGGATCCTTTCTGGAAAAAGAATTTCTCTCGAAAGGAGTAAGTGGGAAGAAAGTAGAACTCGATGAAGTACTACCTCTTGAACTGGAAAGTAGTGCAGCTCAGGAAAATGTTCCTGTGGTGCCTACACCGACTGGAGAGGAAATTAATGATGATGATCAAGATACTTCGGATCAAGTTGCTACTGAACTTCGTAGGTCCACAAGGACACGTTCCACACCAGAGTGGTATGGTAACCCTGTCCTGGAAATCATGTTGTTAGACAACGGTGAACCTTCGAACTATGAAGAAGCGATGGCGGGCCCAGATTCCAACAAATGGCTCGAAGCCATGCAATCCGAGATAGAATCCATGTATGAAAACAAAGTATGGACTTTGACAGACTTGCCCGATGATCGGTGAGCGATAGAAAACAAATGGATCTTTAAGAAAAAGACGGACGCGGATGGTAATGTTACCATCTATAAAGCTCGACTTGTCGCTAAGGGTTATCGGCAAGTTCAAGGGGTTGACTATGATGAGACTTTCTCTCCGGTAGCGAAGCTGAAGTCCGTCCGAATCATGTTAGCAATTGCCGCATACTATGATTATGAGATATGGAAGATGGACGTCAAAACGGCATTCCTTAACGGCTATCTTAAGGAAGAACTATATATGATGCAGCCGGAAGGTTTTGTTGATCCTAAGAATGCTAACAAGGTATGCAAGCTCCAGCGATCCATTTATAGGCTGGTGCAAGCATCTCGGAGTTGGAACATTCGCTTTGATGATATGATCAAAGCGTTTGGGTTTATGCAGACTTATGGAGAAGCCTGTGTTTACAAGAAAGTGAGTGGGAGCTCTGTAGCATTTCTCATATTATATGTAGATGACATACTTCTGATGGGAAATGATATAGAACTTTTGGACAGCATAAAGGCCTACTTGAATAAGTGTTTTTCAATGAAGGATCTTGGAGAAGCTTACATATTAGGCATCAAGATCTATAGGGATAGATCGAGACGCCTCATAGGTCTTTCACAAAGCACATACCTTGATAAGATATTGAATAAGTTCAATATGGATCAGTCCAAGAAAGGGTTCTTGCCTGTATTGCAAGGTGTGAGATTGAGCTCGACTCAATGCCCGACCACCGCAGAAGATAAAGAAGAGATGAGTGTCATCCCCTATGCCTCAGCCATAGGATCTATTATGTATGCCATGCTGTGTACCAGACCTGATGTAAACCTTGCCGTAAGTTTGGTAGGAAGGTACCAAAGTAATCCCGGCAAGGAACACTGGACAGCGGTCAAGAATATCCTGAAGTACCTAAAAAGGACAAAGGACATTTTTCTCATTTATGGAGGTGACGAAGAGCTCGTCGTAAAGGGATATGTTGATGCTAGCTTCGACACAGATCTGGATGACTCTAAGTCACAAACCGGATACGTGTATATGTTGAATCGTGGAGCAGTAAGCTGGTCCAGTTGCAAGCAGAGCGTCGTGGCGGGATCTACATGTGAAGCGGAGTACATGGCAGCCTCGGAGGCAGCGCATGAAGCAATATGGATGAAGAAGTTCATCACCGACCTAGGAGTCATACCCAATGCGTCGGGGCCCATCACTCTCTTCTATGACAACACTGGAGCTATTGCCCTTGCCAAGGAGCCCAGGTTTCACAAGAAGACCAGGCACATCAAGCGTCGTTTCAACTCCATCCGTGAAAATGTTCAAGATGGGGACATAGATATTTGCAAAGTACATACGGATCTGAATGTCGCAGATCCGTTGACTAAACCTCTTCCGCGAGCAAAACATGATCAACACCAGAACTCTATGGGTGTTTGATTCATCACAATGTAACTAGATTATTGACTCTAGTGCAAGTGAGGGACTGTTGGAAATATGCCCTAGAGGCAATAATAAAAGGATTATTATTATATTTCCTTGTTCATGATAATTTTCTTTTATTCATGCTATAACTGTATTATCCGGAAATCGTAATACATGTGTGAATACATAGACCACAATATGTCCCTAGTGAGCCTCTAGTTGACTAGCCCATTGATCAACAGATAGTCATGGTTTCCTGACTATGGACATTGGATGTCATTGATAACAGGATCACATCATTAGGAGAATGATGTGATGGACAAGACCCAATCGTAAGCATAGCACAAGATCGTGTAGTTCGTTTGCTACAACTTTTCAAATGTCAAGTATCTTTTCCTTAGACCATGAGATCGTGTAACTCCCGGATACTGTAGGAGTGCTTTGGGTGTACCAAACGTCACAACGTAATAGGGTGACTATAAAGGTATACTACGGGTATCTCCGAAAGTGTCTGTTGGGTTGACACGGATCGAGACTGGGATTTGTCAGGCCGTATGACAGAGAGGTATCTCTGGGCCCACTTAGTAATGCATCATCATAATGAGCTCAAAGTGACCAAGTGTCTGGTCACGGGATCATGCATTGCGGTACGAGTAAAGTGAATTTCCGGTAACATGATTCAACGAGGTATTGGGATACCGATGATCGAATCTCGGGCAAGTAACATACCGATTGACAAAGGGAATTGTATACGGGGTTGCTTGAATCTTCGACATCGTGGTTCAACCGATGAGATCATCGAGGAGCATGTGGGAGCCAACATGGGTATCCAGATTCCACTGTTGGTTATTGGCCGGAGAGCCGTCTCGGTCATGTCTACGTGTCTCCCGAACCCGTAGGGTACACACTTAAGGTTCGGTGATGCTAGGGTTGTAGAGATATGAGTATGCAGTAAACCGAAAGTTGTTCGGAGTCCCGGATGAGATCCCGGATGTCACGAGGAGTTCCAGAATGGTCCGGAGGTAAAGAATTATATATGGGAAGTTGAGTTTCGGCCATCGGGAAAGTTTCGGGGGTCATCGGTATTGTACCGGGACCACCGGAAGGGTCTCGGGGGTCCATCGGGTGGGGCCACCCATCCCGGAGTGCCCCGTGGGCTGAAGTGGGAGGGGAACCAGCCCCTGGTGGGCTGGTGCTCCCTCCCCTTGGGCCCCCCTATGCCTAGGGTTGGGAACCCTAGGGGAGGGGGCGCCTCCACTTGACTTGGGGGGCAAGGCACCCCCTTGGCCGCCGCCCCCTAGGAGATCCCATCTCCTAGGGCCGGCGCCCCCCTGGGGACCCTATATATAGAGGGGGGGAGGGAGGGCAGCCGCACCTTTGCACTTGGCGCCTCTCTTCCCCCTTGCTACACCTCTCCCTCCCGCAGACGCTTGGCGAAGCCCTGCCGGGATCCCTGCTGCATCCACCACCACGCCGTCGTGCTGCTGGATCTTCATCAACCTCTCCTTACCCCTTGCTAGATCAAGAAGGAGGAGACGTCACGCTGACCGTACGTGTGTTGAGGTGCCATCCGTTTGGCGCTAGGATCTCCGATGATTTGGATCGCGACGAGTATGACTCCCTCAACCCCGTTCCATTGAACGCTTCCGCTCGATCTACAAGGGTATGTAGATGCACTCCTCTCTCTCGTTGCTATATGAACTCATAGATTGATCTTGGTCAAACTGTAGGAAATTTTTTATGTTCTGCAACGTTCTCCAACAGTTCACAAAGGTCCTTGTAATCCTCAAGAGAAGCTGGCTCTTCTGAAAATAATCAAAACCACAAAAAGAAAATATCAAGAAACCTTCTGAAATTCACCAGAAAATCCAGATAGCAAGTAAAAATCCCATCTTTTCGGTGCTGTTAGATTTTTGGTCAAAGAACATAATGCAAAAAGAATCAATGCATTTGGACTTTCAGGTAAAAAGTTGTGGCTGTTTGAATGCTACTGGAATTTAAATGAATTTGAAATAAATAATAAACAACCAGGGGGTGACGTCGAAAACGTAAACTCCTGGGGCGCCACCACTCATACCGCTTCGCGCGCGTAATGAGTGGCTGACTAGCGGGCCCCGCTAGTCAGGACGGAGGGAGGGGAGAGGGAAACAGAGGGAGGCAGCGCTTCGCCGGAGCTCACGCCGGCAACGAGGCTTCTTGGAGTCAAACGAGAGGGAGGGATCAACGGAGAAGATGTTTGTGCACCTGCCCGTACCCGTAGCGCAGCTAGCGGTGACCGGACGGTGTCGGATTTGACCTCTCTAGCGGAGGCATAGGGCGGAGGTTGTCGAAGAGGAAGAGGACGGCGGCTTGGGGTGGCTCCAGGGGCTCCAGGGGGGTGGGTTGTCTTCACGAAGGAGAGGCGGAGGCCCTGGCAAGGTCGCCTTGGCTTGGGAGGGACCGGAGCTGTGGGAACGATTTGGAGGGGATTGACGGGGAGCTCGGCTCCGGGACGGCAGCCCGCGGCCTGCCCGGCCGGGCTGCGGCTTCTACTGGATCTAGGAGGGAGTGGGAGTGGCTAGGGGTGCTCCAAGAGGCTGTGGGTGCCTGCTTTTATGGGCGGGCGGCAGGGAGGGCTCGGGCTCCGCCGGAGGACACCTGCCCACAGCGCGCGGCAATGAACGGCGCCAGAGAGAGAGGGAGAAGACGACGGAGGTCACGCAGGAACTGTGCGCGGGCGCAGACGAGCACAGGAGCGAGGGGAACGCGACGAACACAGTGCGCGCACACTATGCCATTGGCTGGACCGTGCCCGTGCTCGATGCGGCGAGCTCCGGCGTTGGCGAGCGGCAGGGGGGAGTTATGGAGGTGGAGACAAGGATGGTGGCGAGGTGTGGCACGCTTTGGCCGGCTGGGCAGCGAGCACGCGCTCCACAGAGGCGCTGGCGACGCGCAGAGCGCGCGTATTGCATGCCAGCACGCTCGGACGAACGCAGTCACCGCGTGAACCGTGACATCAGGCCACCCTACGCACTAACAAAGATGTCTGGCGTGTAGTCCTTAGTAAACTGAGTTGTTACCACGGTTTGGTTAGGTTCCAGGTGCAGTAGAAGTAAACTTGTGCTGCTGACAAGTTACTGGACAGTAACTTTGGAGAGTTACTATGGTCAAACTATTGGGATCTACGGTAGGGTGCATCGACTGCAAATTAAAATTTCCTATGCGCTAAACAACCAAGAACATGCTACAGGAGATGGATCACAAGTAGTTACCACTAGACGCGCAGTGCCGTGCAGCGGAAGAAGAGGTGGGGCAGCGCGTCCGCGTGGATCGTCTCCTCCTCATCCGATCTCCCTCGAACAGCAGGTCGTCCGATCCCACGTACAAGTTCGCCGGAGCGGCGCAAGTGCACCGGCTCTAACGATATCCGTGCGTGCAGGAGGAACACCGTGCGGCGGACTGCTAGGTCCGATCACACAGTCGGCGGCGAGTGGAGGTGGCTATTCGCAACACATGCAAACCCTAGTCGCAGCGCCGAAGCGATCAACCTCATGAATGTGTTGCACCTCCACTTTATATAGGCGTCCGTCGCCGGCTCAACACTTGGGCCTCGCACGGACCCTAAAGCCCACATGTCTACTCGGCCACAATCCGAATACAGCTCGGATCACATCCGACCAGTGTCCTCGGATCCGACCTTGTTGGTTCCTTCCCTTAAGCGCGCGACCCCTTAGGTTCAAGTCAGCTTGGTCGCAGTTCAGATCACCTCCAACCTGCATGGTTGGTAGCGGCCTCTAGAAAGGCATGTCGACCACCAAGCAGACTATGAAGCTAGTTAGGCGAACCTCTACAATGTGTCACACTTCTGTTCCCTTTGCCTCACGATATATGTTGTCGGGCTCAAGGCGAGACTGTCATCCTTGTGCTAACCCGACCTCTTTCTCGTTCCAGTGATACCGACCACAATCCGGATTATCTCATAATCCTTGTCGCATGGACATGCTTATCCGGGTCGGATCACACGAGTGGCCTAGAGTATATCTCTCCTAATAGGAGGGGCAAATCCCATCTTGCTCGACCATGTCTCGCAGCATGGGACTAGACAATCCCGAAACCTACCTTCGTAACTACCCAGTCACGGAGTAGCATTTGGTCGGCCCAAAGCAAGTCTATCACCATCCCTAGTACATGCATCAGCTCAGGTCTTAGGACATAGAATGTATGTTGTACTAGAGACTCACAGATGACATATCGCTGCGTCTCATAGTTGGGTCTGTCCAAGTCGGACCTTATCTCGACTCGGATCCGACTATGTTGAATCCACCAGACCTTTCCAAGTGTTGGCGAACGTTGCAGAAAATAAAAAAATTCCTAGAGTTTCACCAAGATCAATCTATGAGTTCATCTATCAATGAGAGAGGGGAGTGCATCTACATACCCTTGTAGATCGAGCGGAAGCGTTCAAGAGAACGGGGTTGAGGGAGTCGCACTCGTCGTGATCCAAATCACCGGAGATCCTAGCGCCGAACGGATGGCACCTCTGCGTTCAACACAAGTACGGTCAGCGTGACGTCTCGTCCTACTTGATCCAGCAAGGGGGAAGGAGAGGTTGATGAAGATCCAGCAGCACGACAGCATGGTGGTGGATGCAGCAGGGATCCCGGCAGGGCTTCGCCAAGCGTCTGCGGGAGGGAGAGGTGCAGCAAGGGGGAAGGGAGGCGCCAAGTGCAAGGGTGCGGCTGCCCTCCCTCCCCCCCCCCCTCTATATATAGGGTCCCCAGGGGGGCGCCGGCCCTAGGAGATGGGATCTCCTAGGGGGGCGGCGGCCAAGGGGGGTGCCTTGCCCCCCAAGGCAAGTGGAGGTGCCCCCTCCCCTAGGGTTCCCAACCCTAGGCGCAGGGTGGGGCCAAGGGGGGGCACACCAGCCCACCAGGGGCTGGTTCCCCTCCCACTTCAGCCCACGGGGCCCTCCGGGATAGGTGGCCCTACCCGGTGGACCCCCGGGACCCTTCCGGTGGTCCCGGTACAATATCGGTGACCCCCGAAACTTTGTCGATGGCAGAAACTCGACTTACCATATATAATTCTTTACCTCCGGACCATTCCGGAACTCCTCGTGACGTCCGGGATCTCATCCGGGACTCCGAACAACTTTCGGTTTGCTGCATACTAATATCTCTACAACCCTAGCTCCCGAACCTTAAGTGTGTAGACCCTACGGGTTCGGGAGACACGTAGACATGACCGAGATGGCTCTCCGGTCAATAACCAACAACAGGATCTGGATACCCATGTTGGCTCCCACATGCTCCTCGATGATCTCATCGGATGAACCACGATGTCGAGGATTCAAGCAACCCCGTATACAATTCCCTTTGTCAATCGGTATGTTACTTGCCCGAGATTCGGCCGTTGGTATCCCAATACCTCATTCAATCTCGTTACCGGCAAGTCACTTTACTCGTACCGTAATGCATGATCCCGTGACCAGACACTTGGTCACTTTGAGCTCATTATGATGATGCATTACCGAGTGGGCCTAGACATACCTTTCCGTCATACGGAGTGACAAATCCCAGTCTCGATCCGTGTCAACCCAACAGACACTTTCGGAGATACCCGTAGTATACCTTTATAGTCACCCAGTTACGTTGTGACATTTGGTACACCCAAAGCAATCCTACGGTATCCGGGAGTTACACGATCTCATGGTCTAAGGAAAAGATACTTGACATTGGAAAAACTCTAGCAAACGAACTACACGATCTGGTGCTATGCTTAGGATTGGGTCTTGTCCATCAGACCATTCTCCTAATGATGTGATCTCGTTATCAATAACATCCAATGTCCATAGTCAGGAAACCATGACTACCTGTTGATCAACGAGCTAGTCAACTAGAGGCTCACTAGGGACATACCCATATCTACTCAAGTCATCAGTGAGAGTGAGAACATAATGATATCCTCCGCGAGCCTCAACGCTCATTGGACCGCACACATCAGTATGTATGATTTCCAATAAGTTGGTAGCTCGCTCCATTGTTCCGGAGAACGGAGTCTTGGTCATTTTGCCCATGAGGCATGGTTCGCATGTGTCAAATGATTCATAATCGAGAGTCTCTAAAAGTCCATCTGCATGGAGCTTCTTCATGCGCTTGACACCAATGTGACCAAGGCGGCAGTGCCACGAGTATGTGGGACTATCGTTATCAACTTTACATCTTTTGGTATTTACACTATGAATATGTGTAACATTACGTTCGAGATTCATTAAGAATAAACCATTGACCATCTGGGCATGACCATAAAACATATCTCTCATATAAATAGAACAACCATTATTCTCGGATTTAAATGAGTAGCCATCTCATATTAAACGAGATCCAGATACAATGTTCATGCTCAAACTTGGCACTAAATAACAATTATTGAGGTTTAAAACTAATCACGTGGGTAAATGTAGAGGTAGCATGCCGACGGTGATCACATCGACCTGGGAACCATTCCCGACGTGCATCGTCATCTCGTCCTTCGCCAGTCTCCGTTTATTCCGCAGCTCCTGCTTTGAGTTACAAATATGAGCAACACCACCGGTATCAAATACCCAGGAGCTACTACGAGCACTGGTAAGGTACACATCAATTACATGTATATCACATATACCTTTAGTGTTGTCGGCCTTCTTGTCCGCTAAGTATTTGGGGCAGTTCCGCTTCCAGTGACCCTTCCGTTTGCAATAAAAGCACTCAGTCTCAGGCTTGCGTCCATTCTTTGACTTCTTCCCGGCAACTGGCTTACCGGGCATGGCAACATCCTTGCCATCCTTCTTGAAGTTCTTCTTACCCTTGCCTTTCTTGAACTTGGTGGTTTTATTGACCATCAACACTTGATGTTCCTTTTTGATTTGTACCTCTACTGACTTCAGCATTGAAAATACTCCAGGAATAGTTTTCACCATCCCCTGCATATTGTAGTTCATCACAAAGCTCTTGTAGCTCGGTGGGAGCGACTGAAGGATTCTGTCAATGACCGCCTCGTCCGGGTGGTTAATGTCCAGCTGGGACAGGCGGTTGTGCAACCCAGACATTTTGAGTATGTGCTCACTGACAGAACTATTTTCCTCCATCTTACAACTATAGAACTTGTCGAGACTTCATATCTCTCGACCCGGGCGTGAGCTTGGAAAACCATTTTCAGCTCCTCGACCATCTCATATGCTCCGTGTTGCTCAAAATGCTTTTGGAGCCCCGGTTCTAAGCTGTAAAGCATGCCGCACTGAACGAGGGAGTAATCATCAGCACGTGACTGCCAAGCGTTCATAACGTCTTGGTTCTCTGGGATGGGTGCTTCACCTAGCGGTCCTTCTAGGACATATGCTTTCTTGGCAGCTATGAGGATGATCCTCAGGTTCCGGACCCAGTCCGTATAGTTGCTGCCATTATCTTTCAGCTTGGTTTTCTCTAGGAATGCGTTGAAGTTCATGTTGACATGAGCGTTGGACATTTGATCTACAAGACATTTTTGCAAAGATTTTAGACTAAGTTCATGATAATTAAGTTCATCTAATCAAATTATTTAATGAACTCCCACTCAGATTAGACATCCCTCTAGTCATCTAAGTGTTACATGATCCGAGTCGACTAGGTCGTGTCCGATCATCATGTGAGACGGACTAGTCATCATTGGTGAACATCTCCATGTTGATCGTATCTTCCATACGACTCCTGTTCGACCTTTTGGTCTCTGTGTTCCGAGGCCATGTCCGTACATGCTAGGCTCGTCAAGTTAACCTAAGTGTTTTGCATGTGTAAATCTGTCTTACACCCATTGTATGTGAACGTTAGAATCTATCACACCCGATCATCACGTGGTGCTTCGAAACAACGAACTGTCACAACGGCGCACAGTTAGGGGGAACACTTTCTTGAAATTATTATGAGGGATGATCTTATTTACTACCGTCGTTCTAAGTAAACAAGATGCAAAAACATGATAAACATCACATGCAATCAAATAGTAGTGACATGATATGGCCAATATCATATAGCTCCTTTGATCTCCATCTTCGGGGCTCCATGATCATCTTCGTCATCGGCATGACACCATGATCTCCATCATCAGGATCTCCATCATCGTGTCTCCATGAAGTTGCTCGCCAACTATTACTTCTACTACTATGGATAACGGTTTAGCAATAAAGTAAAGTAATTACATGGCGTTAAATCATTGACGCGCAGGTCATACAATAATTAAGACAACTCCTATGGCTCTTGCCGGTTGCCATACTCATCGACATGCAAGTCGTGATTCCTATTACAAGAACATGATCTCATACATCACATATATATCATTCATCACAACTTTTGGCCATATCACATCACGAAACAATTGCTGCAAAAACAAGTTAGACGTCCTCTAATTGTTGTTGCATCTTTTACGTGGCTGCAAAAGGGTTCTAGCAAGAACGTTTTCTTACCTACGAAAAATCCACAACGTGATTTTTCAACTTCTATTTACCCTTCATAAGGACCCTTTTCATCGATTCCGCTCCAACTAAACTGGGAGAGACAGACACCCGCTAGCCACCTTATGCAACTAGTGCATGTCAGTCGGTGGAACCTGTCTCACGTAAGCGTACGTGTAAGGTCGGTCCGGGCCGCTTCATCCCACAATACCGCTGAAGCAAAATAAGACTAGTAGTGGCAAGAAAATTAACAACATCTACACCCACAACAGATTTGTGTTCTACTCGTGCAAAGAGAACTACGCATAGACCTAGCTCATGATGCCACTGTTAGCGAACGTTGCAGAAAATAAAAAATTTCCTACGGTTTCACCAAGATCAATCTATGAGTTCATCTAGCAACGAGAGAGAGGAGTGCATCTACATACCCTTGTAGATCGAGCGGAAGCGTTCAAGAGAACGGGGTTGAGGGAGTCGTACTCGTCATGATCCAAATCACATCCTAGCGCCAAACGGACGGCACCTCCGCGTTCAACACACGTATGGTCAGCGTGACGTCTCCTCCTTCTTGATCCAGCAAGGGGGAATGAGACGTTAATGAAGATCCAGTAGCACGACGGCGTGGTGGTGGATGCAGCAGGGATCCCGGCAGGGCTTCGCCAAGCGTCCGCGGGAGGGAGAGGTGTAGCAAGGGGGAAGGGAGGCGCCAAGTGCAAGGGTGCGGCTGCCCTCCCTCCCTCCTCTATATATAGGGTCCCCAGGGGGGCGCCGGCCCTAGGAGATGGGATCTCCTAGGGGGGGCGGCGGCCAAGGAGGGTGCCTTGCCCCCCAAGGCAAGTGGAGGCGCCCCCTCCCCTAGGGTTCCCAACCCAAGGCACAGGGGGGGGCCAAGGGGGGGCGCACCAGCCCACCAGGGGCTGGTTCCCCTCCCACTTCAGCCCATGGGGCCCTCCGGGATAGGTGGCCCCACCCGGTGGACCCCCGGGACCCTTCGGTGGTCCCGGAACAATACCGGTGACCCCCGAAACTTTCTCGATGGCCGAAACTCAACTTCCCACATATAATTCTTTACCTCTGGACCATTCTGGAACTCCTCGTGACATCTGGGATCTTATCCGGGACTCCTAACAACTTTCGGTTTGTTGCATACTAATATCTCTACAACCCTAGCGTCACCGAACCTTAAGTGTGTAGACCCTACGGGTTCAGGAGACACGTAGACATGACCGAGATGACTCTCCGAACAATAACCAACAGCGGGATCTGGATACCCATGTTGGCTCCCACATGCTCCTCGATGATCTCATCGGATGAACCACGATGTCGAGGATTCAAGCAACCCCATATACAATTCCCTTTGTCAATCGGTATGTTACTTGCCCGAGATTCGTTCGTCAGTATCCCAATACCTCGTTCAATCTCGTTACCGGCAAGTCACTTTACTCGTACCGTAATGCATGATCCCGTGACCAGACACTTGGTCACTTTGAGCTCATTATGATGATGCATTATCGAGTGGGCCCAGAGATACCTTTCCATCATATGGAGTGACAAATCCCAGTCTCGATCCGTGTCAACCCAACAGACACTTTCGGAGATACTCGTAGTATACCTTTATAGTCACCCAGTTACGTTGTTACGTTTGGTACACCCAAAGCACTCCTACGGTATTCAGGAGTTACACGATCTCATGGTCTAAGGAAAAGATACTTGACATTGGAAAAACTCGAGCAAACAAACTACACGATCTTGTGCTATGCTTAGGATTGGGTCTTGTCCATCACATCATTCTCCTAATGATGTGATCTCGTTATCAATGACATCCAATGTCCATAGTTAGGAAACCATGACTATCTGTTGATCAACGAGCTAGTCAACTAGAGGCTCACTAGGGACATATTGTGGTCTATGTATTCACACGTGTATTACGTTTTCCGGATAATACAATTATAGCATGAATAAAAGACAATTATCATGAACAAGGAAATATAATAATAATCCTTTTATTATTGCCTCTAGGGCATATTTCCAACACCAAGTCCATATTATCCGGTTAGCATCCAATGCTCCATGGCTAGTGAGACCGAGCCATCGACTGTGTCATATGCTAGTCTAGTTGGTTGCGCGTCCACACAGCCCTTTTGACTAGGGACCTTTTAGGACAGTCATCATACAATGCATAGTCCCACAAACAAGTCACGTACTTGCTGATACACATCATTGATAATGTCCAAGGACTATCTTTATTCATAAACACATAGGAAATATCATCATACATGATTGCCTCTAGGGCATATCTCCAACAGTCCCCCACTTGCACTAGAGTCAATCAAATAGACATTGAATGCCCATAGCTCTAACGTGCCCCTCATGCGTGGGTTGTGAAAGCGGCTTAGTCAACAGATCTACAACATTTGCATCCGTGTGATATTTGCAATCTATATGTCTGACCTTGTGGTGATTCCTCGGCTCCTTGGCTTGTGCGATGGCACCAGAATTATCACAATAAAGGTCCAATGGTTTCACCGAGGCTGGGAAAATACCAAGATCATCCAGAAAATTCTAGATCCAAACACCTTCCTTTGCAGCTTCACAAGCCGCAATGTATTTGGCTTCTGTGGTAGAATCGGCCACCGTATCCTGCTTGGAACTCATCCAGTGATGTGCTCCTCCATTCAGGACGTACATGAATCTGGACTGTGATTGACAATCGTCTCTGTCGGTTTGGAAACTAGCATCGGCGTAACCCCTTACGACGAGCTCTTCCTCGTCTCCATAAACTAGGAACATCTCTTTAGTCCTTTTCAGGTACTTCAAAATAGTCTTTACCTCTGCCCAGTGAGTCTCACCTGGGTTGGCCTGGTATCTACTTGTTAGGCTTATTGCAAAAGCAACATCAGGCCTTGTACATATCATGGCATACATGATGGATCCGATTGCCGAGGCATACGGAATCCTACTCATCCTGCTTCGCTCATCAGACATCGAAGGACTCTGAGTCTAGCCTTATACCATGTGAGAGTGGCAAGAACCCTTTCTTCGCCTCACTCATGTTGAACCACTTCAACACTTTATCTATGTACATGCTCTGGCTTAAGCCGAGGAGCCTCCTCGATCTATCTCTATAGATCTTAATGCCTAAAATATAAACTGCCTGACCAAGGTCCTTCATCGAAAACTTGCCATTCAATGATCCCTTGACCGAGTTCAACATCGAAACATAATTTCCGATCAGTAGTATGTTGTCCACACACAAGATCAAAAACACTATCGAGCTCCCACTTAACATCTTCTATAAACAAGAGTCCTCTTTGCTTTTGATGAATCCTAGACCAGTGGCGACCTCATCAAAACGAATGTTCCAACTCCGAGATGCTTGCCTCAACCCATAAATGGATCTCTTGAGCATGCATACCTTACTAGTGCTAGTCGGATCGACAAAACCCTCGGGCTATATCATATACACGTCCTCGGCTAAATTTCCGTGAAGGAAAGCCGTTTTGACATCCATCTGCCATATCTCGTAATCAAAATATGCAGCTATAGTTAGTATGATCCGCACCAATTTCAGCATCGCTAACGGCGAGTAAGTCTCATCGTACTCAATTCCTTGAACTTGTCCATAACCTTTAGCGACAAGCTGTGCTTTGTGGATCTGAACATTTCCATCCACATTGGTTTTCTTCTTAAAGACCCATTTGCAATCACTGGCCGTTACGCCAGGCAGCGAATCAACCAAGTCCCAGACTTGATTCTCATCCATGGACTTTAACTCGGATCTCATGGCCTCCAGCCATGCCTCAGAATCTAGGATCACCATTGCTTCCGCATACGTGGACGGCTTGTCGCTTTCCAGCAACAATACATCACGCACTCTGCGCAATCTTTCCGACCTCCGTCGTTCCGGTGCCATTTCCACTAGAGGTTCCCTGACTGACTCCGGTATGATCTCATCACCAGCCGAGCCGTCCCCGAGTGGTCCTCGAATTTCTTCGAGTCGGACCGTCCTCCCACTGGCCTCCCGACTGAGAAACTCTTTCTCAAGGAAAACCCCGTTCCGAGCAACAAACACTTTGTTCTCTTCCCGGTTGTAGAAGCTATATCCCAAGGTTTCCCTCGGATATCCCACGAATATGCAGTTATCCGACTTGGGTGTAAGCTTGTCTGAAATAAGTCGCTTGACAAATGCTTCACAACCCCAAATCTTTAGAAAAGACAAACTGGGACTCTTACCAATCCACATCTCATGTGCTGTCTTGTCTACGGATTTTGATGGTACCCTATTAAGTGTGAAAGCTGAAGTTTCTAGAGTGTATCCCCAGAATGACAAGGGTAAATCGGATTTGCTCATCATTGACCAGACCATGTCCAACAAGGTCCTATTCCTCCGTTCCGACACGCCGTTTCTCTGTGGCGTACCCAAAGGTGTGAGCTGAGGTACTATACCTCGACTTTTCAGATGATCATCAAACTCCTGGCTCATGTACTCACCTCCACGATCAGATCGCAGAAGCTTTGTAGTCTTGCCGAGCTGATTCTCAACCTCGTTCTGAAACTCTTTGAACTTTTCAAAAGTTTCCGACTTGTGCCTCGTCAAATAGATATATCTATATCTACTCAAGTCGTCGGTAAAAGTCACGAAGTACTGATAGCCACCTCTGGCAGTTGTGCTCATTGGACCACACACATCACTGTGTATAAGCTCCAACAGCTCGGACGCCCTCTCGCAACTCCTTGCGAAAGGAGACTTAGTCATCTTGCCAAGCAAGCATGATTCACATGTCTCAAACGACCCGAAGTCGGACGAAGTTAGGAGCCCATCATCATGGAGCTTCTTCATGCGTTTCAGACTAATGTGTCCAAGCCTGCAATGCAGGAAGTATGTCGGATTTATCTCATTAGGCTTATGCCTCTTGACATTCACGTTATAGACCGGTTCCTGTTCTAGATTCAATATAAATAGCCCATTGATAATGGGTGCATAGCCATGGAACATACCATTCAAGAATATAGAACAACCATTGTCCTTTAAATTGAATTCATAACCTTGACTCATCAAACATGAGGCAGAAATAATGTTCCGACTAAGTGCAGGAATGTAATAACAATTATTCAATTCCATAATGAATCCAGAAGGAAGCTGGAGCTGCATTGTGCCGACCTCCAATGCAGCAACTCTTTCTTTGTTGCCGACCCTGATGTCAATCTCCCCTTGTGCCACACACCTAGTTCTTACCAGCCCCTGCATCGAGATGCAAATATGAACAACCGATCCGGTATCAAATACCCAAGAGCTACTAGGTATGTCAGCAAGGTAAATGTCTATAATATGCAACAAGTGTACCTTTGCCTGAAGCAGCATTCCCGGCCTTCTTGCCATGCTCTGCAAGCCACTTGCTACAGTTCCTCTTCTAGTGACCGGTCTCCTTGCAGTGATAGCAAACGGTCTGCGAGTCCGGTCCAGACTTCGGCTCGGTGACGGAGGTTACCGTCTCTGTGCCCTTTGCCTTAGCCTTTTTCTTGGACCAATTCTTCTTGAACTTAGCCGATTTCTGCACCATCAACACTTGATGTGTGCCTTTCTTAATATCTTGCTCTGCCACTTTGAGCATCCCATGCGATTCAGTGAGCTTCTTATCCATGCCATGCATATGATAGTTTGATATGAACGTCCCATAGCTGGGCGGAAGAGAACCCAGAACTGCATCTGTAGCAAGCTCATCCAAGAGCGGGAAGCCCAACCGATCCAAAGCTTGCACATATCCGATCATCTTGATCACATGTGGGCTCAGTAGATCACCTTCCTTCAGCTTGCAATCCATCAAGGATCGCCAGACGTTGAACCTTTCGGTCCTAGCCTGTGTCTGAAACATGCTCTTGAGACTCTCGATCATATCGTAAGCCTCAACATTTTAGAAATGATGTTGCAAATCGGGCTCCATACAAGCCAGCATCAGACAGCTGATCTCCGTTGATTCATCAACGAGTTTCTGGTAGGCATTCTTAGTTATGGCATTAGCATTATCGACAGGTTCCTCTGGAAGTGGATCCTCTAGAACATGTTGCTTTTTATCGTGCTTGAGAACAATTCTCATATTTCTATACCAGGTGGTAAAGTTTGTTCCATTCAGTTTATCCTTTTCCAGAATTGATTTCAATGCAAAGTTGGGTTGAGCAGGTGGTGCCATTGATCTACAACAGAAAATATGCAATCACTAAGCAATGTGTTTATGTAGAGTAATTCTATCCTGAACAGAAATACTCCCACTGAAGTCAGCATCCCTCCGCAAACTCTCAGTGATTAGGATCCGACTAGCGCATGCGACTAGTGAGCTTTAGCATCATTGCTAGCCAACATACCTATTCGGTAAGCAACTCCTTGCTAATCGTATCTCTATACGACTCCTGTCGGTCGGGAAGGTATCTCATACCCCGGCTCCCAACCTTCTTTGCCACAAGGCCCAAAACCGTTTTGATAGCCTTGTCAAGTTAACCTGATGCAGTGCATGTACGTGTGTGGCACGAACCCTTCAGTTCAAGGACACCCAGCAGCACCTCAATTTTATGAGCCCACTACTAGACATACTTGACGTGCGAAGGTGCAACATCGGGGATGGCAATTCGCTTGATATTCATGAGGGATCTTTCTACCATTCTAGCATGCATAGAAAACAAAGAAGCATAACAATCACATATAAACATATATTGTGAAATAGTATGGCTCCTTCATGGACGTTCTTCCAGGTTGGCTCCGGCTCCGATGACCATCTAGGAACTCCATCTTGTTTGTCACGCCGGGACGCCAAGCCACCAACCTGATCTCTATTATCCAACTACTACAACTAGTGATGAATTTTACATAGAGTCACAAGTCGACACGCAGGTCGTTATACAATATAATGACAGCACTTTAGCTCCTACCAGCTGACATACATGACACATAGGCCACGTATAAATTACACACATGCATAACATACACATGAGCCATACTATTCACATCAAACCTGCAAAACAAAGTTATGCATAGAATCACATTCTACCAGTTTGTGTGTAGGGTACGAAATACACGGCGCTACACACACGTTTTCGGAAATTACAGATCGCATCTGAACTCCATTCACGCCGAATTTTCTGATTTGACCGATCATATCGATCATCACGAATCCGAATCGGATTTACGTTTCACTGTTAACCCCGATGGCGGATGACCGACCGGTAGGGGTAGATCGTGTCACGACCTCATCGATCCTGATTGACAAAAAACATAGCATCAACGATCCCCATGTGCAGTTGACCACATCAACCGTGCACATAGCCGATCTCATCAATGACAACAGATCTCATCTGCCGCTTCCGCATATCTAATATGCATACGATCTGAATCCAAATCCTATAGCAGAGGCTCTGATACCACTGTTGGGATCTATGGTAGGGTGCGTCGACTGCAAATTAAAATTTTCTACGCGCGGAACAACCAAGAACATGCTACGGGAGATGGATCACGGATCGTTACCACTAGACGCATAGTGTCGTGCAGCGGAAGAAGAGTTGGGGCAGCGCGTCCGCGTGGATCGTCTCCTCCTCGTCCGATCTCCCTTGAACAGCCGGTCGTCCGATCCCACGTACAAGTTCGTCGGAGCGGCGCAAGTGCACCGCCTCTAACGGTATCCACACGTGCAGGAGGAACACCGTGCGGCGGACTGCTAGGTCCGATCACACAGTCAGCAGCGAGTGGAGGTGGCTATTCGCAACACATGCAAACCCTAGTCGCAGCGCCAAAGCGATCAACCTCATGAGTGTGCCGCACCTCCACTTTATATAGGCGTCCGTCGCGGGCTCAACACTTGGGCCTCGCACGGACCCTAAAGCCCACATATCTACTCGGCCACAATCCGAATACAGCTCGGATTACATCCGACCAGTGTCCTCGGATCCGACCTCATAGGTTCCTTCCCTTAAGCGCGCGACCCCTTAGGTTCAAGTCAGCTTGGTCGCAGTTCGGATCACCTCCGACCTGCATGGTTGGTAGCGGCCTCTAGCAAGGCGTGCCGACCACCAAGCAGACTGAAGCTGGTTAGGCGAACCTGTACAACGTGTCACACTTTTGTTCCCTTTGCCTCACGGTATATGTTGTCGGTCTCAAGGCGAGACTGGCATCCTTGTGCTAACCCGACCTCTTTGTCGTTCCAGTGATACCGACCACAATCCGGATTATCTCATAATCCTTGTCACATGGCCATGCTTATCCGGGTCGGATCACACGAGGGGCCTAGAGTATATCTCTCCTAATAGGAGGGGCAAATCCCATCTTGCTCGACCATGTCTCGCAGCATGGGACTAGACAAACCCGAAACCTACCTTTGCAACTACCCAGTCACGGAGTAGCGTTTGGTTGGCCCAAAGCAAGTCTCTCACCATCCCGAGTACATGCGTCAGCTCAGGTCTTAGGACATAGAATGTATGTTGTACTAGAGACTCACAGATGACATATCACTGAGTCTCATAGTTGGGTCTGTCCAACTCGGACCTTATCTCGACTCGGATCCGACTACGTCGAATCCGACCAGACCTTTCCAAGTCCATATTATCCGGTTAGCATCCAATGTTCCATGGCTAGTGAGACCGAGCCATCGATCGTGTCATATGCTAGTCTAGTCGGCTGCGTGTCCACACAGCCCTTTCGACTAGGGAACTTTTAGGACAGTCATCATACAATGCATAGTCCCACAAACAATTCACGTACTTGCTGATACACATCATTGATAATGTCCAAGGACTATCTTTATTCATAAACACATAGGAAATATCATCATACCTGATTGCCTCTAGGGCATATCTCCAACACAAACCACTGGGATTCAAGGGCTGAGTTTTGGGGTTTTACTATCTCTTACTAAGGTAAATAGGCACAGGGAAAACCAGCTACAATGGAGCTAGTAAAAAGATAGTTACTGTAGAAACTACCATTTCTGCCCAGAAGTGACTTTATTTTCTGTAGCCAAAATATTCCAAAGAGTGGTGAAATATTTTTGCTCAGAAAGGTGCCCTAGGTTCCAAAGAATAATTGGGATTTTTCTCAGGATTTTTGGGGCAAGAAAAATCAGGGTTGCTTTGGAGCTCAAAGGGTTAGCTAGGGTTTTGGAGGCCAAAATGCATATTTTTCATTTAAGAAAAGTATTCCAAACCATATGTTTGGGTTGGCCAAGGGTGAAATGATGGTTGTGAGGAGGAGAGGGAACACTTGGGTGAAAATCAAGGGGTACCCAAGTGGTTAAGTCCAAATGAAATGATTCAGAACTCCAAATTCAAAACCAACTCAGCTGAAAATCAAGCAAAGAAGAAGAGGGCAAAAACCAGGCTATCACACTAACTCCCAAATAAATCTAAGTGAAGCATGAGAGCATTTATTCAAAAATAACAAAGCACACCATGCTCAAAAAGATATAAGTGAAGCACTAGAGCAATTCCATGGCTCTAAAAATTTAAGTGAAGCATAGGAGCAAGCATAGCATAATTTTTGGATCTCTCAAAAAGGTGTGTCCAGAAAGTATTCAAGACTTAAAACACAAAGCAAAACAAGCAAAGACTCATATCATACAAGACGCTCCAAGCAAAACTCATGATATGTGACGAATAAAAATATAGCTCCAAGTAAAATACTGATGGTTGTTAGAAGAAAGAGGGGATGCCACTCGAGGGCATCCCCAAACTTGGTTGCTTGCTACTTCTTGAATATTATCTTGGGGTGCCTCGGGCATCCCCAAGCTTAGCCTTTTGCTAATCCTTATTCCTTCATTCAACGTAATATCACCCAAAACTTGAAAACTTCAATCACACAAAACTCAACAAAACCTTCGTGAGGTCCGTTAGTATAGGAAATCAAACCACTACTATAAGTACTATTGCAAACCCATTCATATTTTATTCTTGCATTATATCTATTGTATTCCAATTTTTCTATGGAAAAAACTCTTCAAAGAAACCATAGAATCATCAAAACAAGCACACAAGGCAAAGAAAACAGAATCTTTCAAAAACAGAACAGTTTATAGCAATATGGAAACTTCGAATACTTCTGTAACTCAAAAAATTCTGAAAACTTAGGACCATGTGAGCAATTTGTTTATTAATATTCTACAAAAATAATCAACTCAAAATCGCTCTTCTGTTAAAAATTATAAATATTTTCGTGAGCGCAAAAGTTTCTGATTTTCAGCAAGATCAAATCAACTATCACCCAAATCATCCCAAAGGCTTTGCTTGGCACAAACACTAATTTAAACCACAATAACACATCTATTTGGAGGAATAATTGGGTATTTCATTAATAATAGCAAGAAAACCAAAAAGCAAAATAATACAAGTTGGTTGCCTCCCAACGAGCGTTATCGTTTTACGCCCCTAGCTAGGCATAATTTTATTCATGCTCACATGAAAGAGAAGAATTGAAGCACAAAGAGAGCATCCCAAAACATGTGACAAACATATTTAAGTCTAGCATACTTCCTATGCATAAGCATTTTATAGGAAAACAAATTAGCAAGACAAGGAAGATCTAGCATATGCAAGGAAGAAGAAAGAAACAATAGCAATCTCAACATGAAGAGAGCTAACTTAGTGATATGAAGATTTCCACAACCATATTTCCCTCTCTCATAATAATTATATCTGGGATCATATTCAAATTCAAAAATATAGCTATCACATAACATATTTTCTACATGATCCACATGCATGAAAAGTTGACACTCTTCCAAAATAGTGGGATTCTCATCAAATAAAGTCATGACATCTCCAAACCCACTTTCATCAAAAAAAATATAAGATTGAACACTCTCCAAATATGTGGGATTATTTTTACCTAAAATTGACACTCTTCCAAACCCACTTTCAATACTATTGCAAAACATTATTATCACTAACATATTCATCATGAGGCTTAAATAAATTTTCAAGATCATAAGAAGAATCACCCCAATCATGATCATTGCAATAAGTAGTGGACATATCAAAATTAGCATCCCCGAGCTTGGAGTTTTGCATATTATTAGCACAATTGACTTTGATAGAATTTATAATAACACCATTCCAATCATGTTTTTCATTCAAGGAACTATCGTGAATCACTTCATAAATTTCTTCTTTTAGCACTTCATCACAATTTCAAGATTCACGAATTTCAAGCAAAACTTCATAGAGATAATAAAGTGCACTCCACTCACTAGCAATTGGTTCAACATAATAGGATCTTTTAAAAAGATTAGCAAGTGGATGAGGATCCATATCAAAAGATTTTTAGCAAGTGAAGATGCAAGCAAATAGAAGGCACATGGCAACACAAGCAAACATGAGATCTGACAAGAAAAAGGCGAACGAAAAAGAAGGCGAATAAAATGGCACATTTTTGTGAAGTGGGGGAGAGGAAAACAAGAGGTGAATGGAAAATAATGTAAATTTCAAGGAGATGAGATTTGTGATTAGGAACCTGGTGGATGTTGATGATGTCTCCCTGGCAATGGTGCCAGAAATTCCTTTTGATGTTGGCTTGAACTATGTCACTATTTTCCCCAAAGAGGAAGGGATGATGCAACACGGAAATGGTAGGTATTTCCCTTAGTGATGAGACCAAGGTTATCAAACCAGTAGGAGAACCACGCAACACCACGTAAACAACCCTGCACATAAATAACAAATACTCGCAACCCGACGTGTTAAAGGGGTTGTCAATCCCTTTCGGGCAACGGCACCAGAAATTGGCAAATGACGTGAAAAAGTTGTAATAGATTGGATAAACAGATCGCAAATAAAATAAAGTGCAGCAAAGTATTTTTGTATTTTTGGTTTAATAGAACTGAAAGTAAAAGAAAATGAAAGTAGACCGCGAAGGCAAATATATTAAAGAAGAGACCCGGGGGCTGTAGGTTTCACTAGTGGCTTCTCTCGAGAAAAATAGCAAACGGTGGGAAAACAATTACTGTTGGGAAATTGATAGAACTTCAAATAATCATGACGATATCCAGGCAATGATCATTATATAGGCATCACCTCCAAGATTAGTAGACCGACTCCTGCCTGCATCTACTACTATTACTCCACACATCGACCGCTATCAAGCATGCATCTAGTGTATTAAGTTCATGGAAAAACAGAGTAATGCAATAAGAAGGATGACATGATGTAGGCAAGATGTATTTATGTAGAAATAGACCCCATCTTGTTATCCTTAATAGCAATGATACATACGTGTCGTTTCCCCTTCTGACACTAGGATCAAGCACCATAAGATCGAACCCATCACAAAGCACCTCTTCCCATTGCAAGATAAATAGATCAAGTTGGCCAAACAAAACCCAAATATCGGAGAACAAATACGAGGATATAAGCAATCATGCATATAAGAGATCAAAGAAGACTCAAATAACTTTCATGGATAAAAATATAGATCTGATGATAAACTCAAAGTTCATCGGATCCCAACAAACACACCGCAAAAAGACTTACATCATATGGATCTCCAATAGACCATTGTATTGAGAATCAAAATAGAGAGAGGAAGCCATCTAGCTACTAACTACGGACCCGTAGGTCTACAAAGAACTACTCACGCATCATCGGAGAGGCACCAATGGATATGATGAACCCCTCCGTGATATTGTCTAGATTGGATCTGGTGTTTCTGGAACTTGTGACGGTTGGAATTGATTTTCGTCGACTCCCTTAGGGTTTCTAGAATATTGGGGTATTTATAGAGCAAAGAGGCAGTGGGGGAGGCCACCGAGGTGGGCGCAACCCACCTGGGTGCGCATGGGGGCCCAAGCGCACCCTGGTGTCTTGTGCTCCCCTCGGGCTCCCTCTTTGGTACTTATTTGGCCCACTGGATGTCTTTTGGTACAAAAAAATCCACAAAAAGTTTCACTGCGTTTGGACTTCGTTTGGTATTGATTTCGTGCGATGTAAAAAACAAGCAGAAAATAGCAACTGGCACTGGGCACTCTGTCAATAGGTTAGTACCAAAAAATGATATAAAATGATTGTAAAACATCCAAAAATTACAATATAACAGCTTGGAACAATCAAAAATTATAGATACGTTGGAGACGTATCAGTACTCCTTTCTCGCCTCCTTGTTGTCTACAACAACTGCCACGCTGACCGCCTTGTTATTAGCGGCTACGTACAGGAGCAAAGGCTCTTTGTCAACATGAGTAGCTAGGATGGGTGGCTCAGCCAATTGTATTTTAAGCGCCTCAAACGCCTCATTGGCAGCATCACTCCAAACAAAGTGATTTGTCTTCTTCATCATCTGGTATAAAGGAAGCGCCTTCTCTCCGAGGATGCTTATAAACCTGCTCAACGCCGCAGTACGGCACGCCAGACGCTAAACATCATTAACGCACGCCGGCTTGGAGAGTGACGTAATAGCTTTAATCTTCTCTGGGTTAGCTTCAATGCCTCATTCTCGAACCAGGAACCCCAATAGTTTACGTGCAGGCACACCGAAAACACACTTGGTCGGGTTAAGCATCATTTTGTAAACCCGGAGATTGTCAAAGGTTTCTTTCAGATCATCCAGGAGAGTCTCCTTCTTCCTAGACTTAACCACAATATCATCCACATTAGCATGAACATTGCGTCCAATCTGGTTGTGAAAACAATTCTGAACACAACGCTGATAAGTCGGGTGTTCTTGATCCCAAAAGGCATTGAAACATAGCAGAAAGCTCCAAAAGGGGTGATGAAAGTTGTCTTCTCTTGGTATTTAACTACCATCTTAACCTAATGATAAGCAGAATAAGTGTCCGAAAAACATAAACTCTCATAACCCATCGTTGCATCAATAATTTGGTCAATGTGAGGGAGAGCAAACGGCTCAGCCGGACAAGCCTTGTTAAGATCTGTGTAATCAACACACATACGACATGTGCCATTTTTATTAAGGACAAGCACAGGATTAGCCAACCACTCAGGGTGAAAAACTTCAATGATAAACCCGGCTGCCAAGAGTCGGGCCACCTCTTCTCCAATAGCCTTACATTGCTCTTCATTGAAACGACGGAGGAACTGTTTGACTGGCTTAAACTTAGGATCCATATTAAGAGTGTGCTCAGAGAATTCTCTCGGTACACCCGACATGTCAGAAGGTTTCCATGCAAAGATGTCCCGATTCTCACAGATAAACTCGATGAGCGCGCTTTCCTATTTGGGATCCATATTAGCCCCTATGGTGAACTGTTGAGATGAGTTGTCAGGGATAAAGTCAACATGCTTAGTATCATCAGCCTTAAACTTCAATAAAGGGTCTTGCTTAGTAGTAGGATTCTTGAGGGGTGTCATATATGTTGGGTCAACATTGTCCTTATAAATCTTAAGCTCTTATGTGGTGCATGCCGACTCAGCATAAGCAGCATCTGCTTCCTCACATTCCAAGGTGACTTTCCGGTCACCATGGACCATGATCGTTCCTTTTCACCTTGGTATTTTCAGTTGTAAATAGACATAACAAGGCCGAGCCATGAACTTGGCACAAGCCAGCCGTTCGAACAAAGCATGATACAGGCTCTTGATTTTAACCACCTCAAACCACAATGTCTCTGCCCTATAGTCATAGTCATTGCCAAAGGCCGCTTCCAAAGAAATTTTTCCCACAGGATACATCGACTTAGCATGTACCACACCATGGAAGACTGTGGAAGACGGCTTCATATCCTTATCAGTTAAATTCATCTGGCGAAAAGGTGTCATAATACAGGATATTGATGCTACTACCGCCATCCATAAGCACCTTGGTGAATTTAAAACCACCCAATTGAGGGGCCACCACTAACACCAGATGACCCAGATTCTCAACCCAGGGCGGGTGATCCTCCCGACTCCATGTGATTGGAAACTCTGACCATCGTAAGTATTGAGGTGTTGCCGGCTCAACAACATTGACCAGACGCTTGCGAATCTTCTGATCTAGCTTGGAGAGACTTGTGGTAAAAACATGGTACTGGCCACCATTGAGCTACTTCGGGTTGCTCTGATACCCGGACTGATTATTCTGCTGGTGGCTACCCGGACTAGACTGTTGATTGTAACCACCATGGTTGCCTTGACCTTGATTACCAGAACTTGAGCCACCGCCCCCCAAAACCAAACCCTTGGGGACCAGATCCCGACCAGCCAGGTGGCCCGTTATTATTACCGTGGTTCTGATTAAAGGTGTAGTTCATGTACTCCCACATGATGAAACAATCTTTGAAGCATGAGTGGCTGGCTTGTTAGGCAGACTATGTTTTGGGCATGACTCATTCATCATTGCTTCAATATTAAAATTCTTTCCTCCAAAGGCTGGTTTACCATTATTGTTACGGCGCCGGCTTTTAGACCCGGCATTGGTGTTAGCTACAAGATCTAACCCGCCATCAGGGTGGCTTCGCTTTCCATTGTTGCCTTGGTGATTTCCATTGTCTGCGGTCACAATCTGCTGCTGACCCTTGCCATTGCCACTCTTTTTATTTTTATTTGATTTCTCCCCATCAAACCTAGGGTCTTTGGTGGTGTCAGAGTCGGCATACTTGATAAGAGCTGCCATGAGTTCTCCCATGTCATTACAGCAACGCTTAAGCCGCCCAAGCTTCTGCTTAAGGGGGTGAAGTGACAGTTCTTCTCTAACACCAGCAATGCTTGGTTCGATGCAATGCTATCTGAGGAATGAATAACTGCTGAGACCCGCCGGACCCAATGATGGGCCGACTCGTCCTCACGTTGGACACAGTTGTCCAGATCGATGATCGTCATAGGCTGCTTGCAGGTCCATGAAAATTCTTAATGAACCACTCTTTCAACTTTGCCCATGAATTGATGGAATTAGTAGGCAATCCTTTAAACCATGTACGGGCTGGCCTGTCCAACATCATAGTAAAATACTTGGCACAGATGGCGTCATTGACGTCCAACATCTCCATAGCGAGCTCATAACTCTCAATCCAGCTTTCTGGTGGTAGGTCGTTTTATAGTTGGGCACCTTACGAGGGCCTTTAAAATCCTTAGGCAGGCGCTCATTATGCAATGCTGGCACCAAGCACGGTACTTCAACAATTCGAGAGATTGCTCTGGCTCCCATTGAAGCTGAAGGGCTTACTCGTGGCTGCTGATAACCCCCAGGTGAGCCGTTGATGTCTACTATGCAACCTTATTGTAGACATTGTTGGGCCTCCAAGTGCAGAGGTCTATAGGACAGTAGCAAATTTCCCTCAAGTGGATGACCTAAGGTTTATCAACCCATGGGAGGCATAGGATGAAGATAGTCTCTCTCAAACAACCCTGCAACCAAATAACAAAGAGTCTCTTGTGTCCCCAACACACCCAATACAATGGTAAATTGTATAGGTGCACTAGTTCGGTGAAGAGATGGTGATAAAAGTGCAATATGGATGGTAGATATAGGTTTTTGTAATCTAAAAATATAAAAACAGCAAGGTAGCAAGTAACAAAAGTGAGCGAAAACGGTATTGCAATGCTTCGAAACAAGGCCTAGGGTTCATACTTTCACTAGTGCAATTTCTCTCAACAATGATAACATAAATGGATCATATAACAATCCCTCAACGCGCAACAAAGAGTCACTCCAAAGTCACTAATAGCAGAGAACAAACAAAGAGATTATTGTAGGGTACAAAACCACCTCAAAGTTATTCTTTCCGATCAATCTATTGGGCTATTCCTAGAAGTGTCACAAATAGCCCTAGAGTTCGTACTAAAATAACACCTTAAGACACACACATCAACCAAAACCCTAATGTCACCTAGATACTCCAATCTCACCTCAAGTATCCACGGGTTTCATTATATGATATGCATCACACAATCTCAGATACATATACTCAAACCAACACAAAGAACTTCAAAGAGTGCCCCAAAGTTTCTACCGGAGAGTCAAGACGAAAACATGTGCCAACCCCTATGCATAGATTCCCAAGGTCATGGAACACGCAAGTTGATCACCAAAACATACATCAAGTGAATCAATAGAATACCCCATTATCACCACGGGTATCCCATGCAAGACATACATCAAGTGTTCTCAAATCCTTAAGGACTCAATCCGATAAGATAACTTCAAAGGAAAAAATCAATCCATTACAAGAAGGTAGAGGGGGAGAAACATCATAAGATCCAACTATAGTAGCAAAGCTCGTGGTACATCAAGACCGTGCCAAATCAAGAACATGAGAGAGAGATCAGATACAAAGCTACTAGTACATACCCTCAGCCCTGAGGGTGAACTACTCCCCCCTCGTCATGGAGAGCGTCGGGATGATGAAGATGGCCACCGGTCATGATTTCCCCCTTTGGCAGGGTGTCGGAATAGGGTCCCGATTGGTTTTTGGTGGCTACACAGGCTTGCGGTGGTGGAACTCCCAATCTAGGTTTCTTTTGGGGGGTTTATGTATTTATAGGAATTTTTGGCGTTGGTTTCACGTCAGGGGGGGTCCATGAGTCAACGACGAGGGTGGAGCACCCTACCAGGGGGTAGGGCACGCCCTCCACCCTCATGGTTGGCTCGGGACTCTTCTGGCCCAACTCTTTTGCTTAGGGGCTTCTTTTGGTCCATAAAAATACCCACAAATTTTCAGTTGTTTGGACTCTGTTTGATATTCCTTCTCTGCAAAACTCAAAAACATGGGAAAACAGAAATTGGCACTGGGCTCTAGGTTAATAGGATAGTCCCAAAAATCATATAAAATAGCATATAAATGCATATCAAACATCCAAGATGGATAATATAATAGCATGGAACAATAAAAAATTATAGATATGTTGGAGACATATCAAGCATCCCCAAGCTTAATTCCTGCTTGTCCTCGAGTAGGTAAATGATAAAAACAGAATGTTCAGATCTGTAAGATTCAAAACAAAGTTTTAATATTGACATAAAAACAATAATACTTTAAGCATACTAACAAGGCAATTATGTCTTCTCAAAATAACATGGCCAAAGGAAGCTTATCCCTATGAAATCATATAGTTTGGCTATGATTGATACGTCTCCATCGTATCTATAATTTTTGATTGTTCCATGCCAATATTCTACAAATTTCATATACTTTTGGAAACATTTTATATTATTTTTGGGACTAACATATTGATCCAGTGCCAGTCCTGTTTGTTGCATGTTTTATGTTTCATAGAAACCCAATATCAAACGGAGTCCAAACGGGATAAAAACGGACGGAGATCATTTTTGGAATATTTATGATTTTTCGGAAGAAAAACCAACGCGCGGTGCCCGAGGGGGCCACGAGGCAGGTGGGCGCCCCTGACCCTCGTGGGCACCCCGTAAGGCAGTTGACGCTCTTCTTTGGCCGCAAGAAAGCTAATTTTTGGAGAAAAATTTGGGTTAAGGTTTCAATCCAATCGGAGTTACGGATCTCCGATATAAAAGAAATGGTGAAAGGGCAGAACCCGGGAACACAGAAACAGAGAGAGACAGAGAGACAGATCCAATCTCGGAGGGGCTCTCGCCCCTCCCAAGCCATGGGAGCCAAGGACCCGAGGGAAAATCCTTCTCCCATCTAGGGAGGAGGTCAAGGAAGAAGCAGAAGAAGAAGGGGGGCTCTCCCCCCCTTGCTTCCGGTGGCGCTGGATCGCTGCCGGGGGCCATCATCATCACTGCGATCTACACCAACAACTTCACCGCCCTCATCACCAACTCTTTCCCCCTCTATGCAGCGGTGTAACCTCTCTTTTACCCGCTGTAATCTCCACTTAAACATGGTGCTCAACACTATATATTATTTCCCAATGATATATGGCTATCCTATGATGTTTGAGTAGATCCATTTTGTCCTATGGGTTAATTGATGATCGTGATTGGTTTGAGTTGCATGTTTTATTATTGGTGTTGTCCTATTATGCCCTCCGTGTCGTGCAAGCGTGAGGGATCCCCGCTGTAGGGTTTGCAATATGTTCATGATTTGCTTATGGTGGGTGGCGTGAGTGACAGAAGCACAGACCCGAGTAAGTAGGTTGTTTGCGTATGGGATAAAGGGGACTTGATGCTTTAGTGCTATGGTTGGGTTTTACCGTAATGATCTTTAGTAGTTGTGGATGCTTGCTAGAATTCCAATCATAAGTGCATATGATCCAAGAAGAGAAAGTATGTTAGCTTATGCCTCTCCCTCAAATAAAACTGCAATAGTGATTACCGGTCTAGTTATCGATTGCCTAGGGACAAATAACTTTCTCGTGACAAAAAGCTCTCTACTAAAACTAAATTAGTTGTGTCCTCATCTAAACAGCCCCTACTTTTTATTTACGTGTCTTTTATTATCTTGCAATTCTATCCAACAATACCTACAAAGTCCTTCTAGTTTCATACTTGTTCTAGGTAAAGCGAACGCTAAGCGTGCGTAGAGTTGTATCGGTGGTCGATAGAACTTGAGGGAATATTTGTTCTACCTTTAGCTCCTCATTGGGTTCGACACTCTTACTTATCAAAAGAGGCTACAATTGATCCCCTATTGTCGGATTGCGGGTTCCGGCAGACCCTTGAGGTTCGAACTCTGGGGTGCGCACGAAGATCTCTCCTCTACCAACTCACGTCTTGTCGCCTCGGAAAGGATCTAGGCTACACGATGAACAACACAAGGGATGCAAGGTTTACACTGGTTCAGGCCACCATTGTGGTGTAATACCCTACTCCAGTGTGTGGTGTGGTGGATTGCCTCTGGGGCTGCTGATGAGTAGTACAAAGGAAGAATAGCCTCGCGAGGGATGTTCTTATGGCGGTGTTGTCCCTTTGGAGGGGTCGATTCCAGATGCCTCTATACTATGGTGGCTAGTCCTATATATAGAGTAAGAGGCTCTGGTCCTCTTCCCAAATATTGAGTGGGAAGGGCGCCAACAATTGGCCATTTTGAAGGGGAACATCTAGTACACTTATCCTGACCAAAGTTGGTCCTCGCCTGCTAAATACTCTGACAAAAACACTGTCCTGGGCTCCATGGTGACCTCCATCTTGCCATTCTGCTGGTCTTGGTCTTGTTACACCGAAATGGTAGCCTTTGCCTGATGCCTTGGCCTGTGCTTGCTCCCTTTGCACCAAAGGGGAAACAAGGACACTGCGCAGGCCGGTGCCCACCTGGCCTTGATCATCATGGCTTGTGTCATGGGCACCTCATGAGGTACCCCTGCCTTGATCTCTCCTCCACCTCGTGAGCCAACCTGATGAGGCTAGCCCTGAGGATGCTTCCTGCTGTCCACCCCGCGAGGCTTGGCCCCTCGCGAGGGTCTTGAGCTTGAGTTGATGAAGATGGGCCGCACTGGGCCACTGCTTGAGCCACGCTGCAGGCCGCAGCCAGGCAAGTCTGGGTACCCCCATTCCCAGAACGCCGACAGTAGCCCCCGGGCCCAAGGCGCGCCCGGACATGGCTTAGCAGAGAAGCGAAGGGCAAGTGCGAAGCGCCGCGGGCCCCAACAGCTTGCGGCCTTGGGCGCCGCGTGGTGGTTGATTGGACGTGGGCGTCTCTGCTTCCCCATGACGCCTCGCCAACCGTTCGACAAGACAAGTCCCTGCATGCTAAAACGGGTCATGATTAACTGTGATCGTGGAGGCCGGCGGTTGGCCTCCTCCGGCTATAAGTACGGAGCAGCGCGAGCCCTTCCAGTCCATCTTTCCTTGCTGCGCCTCCCCTTCTTCACTTCCTCCTTCAACTCGTCAACAATGGCGCCGATCCACCGGTTCTCGGCTGAAGAGAAAGGAAAGGCCCCCCGAGAGGGGCCCGTCCCACTTCCGCTGAAGAAGCGGATGGTCCCCTGCCGCCGAGACGAGGGTGCTCGGTAGGAGGTGTCGAGGCCCTGGTACGAGCGGCCTCCTCCTGGATACCCATTGCCCTTGTACGCCCAGGCCGAGGGCCCTGGGGAAGAGGGCGACGAGCGGCGCCGCCGATGGATCACGGCGGTGCATGTCGTGCCCCCTGGAGTGCATGCGGCGAGCTTGCTGCTACTGCTGCCGAGGCTGTGAAGGGCCGAGCTGAGGCCTTGCTGGCGAGGTTCCACGCCTTCAGCACCAGGCGCGGGCAAGGTGCTGCCAGCTCTGCTGCCTTGGGAGGTGGAGCTGCCTAGTGCGACCCCACCATGACTGATGGCGCTGCCGGGAAGTGATCCCTCCGTGGCTTGGGTCCTGTTTTAATTCTTGCAACATGCATCATGCCTCATGGAGGCGTTTAAACTAGCGTTTGGCGTTGTGAAAACTAGCTATGGCCTGTAATATTTGCTTTTGAATTCCTTAGGATTTGCGTTTTTCCTTCCTAGTTGCTTGTGTTCTACGTCGGCAGAGCCCGGCCCCGCACATACCTCAGCCGCTGTTCGCCCCGACCGGAAACCAGGACGGGACCAAGGAGTGAGGGGCTACGTGACCAGTTAGGCTCTTGAGTAGCGATGCTCAGGAGTCCCCCTTGATGCGCGAACAGCAAGTAGGAAAGGGAAACATAGGAGTGGATTCGTCGCATACCTCAGCCGCCGTTAGCCCCGACCGGAAACCAGGACGGGACCAAGGAGTGAAGGGCTACGTGACCAGTTAGGCTCCTGAGTCGCGATGCTCAGGAGTCCCCCTTGACGCTTAAACGGTCTTCGTACCTTGGCTCCGCTCAGGGAGTGGTGCGCGATGAACCAGGCCCGAGGGGCCTGGCTGGGTGGCGTGACCCGGACGTAGCCCCCATGTCCAGCCCCCTCGCGTGGCGCTCCCGAGGGAAGGCGTTATGGTAGGGCCAGACACTGAGCACTGGGCTCCCTGAGGTTGATGTGGCTGTGGTCCGCCCTTAGTTGTTTATCACCAGCGCGGAGCATAGCGCTTCCGTATGTGTACGGGCATAGCCGCTCCTCGGCAGTGTCGTCAGCCAGCACGGAGCATGGTGCCTCCACTGGTACGTGGGAGTGGGCCCCCTCCGGGAGGAGCCCCCGGGGCGTGTACAGCCCCGCCCTGACACGTGACCTGCACGGTAGGGCTTGACGAGGTGTATCTGGGCACCCGTGAGTAGCGCGGGACTCACGGGGCCCTACCTCAAGGCGGGTTGCGCCTGGCTCTGGGCCTTGTTTGTAGTGTGTTCCTGCAGGATTGATTAGATGCCAACGCTCTACGTTCTCAAGTCCCGGCCCTCGAGCGAGCTCAGCCATCCTTGGTATGCCAGGTTGCGATGTCGTGGACAAGGCCAGGAGGTTAGGGCTGGAGAGCCAGTAAGAGCCCGGGAGTCGCGATGCTCAGGTGCCCCCGTTTTAGCGTGCAAGCGGTTAGCATGAAGGAAAAGGGGCGCCATTGGAGGCATCAGTTACTAATCATGGCGGGCCAAATACATGACCTAGATAGATGCTGGTGCGATACACGCTACTGGGTCAGGCCCGAGCGGCTTGGGGATCATGCAGCCCGAGGGGCGCCCCCAGCAAGGTAAACTAAAGACATGAGCAAAAGGGATACACACCGCAGGGACGGACCCATGCGGCCTGGGAATGATGTAGCCCTAGGGGCGCTCCCAGCTGAAATGGAACTTCAAAGATGTCACCTGATACCGTTGGAGATGAAGGAATGTTAAGGTAGTGGACGGAGCGTGGTGTGGAAGCCGATCCTCACGAGCCCCCAGGGCCTAGAGCCTCGGGAGGCTCTGGGGGCGCAGGCAGCTCTTCAAGGACCATCTCCATTTCCGCCAGGACTGCGCAATGCCTGACCTCCTGAGCCTCCAGAATGCTCCTCAGCATGCGCTGATGAGCGGCGACCGTGTTCGGCTGACCGAGAGGCATGCGAACGTAGCTGTGGGGTGGACCCTCACAACATCCCACACGCGAGGGCCAGAGGCGCTCCTGAGATGCGGCTCGGCTGAGCCCTGGTACGTCGATGCAGACGCGCAGCCCACCATCCTCGCCTGGATGGGGAGCTACGGCGGGTAAGCGGCGGCTGCCGCACATGATTCTTGACTCTTGCAGCTCCTGAGTGTTCCTTGCGATGAACTCCTGAGGGTTTGGCCCTCCTTGCCTCATGCCATCCTGAGGGAAACGTGCTTTGAAACACGCCTCAAAGTGGTGCCCGTGCGCCTCCCTCGTGATCTTGGCAAAGTCGATGGCCCTCCAGGAGAGAGCCCCCGAGCATTGCCCGAGGAGGGTGTCGGGCGCGCCTTCCTACGACAGAGGGAGGCACCCCATGGACGGGCGCGGATCCTGGTACGGCACCCCTGAAGGTGCCTGCCTCCTGATGGTTCAGGCCAGGTGATGTCTTCTTCTTCTTAGGAACTGCCTCGGGAAGGCCCCCGCTCCTGTGATCTGGGTCTTCGATTGTCGCGGCCTGGAAGGCACACTCGAGAGAACACACTGCATCCTTCTCCTCACAGGGGACTGTGATGACTCCACCGCTTCCTGGCATCTTGAGGACATTGTAGCCATGGTGAGTCACCGCCATAAACTTGGCAACGGCTGGATATCCAAGGATGGCGTTGTAGGGAAGGCGAATGTGGGTGACGTCTAAGTCGATGAGCTCAGTGCGGTAGTTTTTGCGTTGTCCGAAGGTGACAGGGAGGCGGACCTGCCCTATTAGGGTGGTTGAACCATCAGTGACTCCTGAGAAGGGCTTGGTTGGCTGAAGCTGATCATATGGCACTTGGAGATTGTTGAAAGTTTCGACACACGGGACGTTGAGTCCTGCTCCATCGTCGATGAGTGTCCTAGTGACCTGCACATTGCTGATGACAGGGGAGCAGAGCATCGGGAGGACACCAGCTGTTGCTGCTCACTTGAGCTGATCCGCTGAACTGAATGTGATGGCACATGTGGACCATCTGAGAGGGCGCGAGGCTTCGGTTTTTGGGAGGACTGCATTCGCCTCACGAGCAAACTGCTTGAAGATGCTCTGAAAGACCGAGGCTTGAGCTCCACCTAAGATGCAAGCAATTGCGCGCGGCTCCTGGAAGCCCCCAGCCCCCTCGTCCTGATGCTGGTCCTCATTCCTCCTCGGCGGTGGTGGCAACGGAGGGAGGCCTGCATTGCCTTGTGGGCGATCCTCGCAAGGCTGATCCCTCCAACCTCCCTCACGAGGCTGGTCCTGCCAGCGGTCCTCGTGAGGTCGGTCATGCCACCCTTGGTGAGGGCCATGGTCTTCCCATCGTCCTCCACCTATTCCTCCTCCTCGGCCATAGCCCCGATCGTTGCGCTCGGGGCATCAGTCAATACGTTCATCTCGCATAGCCCTGAGCTCCTGGCATTCGTTGGTGTTGTGGGTGTGGAGGTCATGGTACACGAAGTATCGGCTGCCCTTGGGTGACTCCGGCTGATCCCTGCCTCGCTTGGTATCCGGCTCAGCCGCGAGCACAACTGCTCCCTTACGCTTCACGTCCTTGGCCTTGGGCTTCTTTTCCTCCGGATCAGCAGCTGGAAGCTCGAGAAGGGAGAGGCGTCCTTCCTCGGCCCTGGCGCACTTGGTTGCCAAGTTGAAAAGCTCCAGAGAGGTGCATAGGTCCTTGTGGATTTCTAGCTCTTCCTTCATCTTGATGTCTCAAACGCCATCAGAGAAGGCTAAGATGATGGCCTCCTCAGTCAACCTAGGGATCTTGAGGTGGGCATTGTTGAAGCGTTGGATGTACTTTTGCAGGGTCTCTCCTGGCTGTTGCTTGATGCGGCGCAAGTCACTCATGGCCGGGGGCCGGTCACGAGTGCCCTGGAAGTTGGCGATGAAGCGAGTGCGCATCTTGTCCCGTGAGGAGATCGTTGTTGGGAGGCAGGTTGAGGAGCCATGTACGGGCGCCATCCTTGAGTGCCATGGGAAACCAGTTTGCCATGACCTTTTCGTCTCCGTTGGCCGCCTCAATGCCCAACTCGTAGAGCTGGAGGAACTCCGCGGGGTCTGCAGTGACGTCGTAGCGTGGAGGCAGATCTGGCTTGAACTTGCCTGGCCAGGCCATGCTACGCAGCTCGGCGGTGAAGGCACGGCAGCCTGCAGTGGCCACAGGGGGCCTTTGGTGACGAAGAGCTTGATCCTGGAGGTCTCTGCGTGCTTCCGCCAAGAGCAGCACGGGGTCTTGGCGTGCTGGAGCAGGAGCGCGATCATGACGTGCCGATGCAGGGAGCACACAAGCACCTTCCTGAGGGTGAGGGATCTCTTGGCAGCTCTTTTCTTGCTGTGTGGGCGCTAGACGTGGTGGGTCCGTCCAGGGGCCGCGCGCCTTGGGGTTAGGGCGCCTTCTTGAGGGGGAGGCGGCGGAGGCGCCTCCGGAGCTGCGTTGCCTGCATAGGACGGAGGGCGGTGCAGCGAAAGGGATGGCGCAGGGGAGACCCCTGCGGCGCTGACAAGCTTGGTGATGCAGGCAAGCCACTCGTTGTAGAGGTCGTCGACTGGGCGGTAGTGCAGGAGCTCACGAGCCAGGAGCAGCACGGCGTGCGCGTCCAGGGGAGCGTGATGAGCATGCGATGACGAGCCCGCTAGAGTCAGTGACGGGGTAGCGGTGCGGCCTTCCCGCCGCACCGAGGGATGCAGCAATGATGCCTGCTACTCGTTCCCCGCCGGGCCGGTGGCGTCGTGGGCGGCAGGCGACGGGGAACGACGGGGAGGCCCGCCGACGGGGGCCGTCTGGGCGACATGGGCCGCAAGAGCAGCCCGGCGCTCGGTGCGGGCTCGACGAGCGTTAGACATGGATGCGATGAAACACAAGACGGCAGAGGACACAATTCTGGCGCACCCCTACCTGGCGCGCCAAATGTCGGATTGCGGGTTCCTGCAGACCCTTGAGGTTTGAACTCTAGGGTGCGCACGAAGATCTCTCCTCTACCAACTCATGTCTCATCGCCTTGCAAAGGATCTAGGCTACACGATGAACAACACAATGGACGCAAGGTTTATACTGGTTCAGGCCACCATTGTGGTGTAATACCCTACTCCATTGTGTGGTGTGGTAAATTGCCTCTGGGGCTGATGATGAATAGTACAAAGGAAAAACAGCCTTGCGAGGGATGTTCTTATGGCGGTGTTGTCCCTTTGGAGGGGTCGATTCCAGATGCCTCTATACTATGGTGGCTAGTCCTATATATAGAGTAAGAGGCCCTGGTCCTCTTCCCAAATATTGAGTGGGAAGGGCGCCAACAATTGGCCATTTTGAAGGGGAACATCTAGTACACTTATCCTAACCAAAGTTGGTCCTCGCCTGCTAAAGACTCTGACGATAACGCCGTCCTGGTCTCCACGGTGACCTCCATCTTGCCATTCTGCTGGTCTTGGTTTTGTTACACCGAAATGGTAGCCTTTGCCTGATGCCTTGGCCTATGCTTGCTCCCTTTGCACCAAAGGGGAAACAAGGACACTGCACAGGCCGGCGCCCGCCTGGTGCCCGCCTGGCCTCGATCGTCATGGCTTGCGTCACGGGCACCTCACGAGGTACCCCTGCCTTGATCTCTCTGCCACCTCACGCGCCAACCTGACGAGGCTAGCCCTGAGGATGCTTCCTGTCGTCCGCCCCGTGAGGCTTGGACCCTCGCGAGGGTCTTGAGCTTGAGTTGATGAAGATGGGCCGCACTGGGCCACTGCTTGAGCCACGCCGCAGGCTGCAGACAGGCAAGTCTGGGTACCCCCGTTCCTAGAACGCCGACACCTATACTTGTGGGTTATCAAGAGCTTTTTCTGGCGCCGTTGCCGGGGAGTCATAGCGTGGGGTGAATATTCTTGTGTGTGCTTGTTTGCTTTATCACTAAGTAATTTTTATTTGCCGTTCTTAGTTGTTTTGTATCTTTAGTTATGGGTAGGAAACGCAAAATACCAAAATAATTAGTTGTACCTACTACACCAATGGTTGAAGAACCACTCAAATTCTATCACACTCCTGAAGCTCTTTACTTGGATCATCTTTGATCCCTTTGTGCTCGTGCTAATACCCCCACTAGCTTAGTTAAGGGCAAATCTTTAGATGAGCATGCTTATTATGTGCGACACCGTATATCTGAAAAAGGGAAAATTTTACTAGATCAAATTCATCGTTTGCAATGTTATGCTTGGAATTTATGTGAAATATATGATTTTACTTGTTGTTCTGAAACCCCTAAGAAACACCTCCCCTGCCAATGTTAGTTTAGTGATAATGGAATTGTATCTTTGTATGCTAAGGGTGTTTATAATTACTATGATGTTCAACAAATTGAAGCATTTGTTGCTTTTAAGGGTGCTTATGAAATTGCTTCTTTGATTGAAAAGTATGTTGCTACTCTCTACAAATCTGAAAATTTTGCCATATTTAAATATTGTTATGATAATTATGCTTCTAATGCCTATGTTAAACTATATATTGAGGACTCGTCCGCTATCCAAGAAGAGACTAATATTTTGCAGGAGTCTATGGAAGAAGAAATTGAAGAAACTGTCAGCTCATTGGATGAAAAAGATGATGAGGAGAGCGAAGAACAAAAGGAGGAAGAGCGGATTAGCTACCCATGCCCACCTTCTAATGAGACTAACTCTTCAACACATACATTGTTTAATTCCCCTTTGTGTTTACCGAAGGATGATTGCTATGATGATTGCTATGATCCCTTCAATTCGTTTGAAATATCCCTTTTTGATGATTCTTGTTATGCTTGTGGCCAAGATTCCAATATGAATTATGCTTATGGAGATGAACTTGCTATAGTTCCTTATGTCAAACATGAAATTGTTGCTATTGCACCCACGCATGATAGTCCTATTATCTTTTTGAATTCTCCAAACTACACTATATCGGAGAAGTTTGTGCTTATTAAGGATTATATTGATGGGTAGCCTTTTACCGTTGCATTGGTGAATGTAATATGCATGTGCTTGCTGCTCCTACTTGCAATTATTATGAGAGAGGAACTATATCTCCGCCTCTCCATGTTTCCAATATGATAAAATTGCAAGAAACTGTTTATACTATGCATTGGCCTTTACTGTGTGTGCATGAATTGTTCTTTTATGACATGCCGATGCATAGGAAAAGAGTTAGACTTCGTTGTTGCATGATATATATTACTTTGTGCTCACTACTAAATTACAAATCATTGTTGGTTAAAATTGGCTTTGATATACCTTGGGATCTGGGTGGATCCATTACTTGAGCACTATATGCCTAGCTTAATGGCTTTAAAGAAAGCGCTGCCAGGGAGACAACCCGGAAGTTTTAGAGAGTCATTTATTTCTATCGAGTGCTTTTATATAGTTTAAAATCAAAATAAAATAAAGAGGGGAACCCAAAACTTTTCAAAAAGGAAAGTGAAAGTGAGAGAGACAGGCATTGTTGAAGTGGGAGAGCTCCTTGAACTTTGTTCATGCTCACGAAAACTTTGTGAATCTTAATTACAGAAACTTTTCATCAAAAATAAATATCCCCTTGTACAATTCCATTGTATTATAAAAATAATGTGCCAAGGTTTGCCTTTAGGATGTTTACAATGTTTGTTGGTTTGTACGGTGCATGACAGAAACTTTGGCTGTATTGCACGATTTTACATTTTTTACTAGAATGTCAAACGGTTCTGATTCTTCTTGCACTGTCTTGCTGTACAAATTTTTTACGTTTCATAATTTTGGTATAATTTTTGGGGTTACAGAAGTATGGTGAATGTTCAGATTGCTACAGACTGTCCTGTTTTTGAAAGATTCTGTTTTTGATGCATAGTTTACTTGTTTTGATGAAACTATCAATTTATATCAGTTGATTAAGCCAGGGAAAAGTTATATTACAGTAGACAAAATGCAAAAACAAAATATGAATTGGTTTGCAATAGTACCTAGAGTAGTGATTTGCTTTATTATACTAACGGATCTTACTGAGTTTTCTGTTGAAGTTTTGTGTGGATGAAGTGTTTGATCGAGGAGGTCTCGATATGAGGAAAAGGAGGAGAGGCAAGAGCTCAAGCTTGGGGATTCCCAAGGCACCCCAAGTAAATATTCAAGGAGACTCAATCACCTAAGCTTGGGGATGCTCCGAAATGCATCCCCTCTTTCTTCAACAAGTATCGGTATGTTTTCGGATTCGTTTCGTTCATGCGATATGTGCAAGTCTTGGAGCGTCTTTTGCATTTAGTTTTCACTTTTATTTTATGCACCATGCTGGTATGAGATATTCCTCGGTTGGTTTATAGAATTCTCATTGCACTTCACTTAAATCTTTTGAGTATGGCTTTATAGAATGCTTCATGTGCTTCACTTATATCATTTGAAGTTTGGATTGCCTATTTCTCTTCACATAGAAAACCTCCATTTGTAGAATGCTCTTTTGCTTCACTTATATTTGTTAGAGCATGTTCATATCTTTAGTAGAAAGAATTAAACTCTCTTGCTTCACTTATATATATTTAGAGAGATGACAGGAATTGGTCCTTCACATGGTTAGTCATAAAATCCTACATAAACTTGTAGATCGCTGAATATGATATGTTTGATTCCTTGCAATAGTTTTGCGATATAAAGGTGGTGATATTAGAGTCGTGCTAGTTTAGTAATTGTGAAATTGAGAAATACTTGTGTTGAGGTTTGCAAGTCCCGTAGCATGCACGTATGGTAACTGTTGTGTGACAAATTTGAAGCATGGGGTGTTTCTTTGATTGTCTTCCTTATGAGTGGCGGTCGGGGACGAGCGATGGTCTTTTCCTACCAATCTATCCCCCTAGGGGCATGCGTAGTAGTACTTTGCTTTGAGGGCTAATAAACTTTTGCAATAAGTATATGAATTCTTTATGACTAATGTGAGTCCATGGATTATACACACTCTCACCCTTCCATCATTGCTAGCCTCTTCGATACCGTGCATTTCCCTTTCTCACCTCGAGAGTTGGTGCAAACTTCGCTGGTGCATCCAAACCCCGTGATATGATATGCTCTATCACACATAAGCCTCCTTATATCTTCCTCAAAACAGCCACCATACCTACCTATCATGGCATTTCCATAGCCATTCCGAGATATATTGCCATGCAACTTCCATCATCATCATATACATGACTTGAGCATTCATTGTCATATTTCCTTGCATGATTGTAATATAGCTAGCATGATGTTTTCATGGCTTGTCCGTTTGTTGATAACTTTGCTATGCTAGATTATTGCACATCCCGGTACACCGCCGGAGGCATTCATATAGAGTCATATCTTTGTTCTGGTATCGAGTTGTAATATTGGGTTCTAAGTAAATAAAAGTGTGATGATCATCATTATAGAGCATTGCCCCATAGAAAATATAAAAAAAAAGAGGCCAAAGAAGCCTAAATAAAAAAAGGGGGCCAAAGAAGCCCGTCCAAAAAGAAGAAGAAAAAAGAAAGATAAGGGGTAATGTTACTATCCTTTTACCACACTTGTGCTTCAGAGTAGCACCATGTTCTTCATATAGAGAGTCTCCTATATTTTCACTTTCATATACTAGTGGGAATTTTCATTATAGAACTTGGCTTGTATATTCCAACGATGGGCTTCCTCAAATGCCCTAGGTCTTCATGAGCAAGCAAGTTGGATGCACACCCACTTAGTTTTCAGTCTGAGCTTTCATACACTTATAGCTCTTAGTGCATCTGTTGCATGGCAATCCCTACTCCTCGCATTGACATCAATTGATGGGCATCTCCATAGCCCGTTGATTAGCCGTGTCGATGTGAGACTTTCTCCCTTTTTGTCTTATCCACATAAACCTCCACCATCATACTCTATTCCACCTATAGTGCTATATCCTGCGCTCATGTATTGCATGAGGATTGAAAAGGCTAAAGCGCGTTAAAAAGTATGAACCAATTGCTCGGCTTGTCATCGGGGTTGTGCATGATGGGAGCATTTTGTGTGATGAAAATGAAGCATGGCCAAACTATATGATTTTGTAGGGATAAGCTTTCTTTGGCTATGTTATTTGATAAGACATAATTGCTTGGTTGGCATGCCTGAAGTATTATCGTTTTTATGTCAAATGGTAGACTATTGCTTTGAATCACTCGTGTCTTAATATTCATGCCATGATTAGATATATGATCAAGATTATGCTAGGTAGCATTCCACATAAAAAATTATCTTTTTTATCATTTACCTACTCGAGGACGAGCAGGAATTAAGCTTGGGGATGCTGATACATCTCTGTCATATCTATATTTTTTGGTTGTTCCATGCCAATATTCTACAACTTTCATATACTTTTGGCAACTTTTTATATTATTTTTGGGACTAACATATTGATCCAGTGCCCAGTGCCAGTTCCTGTTTGTTGCATGTTTTATGTTTTGCAGAAACCCAATATCAAACGGAGTCCAAACGGGATAAAAACGGACGAAGATCATTTTTGGAATATTTATGATTTTTGGGAAGAAAAACCAACGCGAGATGATGCCCGAGGGGGCCACTCGGCAGGGGAGCGCGCCCCTGACCCTCATGGGCACCCCGTAAGGCGGTTGACGCTCTTCTTTGGCCGCAAGAAATCTAATTTTCGGAGAAAAATCTGGGCGAAGGTTTCAATCCAATCGGAGTTAATCTCTAGATATAAAAGAAACGATGAAAGGGCAGAATCCGGGAACGCAGAAATAGAGAGAGACAGAGAGATAGATCCAATCTCGGAGGGGCTCTCGCCCCTCCCAAGCCATGGGAGCCAAGGACTAGAGGGGAAACCCTTCTCCCATCTAGGGAGGAGGTCAAGGAAGAAGAAGAAGAAGGGGGCCTCTCTCCCCCTTGCTTCCGGTGGTGCCGGAGCGCTGCCGGGGGCCATCATCATCACCGCGATCTACACAAACAACTTCACCGCCCTCATCACCAACTCTTTCCCCCTCTATGCTGCAGTGTAACCTCTCTTTTACCCGATGTAATCTCTACTTAACATGGTGCTCAATGCTATATATTATTTCCCAATGATGTATGGCTATCCTATGATGTTTGAGTTGATCCGTTTTGTCCTATGGGTTAATTGATGATCGTGATTGGTTTGAGTTGCAAGTTTTATTATTGTTGTTGTCCTATTGTGCCCTCCGTGTCGTGCAAGCGTGAGGGATCCCCGCTGTAGGGTTTGCAATATGTTCATGATTTGGTTATGGTGGGTGGCATGAGTGACAGAAGCACAGACCCGAGTAAGTAGGTTGTTTGTGTATGGGATAAAGGGGACTTGTTGCTTTAATGCTATGGTTGGGTTTTACCTTGATGATATTTAGTAATTGAGGATGCTTGCTAGAGTTCCAATCATAAGTGCATATGATCCAAGAAGAGAAAGTATGTTAGCTTATGCCTATCCCTCAAATAAAATTGCAATAGTGATTACCGGTCTAGTTATCGATTGCCTAGGGACAAATAACTTTCTCATGACAAAAAGATCTCTACTAAAACTAACTTAGTTGTGTCTTCATCTAAACAGCCCCTACTTTTTATTTACGTGCCTTCTATTATCTTGCAATTCTATCCAACAACACCTACAAAGTCCTTCTAGTTTCATACTTGTTCTAGGTAAAGCGAACGCTAAGCATGCGTAGAGTTGTATCGGTGGTCGATAGAACTTGAGGGAATATTTGTTCTACCTTTAGCTCCTCATTGGGTTCAACACTCTTACTTATCGAAAGAGGCTACAATTGATCCCTATAGTTGTGGGTTATCAATGATCTATCTTCATCGCACAAAATACTCAAATCATGCACAACCCCGGTTTCAGCCACAAATACGATGTCAACTACATGATCATGCAAAGCAATATGACAATGATGAAGTGTGTCATAATAAACGAGACGGTGGAAAGTTGCATGGAAATATATCTCGTAATGGCTATGTAAATGCCATAATAGGTAGGTATGGTGGCTGTTTTGAGGAAGGTATATGGTGGGTGTATGGTACCGGCAAGAGTTGCGTGACACAAGAGAGGCTAACAATGGCAGAAGGGTGAGAGTGCGTATAATCCATGGACTCAGCATTAGTCATAAAGAACTCATATACTTATTGCAAAAATCTATTAGTCATCGAAACCAAGCACTATGCGCATGCTCCTAGGGGAAGGGTTGGTGGGATTTAACCATCGCGCGATCCCGACCTCCACACAAAGGATGGCAATCAAAAAATACCTCATGCTCCAACTTTGTAACATAACGGTTCACCATACATGCATGCTACATGAATCACAAACTTCAACACAAGTATTTCTCAAATTCACAATTACTCCACTAGCATGACTCTAATATCACCATCATCATTTCTCAAAACAATCATAAGGAATCAAACTTCTCATAGTATTCAATGCACTTTATATGAAAGTTTTTATTATATCCCTCTTGGATGTCTATCATATTAGGACTAAATTCATAACCTAAGCAAATTAGCATGTTGTTTAAGACTCTCAAAATAATATAAGTGAATCATGAGAGTTCATCAATTTCTTCAAAATAAAACCACCGTCGTGCTCTAAAAATATATAAGTGAAGCACTAGAGCAAACAACAAACTACTCCAAAAGATATAAGTGAAGATCAATGAGTAGTCGAATAATTATGCAACTATGTGAAGAATCTCTAACATTTAAGAATTCCAGATCTTGGGGTATTATTCAAACAGCAAGCAAAACAAAATAAAATGACATTGCAAGGATAGCACATATCATGTGAAGAAGCAAAAACTTAGGCTTAACAAAAATTGACCGATAGTTGTTGAAGAAGAAAGGTGGGATGCCAACCGGGGCATCCCCAAGCTTAGATGCTTGAGACTTCTTAAAAGGTTAATTAGGGATGCCTTGGGCATCCCCAATCTTGAGCTTTTGTGTCTCCTTAATTCCTTTTATATCACAGTTTCCCTAAATCTTAAAAACTTCATCCACACAAAACTCAACAAGAACTCGTGAGATAAGTTAGTAGAAATCAACGCAATAACCTTATCATTCTCTACTGCAGCAAATCAATAAAATTATCATTTGATATTTCCTACTAAATTCCTCTGCATATTTAACACTCCTATCCTCAAATAGAATCATTAAAGAAGCAAACATATGCATACAATGCAAACATAATAGCAATCTGTCTAAATAGGACAGTCTGTAAAGAATGCAAGAGGAATCATACTTCCCTAACTCCAAAAAATTTGAAAAATTACCACACTGTAGATATTTTGTTGTTACTCATTGTGTCGAAATTTCAAGATTTTATCGTGACTATTCACCAATATTCAAAACATAACAGCAAACTTTTTGATTTCAAAACAGCAACGTATAGACTTGTAAAATAAGCATGGTAAAGGCTATACTTGAATTTTTTATTGAACTAAAATATATAAAAGATGTCTCTGAATACAAGCAAATAGATACAAAAGAAAACAACGCTCCAAGCAAAACACATATCATGTGGTGAATAAAAATATAGCCTCAAGTAAAGTTACCGATGAACGAATACGAAAGAGGGGATGTCATCCGTGGCATCCCCAAGCTTAGGCTCTTGGTTGTCCTTGAGTATTACCTTGGGGTGCCTTGGGTATCCCCAATATTAGGCTCTTGCCAATCCTTATTCGATAGTCCATCAAATCTTTACCCAAAACTTGAAAACTTCGCAACACAAAACTCAACAGAAAATCTTATGAGCTCCATTAGTATAAGAAAATAAATCACCACTTAGGTACTGTTGTGAACTCATTCTAAATTCATATTGGTATTTTATCTACTGTATTCCAACTTCTCCATGGTTCATACCCTCCGATACTACTCATAGATTCATCAAAATAAGCAAACAACACATAGAAAACAGAATCTGTCAAAAACAGAACAGTCTGTAGTAATCTGGAAACTTTCCATACTTTTATAACTCCAAATATTCTGAAAACTTAGGACAACGTAGATAATTTGTATATCAATCATGTGTCAAAAATTCAGATCAAAAGCACGTTCCAGTGAATTTTCAAATTTCCTGTACTAAGCGCAAAAGTTTCTGTTTTTGCACAGAATCAAGTCAACTATCATCCACGCTATCCCAAAGGCTTTACTTGGCACTTTATTGAAAATAAAGCTATAAAACATGATTAATACAGTAGCTTAATCATGTGAACACACAAAAACAGTAGGGTTAAATATTGGGTTGTCTCCCAACAAGTGCTTTTCTTTAATGCCTTTTAGCTAGGCATGATGATTTCAATGATGCTCACACAAAAGATAAGAATTAAAACATAATAGGAGAATCATGAAGCATATGACTAGCACATTTAAGTCTAACCCACTTCCTATGCATAGGGATTTTGTGAGCAAACAACTTATGGGGACAAGAATCAACTAGCATAGGAAGGTAAAACAAGCAAGTCTTCAAGATTTTCAACACATAGAGAGGAAACTTGATATTATTGCAATTCATACAAGCATATATTCCTCCCTCATAATAATTTTCAGTAGCATCATGAATGAATTCAACAATATAACTATCACATATAGCATTCTTTTCATGATCCACAAGCATAGAATTTTTATTACTCTCAAAATAAGCAAAATTTAGTCTCATGAATAGTAGTGGGAGCAAACTCAACAAAATAACGATCATGTGAGGCATAACCCAATTGAAAATTAAAATCATGATGACTAGTTTCATGGTTATCATTATTCTTTATAGCATACATGTCATCACAATAATCATCATAGATAGCAACTTTGTTCTCATAATCAATTGGAACCTATTCTGAAATAGTGGATTCATCACTAATAAAGTCATGACATCTCTGAATCCACTTTCATCAATATAATCATCAAAAATAGGAGTCATTCTATCATCATAATTAATATTTTCATCAAAACTTGGGGGACTAAAAATATCATCTTCATCAAACATAGCATCCCCAAGCTTGCGGCTTTGCATATCATAGCATCTTGGATATTCAAAGAATTCATACTAACAACATTGCAATCATGCTCATCATTCAAATATTTAGTGCCAAACATTTTATAGACTTATTCCTCTAGCAATTGAGAACAATTTTCCTTTCCATCATTTTCATGGAAGACATTAAAAAGATGAAGCATATGAGGCAACCTCAATTCCATTATTTTGTAGTTTTCTTTTATAAACTAAACTAGTGATAACAAGAAACTAAAAGATTCGATTGCAAGATCTAAAGATATACCTTCAAGCACTAACCTCCCTGGCAACGGCGCCGGAAAAGTGCTAGATGTCTACTACGCAACCTTCTTCTTGTAGACGTTGTTGGGCCTCCAAGTGCAGAGGATTGTAGGATAGTAGAAAATTTCCCTCAAGTGGATGACCTAAGGTTTATCAATCCGTGGGAGGCGTAGGATGAAGATGGTCTCTCTCAAACAACCCTGCAACCAAATAACAAAGAGTCTCTTGTGTCCCCAACACACCCAATACAATGGTAAATTGTAAAGGTGCTCTAGTTCGGCGAAGAGATGGTGATACAAGTGCAATATGGATGGTAGATATAGGTTTTCCTAATCTGAAAATATAAAAACAGCAAGGTAGCAAGTAACGAAAGTGAGCGAAAAATGGTATTGCAATGCTTCAAAACAAGGCTTAGGGTTCATAATTTCACTAGTGCAAGTTCTCTCAAAAATGATAACATAATTGGATCATATAAGAATCCCTCAACATGCAACAAAGAGTCACTCCAAAGTCACTAATAGCGGAGAACAAACGAATAGATTATTGTAGGGTACGAAACCACCTCAAAGTTATTCTTTCCGATCAATCTATTGGGCTCTTCCTATAAGTGTCACAAACAGCCCTAGAGTTCGTAGTAAAATAACACCTTAAGACACACATCAACCAAAACCCTAATGTCACCTAGATACTCCAATGTCACCTCAAGTATCCGCGGGTTTGATTATACGATATGCATCACACAATCTCAAATCCATCTATTCAAACCAACATAAAAAACTTCAAAGAGTGCCCCAAAGTTTCTACCAAAGAGTCAAGACGAAAACATGTGCCAACCCCTATGCATAAATTCCCAAGGTCACATAACCCGCAAGTTGATAACCAAAACATACATCAAGTGAATCAATAGAATACCCCATTGTCACCATGGGTATCCCACGCAAGACATACATCAAGTGTTCTCAAATCCTTACAGACTCAATCCGATAAGATAACTTCAAAGGGAAAACTCAGTCCATTACAAGAAGGTAGAGGGGGAGAAACATCATAAGATCCAACTATAGTAGCAAAGCTCACGGTACATCAAGACTGTGCATAATCAAGAACATGAGAGAGAGAGAGATCAAACACATGGCTACTGGTACATACCCTCAGCCCCGAGGGTGAACTACTCCCTCCTCGTCATGGAGAGCGCTGGGATGATGAAGATGGCCACCGGTGATGATTTCCCCCTCCAGCAGGGTGCCGGAATAAGGTCCCGATTGGTTTTTGGTGGCTACAGAGGCTTGCGGCGGCGCAACTCCCGATCTAGGTTTCTTTTCGGGGTTTTTTGTATTTATAGGAATTTTTGGCGTCGGTTTCACATCAAGGGAGGTCCATGAGTCAACGACAAAGGTGGAGCACCCTCCCAGGGGGTAGGGTGTGCCCTCCACCCACGTGGTTGGCTCGGGGCTCTTCTAGCCCAACTCTTTTGCTTAGGGGGCTTCTTCTGGTCCATAAAAAATCACCATAAATTTTCAGCTCGTTTGGACTCCGTTTGATATTCCTTTTCTGCAAAACTCAAAAACAAGGAAAAAGGATAAACTTGCACTAGGCTCTAGGTTAATAGGTTAGTCCCAAAAATCATATAAAATAGCATATAAAACATCCAAGATGGATAATATAATAGCATGGAACAATAAAAAATTATAGATACGATGGAGATGTATCAGCCGCCACTGCCTCCGCCTCTCGACGGGCTCAGGCGTCATCTACAATTTCCTGAGCATTAGCAAGGGGTGGGTTATTGCCTCGGGGAGGGTTATCTTGGAGCGGTCGACGACGTCGTTCACTACTGGAAACTGCAGGCAACTCAACCCACCGGCTGTAGCTATGACTTAGGAGAGGAGTTGAATGCACTCGTCCCGACTGTATGAATATTTCTCCTGCTGAGCGACCACCGTCTGTAAGAGTTCAATTGTGTTTCGCGCTTCCATCGCAAAGGGCGTCTGATCAGCCAGGGGGGGTGCATTGAGCATGCTTGCTGCGGCCACCATGTTATCCACCGGGTTAGAATAATGATCGGGTGGTGTTGAAAAGCGCTGAGGTGGGGTTTGATCCCTATGGGGCGGGTCTGGTAGTCGAGGTTGATCTGCCGCCCCACCTCCGGGTGCCTCTGCAATCTGAGTTACACCCGGTGGGTTACTAGGCCCTGCCCCAGGCATGTTAAAAAGTTTTCGTGCCTCATATTGTAAGGGAAAACGGGTCTGGTGCCTTCTTTGAAGAATAGCATTAGAGTCATTCTGATCCAGACTCAAACGAAAAGCCTCCGCCCTTATACGTCGTGATTCAGCCTCCATATGAGCCCGCTCATTATTGAGCTCCTCTTGGGCTTTGGCTATGTCATCACGCACCTTGGTGATCCCCGCGTTGCGCTCTGCTTGATTCGCCATAGTAACCTCAGTTGCCAACAGAGTCGTCAAAGTGTCCAGCAGGCCTGACAGGACCTGAGTTGGGGGTATAACTGAGCCACCAGCTCCAGCCGCCGCAGCAGGCGTTGAGCCGGATGTGAGAGCTGTTGTCATTGACGAGTTGAGAAACGGCCCAGTGCCAGACATAAAGATCGCAGCCCCGCACAACGGCTCATAGGGGTCCAAAATACTGTTGCCATCGGAATAGCCCCCAAGACCGCCATCCTCAAGCTGGTAAATTGACTTCGTCTCTTCGTTTGAGGACTCGTCACCTGAATAGACAAGATTCTCTCCTCCAGACGCAGAATTGTCTGCAAGATCCATGCCCTGCATGAAGCGGACGAAAACATGCTTCCGACCGGGTTGAAACCGAGCAGGTTGCGTGTGCTGAGCCGACTCGAGGATGTCGATGGAGGTGTCCGGCTCAGGCTCAGACTCGCCGATCTTTCCGATGAAGACGTGGATTCCGCCAAAGGGGACCTGATACCCGTACTCGATTGAGTCGGCCTCGGGGCCCCAGCTGGCGTTGTCGATGTAGAGCTTGTCATGGCGACTCTTAGTCATCCTTCCAATGGCGTATCCCTTGATACCTAGGAAGTTGCCCTTCAAGAACTCAAAATCACTGTGCTCTGGCCCCATGGTGGGCGCCAAATGTCGTGGTTTTGTCACGGCAGCTGTCCTAGTGAAAGGACTTAAGCATGGAGCCATCGCAACATAGGTTAGCTTAAAGGGGTTGAACGGGATGAGAGACACGAGTTTACCTAGGTTCGTCCTCTCACAACTAGGTAAAAGCCTACGTCCTACTTTGAGTTGTATTTCTTGAGTACCGATTATACGGGAGTGAATCGCTTGACCTAGCTCCTCGTCTCTCTTTTTTGTTAACCCGTCGTGGGGTCTCGCCTTTATATAGACAGGTCGAGCCCCCAGGCTTATAAGAGTCCTAATCGGATCACACAACGTGACCGACCCTGGGTCTAAATCACCCTGCCTTTCAAGACAAGTTATCATTGGGCGGCTCACGAGCGCCGGGGCTCTCACAATTACCTGGGCTTGGGCCTACGGCGGCTCTCCACATAAGTCGCCCTCCGGGTTATCACCTAGCCTCTTGGGCCTTCTTCGAATGTCATCTTCTAAGTCGCCAACAATGTGACCCGACCCCTCCTAGGCGGGTCTCACCACGGGGTTATATCCCCAACAACTATGGTTTGAACCTATGTGACCTTCACATCAAGATCATGAATCTTGGTCTCAATCACCCGCTCAGGCTCTCCTGGTTCTTGGTGAGGTTGGCCAGATTTCGCTCAATCCTTAGAGTTGCTTCAAGCTGATAAGTCATCTGATCATTCTTTGACTTGAGGTTAGCAATAGGAGTATTGGGACCAGAGGCCTTCTTGGCTGCTTTTCAGTCAAGGAACTTTCATTAATCATTTTATATAATTCTTGTTTTAACACTTCATAACAATTACCAGATTCATGATTTTCAAGAAAAACTTCATAAAGATAAAGAAGCGCACTCAACTCCATCTTTTCTTTCAAAGAGCTTATAGCAATAGCATTTTTGTCACTATCTTTTGTTTTATCATAATTAGAGTTTTTGAAAAGTACAACTAATGGAGAAGGATCATTGGTGGCGCCCAAACCTGAACCGATTGCTGGTTGGTAGGGCATGAATATAATCTTGTACCCATGGGTATATCCAAACCCGACCCCATAGTATGACTTAATGGGCAAAAAAACTGCTATCCCTACACATGTCCCAGTTCAATTTTACACTTTGTTATCTAAAACATGCAAAAAAATGCACAATCCCCATCGTAACTTTTATTAGTTGACAATCAATCCCCCGTAACATGCTCGTACGGCCTTTCCCTTATTTTTATCTCCTTGTTAAATGACTCGTCATTTTTATCTCTTAGAAAAGATGCTAAATGATCTTAGGTTGTTAGTGGACGTTGATTTACCATATGTTGATGCTTACCATAAGTGAAAGCTAGCCTGCCACGAGGTGAAGAATGGAAGATCTTATGTTAACATTGTGTTATGTCTTATTTATATGTCTTGAGAGGACCCAATGGATATCCAGTGGGTATGGATATCCATCGGGTTTGGACATGGACACATTTTTTCACCCGTGGATTTTTCATGGGCGGGCAAAGATTGTCTTCATGGATATGGATATGGATTTGAAATTGTTCAACCCGATCCAAACCCAACCCATTGCCATCCTTAAGAAGGATCAATATCTATTTAAATTTTTAATTCCTGTTCTGAGCCAACAATGAAGATAGCATAACTAGGCAAGAAATAAAATAAGAAAATAAGGGCATGTGTGTAGGTACCTAATTTGGTAGATGTAGACTCCCTGGCAACGACGCCAAAAATTCTTCTGCTACTCCCGTAGGAGTTGTTGGATTCCCCAAAGAGGAAAGATGATGTAGCATAACAGCAGAAAGTATTTCCCTTAGTTAAGAACCAAGGTTTATAAAACCAGTAGGAGTCAACAAGCTAACAAGATAAGAACCACATGCACACAAACAAAATAAATGCTTGCACCCCACTTGGCAAGGGGGTTGTCAGGCCCCTTGTCCTACTAGTTATATGGTTAAAAGCTAATAGGTATTGGTGTAGGTAAAATGGAAAAATAGTAAAAGAAATTAAAAGTGCAATTTTGTAGGAGTTTGTATCAATGGAGAGAGATAGACCCGGGCCATAGGTTCACTAGTGGCATCTCTCTTGAAAGCCGGTAATGGCATGGTAATAAATTATTGTTGGGTAATTGACAAAAAAGTAGCAATTTATGACTATAATCATTCATGGCATAATCTCACATAGGCATTACGTCTGTGATAAGAAGATCGTTAATCCAACTGTATATACTACTATTGTACCCCAAACCGCTATCCAGCATGCATCTCAAAGTATTAAGTTTGCAAGAAATAGAGTAATGCGATAAGAAAGATGACATAATGTAGACAAAAAGAAATCTAGCAATAAGATGAAACCCCCGTTGTTTTATCCTTAGTGGCAACAATACAAATACGTGCCTTGTCCCCATTATGTCACTGAGATATAGAAATCACCGCAAGATTGAACCCACTACTATGCACCACTCCCTCGGATGATCTACCAATTAATCTTGGACAGAGAAGACAAATAGATCAGAAAGCATACATAGCTATTTAATTATGCAGCAAAGAAACTTCAAAGGATTCATATATATTCAATGAACAATTTGGTCAGAAATCTACAATTCATAGGATCCCAACAAACACACCACATGATTTACATCGGATTGGTCTCAGAAGAGAACACGATATTGAAGGTAAGATAGAGAGAGGGAAAGCAATATAGCTACTACTATGGACCCGCATGTCCTAAAGGAACTACTCACACATCATGAATCATGGAGGCAGCAAACTTTGATGAAGATGGCCTCCCCAATGGCTCCCCCTCTGGCAGAACTCTGGAACAGGGCTCCAGATGGGATCGTTTCGGAACAGAGGTTTGTGGTGGCGATATTTCCTTTCTGGTTCTCGATCAGAGGGTTTCAAGAATTATGGAATTTATAGGCACAAGAATTAGGTCAAAACATGGCTCATGGGGCCCACAAGCCTGGGTGGCGCAATCACCCCTGGTCGCGCCACCTATCCTTGTGGCTCCCTCGAGCCTCCTCTCGACGTCTCCCGAAGCTTCTAGGATCCTTCTTGGTCCATAAAATCATCAAAAGTTGACAGCGTGTTTGGACCTTCATAGGTATTGTTTTTCTGTAAAACCAAAAACAAACAGAAAAGAGAAACTGGCATTAGCTAAATTAATATGTTAGTCCAGAAAAATAAAAAAAATTATAGTAAAAATATGTAAGAACGATAATATAATAGCATGAAACAATTAAAAAGTATAGATGCGTTAGAGACGTATCAACAACATATAAGAGATAAATCAACACATGGACTATGGCACTATGCATATGAGAACTAGTGAAAAGCAAAAGGAAAATAAATAATCGTTCCCACTTATAAACAAAGTGAAGAAAATTAGCTAAGAAGGAAAAAGACGATCCTGGTCTTTGGGTGCCTGAATATTTCTTTTCCTAGGAGAGTTTACCTCGGGATGTTCCCGCATTCGGCTCCCACCAGTCCAGAGCCCTCTGAATTGAATGATCACGGTATAGAGATTGGCTAGTAGGCATATCACAAACAAAACGTTTTCCTCTCCGTCCTGATCCGTAATCATTTGAGCTTGAGCTTCCATTGCTGAAAGAGATTGACATAACAGGTCTTTGTGTACTAGCTTTGTTTGAAGATCCACTACGACCAGGATAGGCTCTCAGCCACTCTCCCCATTGGGACGATGAGTAAATATGCGACTCATAATTCCCATGCTCATGAACCAGTCGTCCACATTCAAAGTAGAGGTGAGGGATCTTCTCAAAAATGAAGTCAAACAAAGTCCCCTTACAATCATCCGGTGAGGTTCGTAAAAAAAGCCCCTAGCAAGCAGTTCAAATATCGATATTTTTCGCTTACACATAAATGTTTTCCTTTTGCTAGCCCGTCCTTCTCCACATCTACTAGAACAACCTCTCCAAGCTAGTCACCCAAAACTATTCCTAATGCCTCTGATCACTTATCCAGTGGCAGATCCATGAACACCAAACATTCAGCCTTTTTCTTCGTTAAGATGAGCCCTCCCAGCCTCGTTGGGAGCATCACAGCTTCCTCCAATTGTTTGCCCTCTATAGGATATCTAGAAGAGCCCCAGCTGCAAGATCCAAACCCTTCGGCCTTTTCCGGAGTAGCCAGTCACTAGTAGAAAAAAGGCCTACAGTCCCGGTTGGTGAGGGCCTTTAGTCCCGGTTCATGAACCGGGACTAAAGGTTCGGTTCTAATGCCCTGACCCTTTAGTCCCGGTTCAATCCAGAACCGGGACAGATGGGCCTCCACGTGGCCTGTCGCTGAGCCCAGGCAGGAGGGCCTTTGGTCCCGGTTGGTGGTACCAACCGGGACCAATAGGCATCCACGCGTCAGCATTTCTGTGGCTGGGGTTTTTGTTTTTTTTTAAATGGGGGGGCGGTTTGGGGGGTTTTGGGGGGTTAATTTAGGTGTTTCATATATTGTGCTATATCTAGCTAATTAATAGAGAGAAGTGTCCTCTCTTTTGTCCGTGCTTGGTCGATGCTACGTACCATACATACATACGTATAGAGAGGACTAGCTAGACACGCTAGCTAGCTAGTAAGCAAACAGAAGATCGTCATGAACATATATGCATACAGAGAGAAGTGATATCGACCACCTCTCCTTCTCCGAGAGATTGGTCGAACAAACAAGTTCTCGTATATCTATCCGACACTACCGGCTACATATATACAATAATTATATTTTACAAATATATAATCTCCTAAAATACAGACGCGTGGTCCACATAGTATTCTCCGTCTTCAGCGATCACGTGGTCAAGAAAGAATGCCGCCAATTCCTCTTGAATTGCTCGTATGCGATCTGGTGCTAGGAGTTCATCCCGCATCCGAAACATCTAATTTTAAGAAGGGGGTTAATACATATATATATATATGAATGAATGAAACTCAACACAAATGATGGTAATAAAATAAAATTGTGAATATTGTTATTTACGCACTTCATATTGTTTGTCGGAGTAGCCCCGCTCACAGGTCGTGTGGCAGATGGACTCACAAATGTAGTATCCACAGAAATCATTCCCTTGTTCCTGCCACAACCACTTTACAAGAAATAGAGGTCAATCATACTGATAATTAGCAAGCATGCTAAATGGTATTGATGAAACTAGCGCTTGAATCACTAGGAGATGCCTGGAATATGCTACTATATAGTACTTACTTTCGGGTGCCTAAATTGCAGCTTCTTCGGTAGTCCCGGAGCTTTTTTGGTGAATTTTCTCCAAGCCCTGCCATACAAAGAAAACAATTACTTGATATCAGAAATGAACAAAGTTGCTGATATGGTGGATAATGATCGATTTAACTTACTTCTCGAGCATTTCAGTCATGTCCGCATACTCCTTGGGATCTTTTCGCTTGGAGTCTAAGACAGTTACTACTCCCTTCTCAAGCTTAATCTCTAGGAGAATATAGTGGTAGCTGCGCACACATGCATAACTCATCAATATTACATTACTATAACCTGGACTAATAAGGAAACCGAATATGCCACAAGACAGTAACACTCACTTGAAATTGTAAGGAAAGAGTATTATATCTTTGTGTTCATTTATTTCCAACGATCGTACCAAGTTGGCCTCGGTTTCTTGGGCACGATATTGAACCTCAGTTGCATCTATGAGATACGTTTTAATGAACCCAATATCTCCCACTTGTCTTTTCTTCAATTCGGCGATCTTCAATCTGCATAATATAGTGAGGATAATTATAAATACATGCAAATGAAAGGGCTGAGTTATATAGAGAGACTTAATGACGGAAGTAGTACTACTTACAGACAGTAGGAGGTGACCGTTGCTTTATCGATGGCCAATTGATTGAAAAACTGATAGAACTCCTCAAATGGAATAGGCAACAGTTCAATTCCAAGGAGGTCATGCTCCTTTTTAACTCTCATATACAAAGTATTCCTCCCCTCAGACTCTTTGCAGGTTTTCATGTACCAATCATGCAATCTTCGCATCATCGTTGATAGAGAACTTTCATCTTTGACGAGAGGCTTCCCGTACTCGTATCTTTGTATCTGCACCTCCAAGATATCATAATGTACATCGTCGGGCAGGTAATTTGCAGGATTGCCATAACCGGGCACCATCCTCGGATCGACGATGTCGCTAGCAGGCACCTTGAGCGGGGGGCACGATTGCTTCGCTTGTTCGCCGAGCTGGGCAATTTGTTTCCCAGCTCGTCGTTCTTTCATCCTTTGATCACTTTTAGTACTTCCCGACCTCTCCGCTTCGGCAAATGCCTTTCCAATAATGCGCTCATAGTTGCCTTTCGGCGGAGACTTGGGTGGTTTTGTCAGGGCAGCCAGAGTGCGCTTCCCTTTCACCGGATCTACCTTCTCCTCCGGAGGTGGATGTCTCTTTGCTTTCAACCCTTGAAAACAGTCATCCACTTCGGTCTGCGCGATCTTCGCGTTTTCCTCCTTGCTCCTCTCGTACGGTAACTTCTCTGGAGTCTTCAGAGAAGGACCGAATCTGTATCTCCTCCCGCCTTTGGCTGTACTGCTAGACGCCGGCAGAGTAGACGGAGTGGATGTCTTCTTTCCTTGCTTACGAGGTGGAGGAGAAGGACTGCGACGCGCCGTAGAAGCCGGAGCGGCGGCGGGTCTCTTCTGCCCTTGCTGACGAGGCGGAGAAGGAGGAGGCTGGCTGCTCGGGCGCGCCGGCGCAGGAGGAGAAGGAGGCGGAGTGCCGCCACGCGCCGGAGAAGGAGCGGGCCGAGTGCCCTGATCGTCACTCGCCGGTGGAGGAGGCGGAGTGCCCTGACTCGCCGGAGGAGGAGGAGGAGGCGGAGGCGTCCAGTTCGGAAGGTTGATGAGATCCTTCCGCCATAGGCATGGAGTCTTCAGAGTAGAACCCAGCCGATACTCCCCTTCACCGGTAGGGTGGTCAAGCCGGAGGTCCTCAAATCCCTCCGTTATTTCATCGACCATCACCTTAGCATATCCTTCTGGAATCGGCCGGCAGTGAAAAGTTGAGTCGGGTTTAGTAGGATAAACAGAGCCAACAGCCGCCTTGACCTTCAAATTGCTCCATTGCGCCATAAGGTGGCAATTTTCAGCATCCGTGATAGCATCCACGGGATAGCTGGCAGGAGCCGTCAAGGCATGCTCTGGCTGAAGCAGCTCGGTGGAAGCCACGCTGCTTTTCCGCTGAGATGGCGGGGTAGCTTCGGGGGAAGCTTCGGCAGGTCGTTTGCTGCGATCTGCTTCTCGTTCCTCTAGCCCCATTACCCTTTCGTGCAGCGACTGCAGTTGGCTCGGCTCCAGTTTCTTCCTCCTCTCGTGGGTTTTGTAACCCCCTGCGTCCGGAAATCCAGCCTTCCACGAAACGGAGCCTGGCGTGCCTCGTGTCCGTCCAGGATGCTCAGGATTGCCGAGGGCCATTGTGAGCTCGTCCTTCTCCCTGTCTGGAACGAACGTCCCTTGCTGCGCTGCTTCGATATATTGCTGAAGCTTCTTGACTGGTATGTCCAATTGTTCCTCCGTCCAAATGCACTTCCCTGTTATAGGGTCCAAGGATCCGCCGGCCCCAAAGAACCAAGTCCGGCAACGTTCTGGCCAGTTCATTGTCTCTGGTTCGTTCCCTTTATCAAGCAGATCATTCTCAGCCTTGGCCCACTTAGGCTGGGCTACGAGGTAGCCACCTGACCCCGTGCGATGGTGAAGCTTCTTCTTCTCAGCATTTCTCTTGTTTGTCGCCGACATTTTTTTACTCTTTTCCGATGTCTTGTGGGCCACAAATGCGGGCCAGTCATCTCTGATCTTCTCATATTTGCCAATGAATTCTGGTGTCTCATTTTTTTCGACATATCTATTGAGGTCTTTCTTCCAATTCCTGAATAGGTCTGCCATCTTCCTCAGAGCAAAAGACTTGATTAATGGCTCTATAACTGGCTTCTCCGGATCATCCTCTGGCGGTAGGGTGAAATTTGACTTCAGCTCAGTCCAAAGATTCTCTTTCTGCATCTCATTGACATAAGACACCTCAGGGTCTTCGTTCTTAGGCTTATACCATTGCTGGATGCTGATCGGGATCTTGTCCCTAACCAGAACCCCACACTGAGCAACAAATGCCTTCTTTGTCCGGTAGGGTTCAATCGGTTGGCCGTCGCGCGCGATTTGTATGATCTCAAACTTTTCATCCGAGCTCAACTTTTTCTTCGGGCCTCGTCTCTTTACCGAAGTTGTGCTCAATCCGGAGGGCTAGAAAAAAGAACAAAGACGAGAGTTAATTAATATGTGTACATACCAAAACAATGAATGCATCAATTAGAAGGAAGAAGGAAGAAGAAGAAGAAAAAAAGAAGAAAAAAAAGAGGAGAAGAAGAAAAGAATAGAGGAGAAGAAGAAAAAATAGAATTTTTATTCTATTTTTTCTTCTTCTCCTCTATTCTTTTCTTCTTCTCCTCTTCTTTTTCTTCTTTTTTCTTCTTCTTATTTATTTCTCCTCTTCTTCCTATCCCCTCTTCTTCTCCTTTCTTCCTCTTCTTTTTTCCTTTTTCCTCTCATTCTTTTTCTTCTTCTTGTATTGCTTGTTTTTTTAAATAATGTTCAAATAAAAATCTATGAACATAAAACATATATACACACAGAGAACATATATACATTTTTATAAAAATGCAAAAAACAAAAAAATTTAAAAAAAGACATATAAACAGATATACATACATACATTTTTCTTTCATATGAACATACATACATACATTTTCTTTGCATATGACCATACATACATTTTTCTTTGCATATGACCATTCATACATTTTCTTTGCATATGCTTTGCATATAAACATACATACATATGAACATACATACATACATATAAACATGACATACATACACAAAAAATTCTAAAAATCTGCCTAAAAAAATTATATGAAAAAAAGCATACATCATCCATCCATCCATATAATGAACATATACATCATCCATCCGTCCATATAATCAACATATGCATATGAAAAAAAATTATATAAAAAAAATTATATGAAGAGGATCGAGGGGACAGGGAGGAAAGGGGGTCGCCGGAGCCGGACCGAACGGGGAGGAGGGGCGGCGTCGAGGCAGGGGCGACAGTGGGGGCGGGCGCCGGCGACGACGTCGACAATGGTGGGGGCAGGCCGGGGCGCAGGGGCGCGGCCGTGCGTGCTCGGGGACGGGGCAGGGGCACGGGGCGGCGGCTGGCGTGGGCTCAGGCGCGGGGCAGGGGCACAGGGAGACGGGGATGGCGGCCGGCGACGGCGACGGCGACGAGGAGCGCGCGAGCGATTTGGGCAGCCTGGCGGCGGGGGCAACTGGCTAGGGAGGCGAGGGAGATGTGAAATTTTCACAAGTCCTGGTTATATAGCAAGGGCATTAGTCCCGGTTCGTGGAACCAACCGGGACTAATGCCCTTCTTTAGTCCCGGTTGGTGCCACCAACCGGGACCAAAGGCCAATTTTCAGCAGCCCAAAGGGCGGGAAGCGGCGGCCTTTGGTCCCGGTTGGTGGCACTAACCGGGACCAAAGGCCTTGTGCTGCCCCGCGCCAAATGTTTAGTCCCACCTCGCTAGTTGAGAGGGAGCCGCACCAGTTTATAAGGTGCGGTGCGGCTCCCCTCTCGAGCTCCTCTCTAAAGCAGGCTTTCGGGCCTAACTCTGCCATCTGTGCCTGTGGGCCTACTGGGCCTTCCACGGGCCTGAATCCTGGCCCATAGGGTTTCTAGTCGTATTTAGGCCGTGGGGGCCCAGTAGGTGGCATTTTTTTGTTTTTTTGTTTTATTTGTTGCTTTATTTAGTTTATTTTGGTTTTGGTTTATTTTTCTTTTGGTCTTTTGCTTTATTTTTTAATTCTTTTTGCTTTTAGTTTTAGAAAAATTATAAACTTTCTGTTAGTGCCATTAGTTTTCAAATCTAAAAACTCTTTTTTTGTTTTCTTTGTTGCTTTATTTATTTTATTTTGTTTCTACTTACAACAAAATACTTATTGTTGCTATTTTTATTTTTTTTCAGTTTTTTGTTCTGTTTTCTGCATTATTTAGTTTTTGTTGTTTTTTGCTTTATTTTTTAATTCTTTTTGCTTTTAGTTTTAGAAAAATTATGAACTTTCTGTTAGTGCCATTAGTTTTCAAATCTGAAAACTCTTTTTTTTGTTTCCTTTGTTGCTGTATTTATTTTATTTTGTTTCTACTTACAACAAAATACTTATTGTTGCTATTTTTATTTTTTTCAGTCTTTTGTTCTGTTTTCTGCATTATTTATTTTTTGTTGTTTTTTGCTTTATTTTTTAATTCTTTTTGCTTTTAGTTTTAGAAAAATTATAAACTTTCTGTTAGTGCCATTAGTTTTCAAATTTGGAAACTCTTTTTTTGTTTTCTTTGTTGCTTTATTTATAAACCGGTGTGAGCGCCCTTCGGTTGGCGAGGTTTTAAAATTCATAGTTTTCAAATGAACTCTGAAAAAGTTGGCATAGCATGTGCATGTACAAAACGGACAATGGTATCATACTCGTCTGTTACAAAGTTGGCATGTTATCATCATAATAGTTGCGGGAGAAAGTCTTCACTTTTTCTTCGCTTGTGTCGTTTGCTTATTGCGCCGTAACCATGGATAATCTTCATCGTTTATCAGGATGCTTGGGTTAGCCTTGACTTTGAAGGGGGGAATTTCATGAAACTTTTCATACTCTTCAGACATGTCTGTCTTGCCCTCCACTCCCAGGATGTCCCTTTTTCCTGAAAGAACTATGTGGCGCTTTGGCTCATTGTATGATGTATTCGCTTCCTTATCTTTTCTTTTCCTCGGTCTGATAGACATGTCCTTCACATAGATAACCTGTGCCACATCATCGGCTAGGACGAACGGTTCGTCAGTGTACCCAAGATTTTTCAGATCCACTGTGGTCATTCCGTACTGTGGGTCTACCTGTACCCCGCCTCCTGACAGATTGACCCACTTGCACTTAAACAAAGGGACCTTAAAATCTACTCCATAGTCAAGTTCCCATATGTCTGCTATGTAACCATAATATGTGTCATTTCCATTGTCGGTTGCTGCATCAAAGCGGACACCGCTGTTTTGGTTGGTGCTCTTTTCATCTTGGTCAATCGTGTAAAATGTATTCCCATTTATCTCGTATCCTTTCCAAATCATTACAGTCGAAGATGGTCCCCTGGACAACAAGTACAGCTCATCACAAACAGTGCTGTCACCTCTGAGACGTGTTTCCAACCAACTGCTGAAAGTCCTGATGTGTTCACATGTAATCCAGTCGTCGCACTGCTCCGGGTGTTTGGAGCGCAGACTGTTCTTGTGTTCATCGACATACAGGGTCACCAAGGTAGAGTTCTGTAGAACTGTGTAGTGTGCTTGAGACCAAGAATATCCGTCCCTGCATATTATTGAGTCCCTTCCAAGCGTGCCTTTTCCAGTCAGTGTCCCCTCATACCGCGATTTAGGGAGACCTATCTTCTTAAGGCCAGGAATGAAGTCAACACAAAACCCGATGACATCCTCTGTTTGATGGCCCATGGAGATGCTTCCTTCTGGCCTAGCGCGGTTACGAACATATTTCTTTAGGACTCCCATGAACCTCTCAAAGGGGTACATATTGTGTAGAAATACGGGCCCCAGAATGACAATCTCGTCGACTAGATGAACTAGGACGTGCGTCATGATATTGAAGAAGGATGGTGGGAACACCAGCTCGAAACTGACAAGACATTGCGCCACATCACTCCTTAGCGTTGGTATGATTTCTGGATCGATCACCTTCTGAGATATTGCATTGAGGAATGCACATAGCTTCACAATGGCTAGTCGGACGTTTTCCGGTAGAAGCCCCCTCAATGCAACCGGAAGCAGTTGCGTCATAATCACGTGGCAGTCATGAGACTTTAGGTTCTGGAACTTTTTCTCTGGCATATTTATTATTCCCTTTATATTCGACAAGAAGCCAGTCGGGACCTTCATACTGAGCAGGCATTGAAAGAATATTTCTTTCTCTTCTTTCGTAAGAGCGTAGCTGGCAGGACCTTCATACTGCTTCGGAGGCATGCCCTCTTTTTCGTGCAAGCGTTGCAAGTCCTCTCGTGCCTCAGGTGTATCTTTTGTCTTCCCATACACGCCCAAGAAGCCTAGCAGGTTCACGCAAAGGTTCTTTGTCACGTGCATCACGTCGATCGAAGAGCGGACCTCTAGGTCTTTCCAGTAGGGTAGGTCCCAAAATATAGATTTCTTCTTCCACATGGGTGCGTGATTCTCAGCGTCATTCGGAACAGCTAGTCCGTCGGGACCCTTTCCAAAGATTACGTGTAAATCATTGACCATAGAAAGTACGTGATCACCGGTACGCATGGCGGGCTTCTTCCGGTGATCTGCCTCGCCTTTGAAATGCTTGCCTTTCTTTCGACATAGATGGTTGGTCGGAAGAAATCGACGATGGCCCAGGTACACATTCTTCCTGCAGCTTGCCAGGTATATACTATCGGTGTCAAGTAAACAGTGCGTGCATGCGTGGTATCCCTTGTTTGTCTGTCCTGAAAGGTTACTGAGAGCGGGCCAATCGTTGATGGTCACGAACAGCAACGCCTTTAGGTTAAATTCCTCCTGTTTGTGCTCATCCCACATACGTACACCGTTTCCATTCCACAGCTGTAAAAGTTCTTCAACTAATGGCCTTAGGTACACATCAATGTCGTTGCCGGGTTGCTTAGGGCCTTGGATGAGAACTGGCATCATAATGAACTTCCGCTTCATGCACATCCAAGGAGGAAGGTTATACATACATAGAGTCACGGGCCAGGTGCTGTGATTGCTGCTCTGCTCCCCGAAAGGATTAATGCCATCCGCGCTTAAAGCAAACCATACGTTCCTTGGGTCCTCTGCAAACTCATCCCAGTACTTTCTCTCAATTTTTCTCCACTGCGACCCGTCAGCGGGTGCTCTCAACTTCCCCTTTCTTACGGTCCTCACTGTGCCATCGCATCAACTTGGTATGCTCTCCGTTTCTGAACAGACGTTTCAACCATGGTATTATAGGAGCATACCACATCACCTTCACAGGAACCCTCTTCCTGGGAGGCTCGCCGTCAACATCACCAGGGTCATCTCGTCTGATCTTATACCGCAATGCACCGCATACCGGGCATGCGTTCAGATCCTTGTAGGCACCGCGGTAGAGGATGCAGTCATTAGGGCATGCATGTATCTTCTCAACCTCCAATCCTAGAGGGCATACGACCTACTTTGCTGCGTATGTACTGTCGGGCAATTCGTTATCCTTTGGAAGCTTCTTCTTTATTATTTTTAGTAGCTTCTCAAATCCTTTATCAGGCACAGCATTCTCTGCCTTCCACTCCAGCAATTCGAGTACGGTACCGAGCTTTGTGTTGCCATCTTCGCAATTGGGGTACAACCCCTTTTTGTGATCCTCTAACATGCGATCGAACTTCAGCTTCTCCTTTTGACTTTTGCATTGTGTCCTTGCATCGACAATGACCCGGCGGAGATCATTATCATCGGGCACATCGTCTGGTTCCTCTTGATCTTCAGCAGCTTCGCCCGTTGCAGCACCATCGTGCACATCGTCTGGTGCATCTTGATGTTCAGTAGCATCACCGTATTCAGGGGGCACATAGTTGTCATCGTACTCTTCTTCCTCGCCGTCTTCCATCATAACCCCTATTTCTCCGTGCCTCGTCCAAACATTATAGTGTGGCATGAAACCCTTGTAAAGCAGGTGGGTGTGAAGGATTTTCCGGTCAGAGTAAGACTTCGTATTCCCACATATAGGGCATGGACAACACATAAAACCATTCTGCTTGTTTGCCTCGGCCACTTCGAGAAAATCATGCACGCCCTTAATGTACTCGGAGGTGTGTCTGTCACCGTACATCCATTGCCGGTTCATCTGCGTGCATTATATATAATTAAGTGTGTCAAAAATCATTACAGAACATCATGAATAGATAATTAAGTGACCAAATTAATAAAAGTTCATCATCACATAAAAACCAAAGTAGATACATAGTTCTCATCTAACAACATAAAGCTCTGCAGAACATCTAAATTAATGAAACCATACATTGAAACTATGTAAAACATTTCAATGTGAAAACAAATGCGATCATAATCGCAACTAAGGTAACAACTGATCCAACGGCATAATGATACCAAGCCTCGGTATGAATGGCATATTTTCTAATCTTTCTCATCTTCAAGCGCATTGCATCCATCTTGATCTTGTGATCATCGACGACATCCGCAACATGCAACTCCAATATCATCTTCTCCTCCTTAAGTTTTTTTATTTTTTCCTTCAAGAAATTGTTTTCTTCTTCAACTAAATTTAACCTCTCGACAATAGGGTCGGTTGGAATTTCCGGTTCAACAATCTCCTAGATAAATAAAATCTATGTCACGTTGGTCGGCATAATTTTCATAAACAATAAATGAACCAATAGTTATGAAAAGATAATATATACCACATCCGAATCATAGACAGGACGAGGGCCGACGGGGGCGGATACCAAAACCATCGGCGCACTATATAAGATGCAATAATAAAAGTAAGAAAATAATACAAGTATCTATCTAAACAAACAAGTAATAATATTTTTCCTTTCAGAAAGAAGATAAGAACAAGAGGCTCACCACGGTGGTGCCGGCGATGAGATCGGCGCGGGTGATCGACGGCGGTGAAGACGGGGACGGGGCGTGACGGACCGCTAAACCTAGATAAATATTGAGGAAAATGGAGCTTGGCGGTCGAGCTTGGAGAGGAGAAACCTTAAGTAGTGTGGCTCGGGCATTCCATCGAACACCTTGTGTGCATAGGAGGTGAGCTAGAGCACCACCAAGCCCTCTCCCCCTCGGCCAGAAAAAATAGAGCAGTGTGCTCTGCTCTTGCGCGAGGGGCTATATATAGGCAGCACCATTGGTCCCGGTTGGTGGCATGAACCGGGACTAAAGGTAACCCTTTTGGTCCCGGTTCATGCCACCAACCGGGACCAATAGTGGTGGGCCAGGAGCCAGGACCATTGGTCCCGGTTCGTCCCACCAACCGGGACCAAAAGGTCCGGACGAACCGGGACCAATGGCCCACGTGGCTCGGCCGGCCCCCTGGGCTCACGAACCGGGGCAAATAGCTCCATTGGTCCCGGTTCTGGATTGAACCGGGACTAATGGGCTAAACTGGCCTGGACGAAAGCCCTGTTTTCTACTAGTGAGTGTATTCGCAGGCGTTGCCGCCCTGCCCCCATCGCGTCGCCATTGGAGACATCGAACAGGAGATCTCTAACGCCAAGTCGTGCAAGCTCGGGGCTGACGCAAGTCCTTGCACCGTTGGAAGATCGACAACCCAGCGCAGAAAGCGTAGCAAGCCGGCTCTCACCCGACCGCCACGTGATTGCCTCTCAGTCGTCTTAGGGTTTTTCGACCTGATGGGCTCACATTAGCTTTCCAAAAGGCTAGATGTGTCCTTGATGAATAGGGTTGGATGACCTCCCCTTTATCCATTATCACGAACATGTCTGGACGTGTCTATAGACGTTTGGGATGTCCGTCTTGATCGACATTAAAGATGTCCTTAACGCTAGCACCGTGAAGCCCAAATCTATGTCTATCGTTCCCCGCAATCGGTGTTTCACTTGGGGAAATGCTACATGGACGGATGGACCTGTCGGTAACGACCAACGATGGTACGGTCCACTTGCCCATCCGCAACGCGGCAAAGCGCGCTCCAAAGCCAGACAAAATCCATGCGCAGGTCTCATATAAATCAGGTGAGACCCGCCCTGATGAATGACATGTGGCATTCACAAATCACAAAGCATCTAATCTCTCCCCCCCTGATTTCAGGTGGGGGTGGAGTGGTTGCTTTGTGATTTGTGGATGCTACGTGTCATCCATCAGGATGGGTCTCACCTGCTAATTCGTGAGACCTGGTCTCATAGAATTTTTTTTCAAGGAACACACGGCACGTAGGACATGGTAAAAAGTCACGGTGAAAAACATTTCTTCTGAATCGCGGTGTACAGTGTTTTCAAGGTAAAAATGGCGAAATGCTTGGAGGAATAAAAACGGTGTCTCTCGTTCTGCTAGGGCGGCGATCGCCGGGTTCGATGACGAGCGGGTTCGATGATCATTTACCCGCTGTGCATGGCCGCCCTGGCGGTGCGGCGGCCTAAGTGCGACGTGGAGGACCCGTTGAGGCCCTTGGCCAGCCGGTGCAGCCCGGGGTTCAGCCGGACGCACCCCATCAGGCTCAGCCCGTGCCGCGCTGCGCCGTCTTCTGCCCCCGCCGTCGCGCTGAACTTGTTTTGCTTCTTCTGCTTCCCGCCCGCCGGGGCGTCGCCATTGGCAGTGGCACCCACGGGTTCTGTCTTCTTGACCGGCGTGCCCAGATGTTGCACCGGCGAGTACTTGAACACCGGCTCCCTGCTGATGGTGCTGCCCCCGGCGCGTCCTTTGGCCGATAGCCTCCGGAACAGGAGCAGGTCGCTGAGCCGCCATTTCTTCCTGCCGCCATTGTTCGCGGTCGGTGGGACGGAGCGTGGCGACGCGACGGAATCGGGATTCATCGGCAAGGTGTCTGTTGCGGTGTCGGGCACTGCGTCTTTGACGCCGGGGCCGAGGGGGGATGGCGCGGCCGCCTTGGACGCGTTCGCCATGGCTGTGGCGAACGGGTCGAAGTCCGGACCGGGCCCGGTCAGGCCCCGAAGCCGGGGAGACCACATCGCGGACCTGGCCGACCGTGGCGACGAGCCCACGCTGCCGCCGTCGAGCAGACGCGGCGGCGGCTTGAGCGGCCGGATCTTGCCTTCGTCGAAGAGCTCGTCCGCCGTCGTCAGCTGATCCGGCTCCTGCGCGCTCCGGTCCAGGAGGATGCCGAAGTCGAAGTCCGCGTTCTCACCGTCCCCGGTCGCCGTCGCACCGGAGCCGACCCCGGGCTTCGGTGTCCCCGGCTTCTCCTCCCAGTCGAACGGCACGGCGGATTCGACCGTGCGGCGCGTAGAGTACGACGCGCGGGGCTGGAAGCCGTCGCCACCGTCGCCGGCGCCGGAGAACTGCGCGTATATGGCAGCCGCGCGCTCCGGGCTGGCGGGGGCGCTGGCGAAGTGCTGGAAGAGGTCGAAGGGGTCGGCGCCGTCGGAGAGGCCGTCGGCGGAGACATCGGGCGGGAGGAGCCCGAACGGGTTGGGCGACGGGGGCGCGGTCACCGCCGTGGTGGCCAGGAACGGGTTGCCGGCCTCCAACGCATCGGCGGAACCGAACGGGTTCCTGATGCTCGCGGACCCCGCGGGGTAGGCGTCGTCATCGAGGACCGCGCCATCGAAGCGGAACTCCGGCGGCGTCGTGGCGATCTCCATCGATCACGTCCGGCTGGCTAGCTCTGGGTCCGGGCGTCTGCTGGTACGTGTGCGTGTCGTGGTGGCGAGGAGTAAGGTTGCGATCAAGAGACCGGCCGGGAAGTAGGTATAAGGAAGGACGGGAAGGAGGGAGGGAGAGGAGGCGAGAAATGATCAAAATGACGAACGTGGCGGGGACTTAAATGGAAGGACGGCGGGATCGTCGCCCGCCATGTTTTGGTTCAGCTCCCCGCAACCATCTCAACACTTGTCGCCTCGATCGGGGGGACAAAAATCAATTGCAAATGGTAGGGGGCGGCACAATTCAGCGTCTCGCATTTAAACCAGTTTACACATCGAGGTGGTACAATCTTGTATGCTGGTCAGTACGTTTTTTTCTGGTTAAACCAAGATTTATTGATAAAAAGTACAGATGGTGTGGGATACAAAATAGACTAGCAGAACGTCCGTGTGTTGGTACGGGCTACAATGCATATATTTGAGTGACTCTATAACAATCATCCTATAATAACCTTTTCTCTCCACTTTTTCCAGTCTCTCCCTTCCTCCACTCACACTTGATAGAAGAGGATATAAGTCATGAATATTTTGTAAAGTAAAACTAACGTCTTTAAATTCAATGGACCGCTCGGAATCCAATGCTGACAATCAGACATGTACCATCCACATGCCAGATAGGCCCTGCGGCATCGAGCACCATTTTAAACATGTATGTGTGTGCGCGCCGTTGTCCTTGCTCCGATGGATACCTGTCGCCGCCATGCAGAGGGCACACACACGCCCGTGTTACTGTACAATGTCGATGCCTTGCTCGTGGTAATTTTTCTCGATGCCATCACCGGCCTTTACCCCCGCCTACAAATCTATATTGCCACGATGGGACAGCACCAGCTGGCACCAACAGTCACCCATGGGCAACATGCGTCTGAACAAGAATTATTCCTTGTCCATTGGGATATCCCGTCATAACCTACAAGTTTTGGTAATATGGATCTTAATATAACTATAGAAATTCAATACATTCAAATAACCTACACGCAACTCAAAGACACGGTTTACACTCTGATGATAACCGGGTTGGGAAATGAGATGTATATAATTAACTGAGATTCTTTCATCATCTTCAGAAACTAAAGTCGAAGTCTTGCTCTCTCTATGTTAGCTGACCAAATTTATGAGCATTGCGTCGCCTGAAGGAAATATGCCCTAGATGCAATAATAAAGTTGTTATTTTATATTTTCTTATTCATGAGAAATGTTAATTATTCATGCTAGAATTGTATTAACCAGAAACTTGATACATGTGTGAATACATAGACAGAACACCGTGTCCCTAGTATGCCTCTACTAGACTAGCTCGTTGATCAAAGATGATTAAGTTTCCTATCCATGGACATGAGTTGTCATTTGATAAACGAGATCACATCATTAGTGTAATGATGAGATAGACAAGACCCATCCATTACCTTAGCACAATGGTCGTTCCGTTTTATTACTACTGCTTTCTTCGTGTCAAATATATATTCCTCTGACTATGAGATTATGCAACTCCTGGGCACCGGAGGAATACCTTGTGTGCTATCAAACGTCACAACGTAACTGGGTGATTATAAAGATGCTCTACAGGTGTATCCGAAGGTGTTTGTTGGCTTGGCATATATCGAGATTAGGATTTGTCACTCCGAGTATCGGAGAGGTATCTCTGGGGCCTCTCAGTAATGCACATCATATGAAGCCTTGCAAGCAATGTGACTAATGAGTTAGTTACAGGATGATGCACTACGGAACGAGTAAAGAGACTTGCCGGTAACGAGATTGAACTAGGTATGGATATACCGACGATCGAATCTCGGGAAAGTAACATACCGATGACAAAGGGAATAACATATATTGACATTGCGGTTCGACCGATAAAGATCTTCGTAGAATATGTGATATGAGCATCCAGGTTCCGCTATTGATCGGAGAGATGTTTTGGTCATGTCTACATAGTTCTCGAACCCGTAGGGTCCGCACGCTTAACGTTCGATGACGATATGTATTATATGAGTTATGTGTTTTGGTGACCGAAGGTTGTTCGGAGTCCCGGATGAGAACATGGACATGACGAGGAGTCTCGAAATGGTTGAGAGGTAAAGATTGATATATTGAAAGGTTATATTCGGACACCAGAATGGTTTTGGAGTGGTTCGGATACTTTTCGGAGTACCGGGGGGAGGGGAAGTATCCGGCCTTAATGGGCCATAGTGGAGAGGCGGAGGCAGGCCACAAGAGGTTCCCCCCATGGCAGTCCGAATTGGACAAGGGGGAGGGGGCGCGGCCCCCTTTTCTTCTCCCTCTCTCCCTCCACTTCCCTCTTTCCCTCTCCGTTGGAAAGGAAGGGGGGCTGACTAGGACTAGGAGTCCTAGTGGGACTCCATACACTTGGCGCGCCCCCTAGAGCCGGCGGCCTCCCCTCTCCTCCTTTATATACGGGGGCAGGGGGCACCCCAAAGCACAACATTTGTTTCTTAGCCGTGTGTGGTGCCCCCCTCCACCGTTTACTCCTCTGGTCATATTGTCGTAGTGCTTAGGCGAAGCCCTGCGCGGATCACATCACCAACACCGTCAACACGCCGTCGTGCTGACGGAACTCATCGACTCCTTCGTACCTCTACCGGATCAAGAGTTCGAGGGACGTCATCGAGCTGAACGTGTGTAGAAATCGGAGGTGCCGTACGTCCGGTACTTGATCAGTTGATTCGAGAAGACGTTCGACTACATCAACCGCGTTAAGTTAACGCTTCCACTTTCGGTCTACGAGGGTACATGGACACACTCTCCCCCTCTCGTTCTTATGCATCTCCTAGATAGATCTTGCGTGAGTGTAGGAATTTTTTTGAAATTGCATGCTACGTTTCCCATCAGTGGCATCCGAGCCAGGTCTATGCGTAGATGATATGCACGAGTAGAACACAAAGAGTTGTGGGCGGTGATCATCATACTGCTTACCACCAATGTCTTATTTTGATTCGGCGGTATTGTTGGATGAAGCGGCCCGGACCAACCTTACATGATCGCGTTCATGAGACCGGTTCCACCGACAGACATGCAACTAGTTTTGCATAAAGGTGGCTAGCGGGTGTCTGTTTCTCCAGCTTTAGTTGAATCGAATTTGACTGCGGCCAATCCTTGTGAAGGTTAAAACGGCAAACTTGATAAATCACCATTGTGGTTTTTATGCCGTAGGTATGTATGGTTCATGCTAGAAGCCCGTAGCAGCCATGTAAAACTTGCAACAAAATAAGTAGAGGACGTCTAACTTGTTTTTGCAGGGCATGTTGTGATGTGATATAAAGATTGTTGTATGATATGATCATGTTTTGTAAAAGTTATCGGCAACTGGCAGGAGCCATATGGTTGTCGCTTTATTGTATGAAATACATATGCTATGTAATTGCTTTACTTTATTACTAAGCGGTAGCGATAGTCGTAGAAGCAACGGTTGGCGAGAATACCATGACGCTACGATGAAGATCAAGGTGTCAAGCCGGTGACGATGGAGATCATGCCGTTGCTTTGGTGATGGAGATCAAAAGCACGAGATGATGATGGGCATATCATGTCACATATTTTGATTGCATGTGATGTTTATCTTTTATGCATCTTATTTTGCTTAATATGGCGGTTGCATTATAAGATGATCCCTTACTAAATTTCAAGGTATAAGTTTTCTCCCCGAGTATGCACCGCTGCGAAAGTTCTTCGTCTTGAGATACCACGTGATGATCGGGAGTGATAAGCTCTACGTTCAAATACAACGGGTGCAAGCCAGTTTTGTACAAGCGGAATACTCGGGTTAAACTTGACGAGCCTAGCATATACAGATATGTCCTCGGAACACTGGAGACCGAAAGGTCAAACGTGAATTATTTAGATGACTAGAGGGATGTCTATCTATGTGGGAGTTCTTAAGTAATATGATTAAGTGAACTTAATTTATCATGAACTTAGTCCTAATAGTTTTTGCATATCTATGTTGTAGATCAATGGCCCGTGCTACCATTCCTTTGAATTTCAATGCATTCCTAGAGAAAGCTAAGTTGAAATATGATGGTAGAAACTACACAGACTGGGTCCGTAACTTGAGGATTATCCTCATTACTGCACATAAGAATTATGTCCTTGATGCACCGCTAGGTGCAAGGCCTACTGCAGGAGCAGAAGCTGAAGTTGTGAACTTCTGGCAAGTTCGATCTGATGACTACTGTTAGTTCAGTGTGCCATGCTTTACGGCTTAGAATCGGGACTTCAAAGACGTTTTGAACGTCATGGACCATATGAGATGTTCCAGGAGTTGAAGTTGATATTTCAAGCAAATGCCTGAGTTGAGAGATATGAAGTCTTCAACAAGTTCTATAGCTGCAAGATGGAGGAGAACAGTTCTGTTAGTGAGCACATACTCAGAATGTTTGGGTACCATAATCACTTGACTAAGGTGGGAGTTAATCTTCCAGATGATTGTGTCATTGACAGAGTTCTTCAATCACTGCCACCAAGCTACAAAGGCTTCGTGATGAACTACAATATGCAAGGGATGGAAAAGACTATTCCCGAGCTCTTCACGATGTTAAAGGCCGCGGAGGTAGAAATCAAGAAGGAGCATCAAGTGTTGATGGTTAACAATACCACTAGTTTCAAGAAGAAGGGCAAGTGTAAAAAGAAGGGGAACTTCAAGAAGAATGACAAGCAAGTTGTCACTCTCGGGAAGAAACCTAAAAATGGACCCAAGCCTGAAACTGAGTGCTTCTACAGCAAAGGGACTGGTCACTGGAAGCGGAACTGCCCCAAGTATTTGGTGGATAAGAAGGATGGCAAAGTGAACAAAGGTATATTTGATATACATGTTATTGATGTGTACCTTACTAATTCTCGTAGTAGTGCCTGGGTATTTGATACCGGTTCGGTTGCTCATATTTGTAACTCGAAGCAGGGACTACGGATTAAACGAAGATTGGCTAAGGACGAGGTGACGATGCGCGTCGAAAATGGTTCCAAGGTCGATGTGATCGCCTTCGGCACACTACCTCTACATCTACCTTCCGGATTAGTTTTAGACCTAAATAATTGTTATTTGGTGCCAGCGTTGAGCATGACATTATATCTAGATCTTGTTTAGCATGCGACAGTTATCCATTTAAATCAGAGAATAATGATTGTTCTATTTATACGAGTAATATCTTTTATGGTCATGCACCCTTGAAGAGTGGTCTATTTCTGTTGAATCTTGATCGTGATGATACACATATTCATAATATTGAATCCAAAAGATGCAAAGTTAATAATGATAGTGCAACTTATTTGTGGCATTGCCGTTTGGGTTATATCGGTGTAAAGAGCATGAAGAAACTCCATAAAGATGGACTTTTGGAATCACTTGATTATGAATCATTTGATACTTGCTAACCATGCCTTATGGGCAAGATGACTAAAACTCCATTCTCTAGAACAATGGAACGAGCTAGTGACTTATTGGAAATAATACATACCGATGTATGCGGTCCAATGAGTGTTGATGCTCATGCCGGGTTTTGTTATTTTCTGACCTTCACAGATGATTTGAGCAGATATGGGTATATCTACTTAATGAAACACAAGTCTAAAACATTTGAAAAGTTCAAAGAATTTCATAGTGAAGTGGAGAATCATCGTAACATGAAAATAAAGTTTCTACGGTCTGATCGTGGAGGAGAATATTTGAGTTACGAGTTTGGCCTTCATTTAAAACAATGTAGAATAGTTTCACAGCTCATGCCACCTGGAACACCAAAGCGTAATGGTGTATATTTTTGTTGAATCTTGATCATGAAGATACACATATTCATAATATTGATGCCAAAAGATGCAAAGTTGATAATGATAGTGCAACTTCTTTGTGGCACTGCCATTTGGGTCATATCGGTGTAAAGCGCATGAAGAAACTCCATAAAGATGGATTTTCGGAATCACTTGATTATGAATCATTTGATACTTGTGAACCCTGCCTTATGGGCAAGATGACAAAAACTCTGTTCTATGGAACAATGGAATGAGCTAGCAACTTATTGGAAATAATACATACCGATGTATGAGGTCCAATGAGTGTTGATGCTCATGGTGGGTATCGTTATTTTCTGACCTTCAGAGATGATTTGAGCAGATATGGGTATATCTACTTAATGAAACATAAGAAAAGTTCAAAGAATTTCAGAGTGAAGTGGAGAATCATCGTAACAAGAAAATAAAGTTTCTACCATCTGATCATGGAGGAGAATATTTGAGTTACAAGTTTGGCCTTCATTTAAAACAATGTGGAATAGTTTCACAGCTCACGCCACCTGGGACAACACAGTGTAATGGTGTGTCTGAACGTCGTAACCGCACTTTATTGGATATGGTGCGATCTATGATATCTCTTACCAATTTACCGCTATCGTTTTGGGGTTATGCATTAGAGACAGCTGCATTCACTTTAAATAGGGCACCATCAAAGTCCGTTGAGATGACACCGTATGAACTGTGGTTTGGCAACAAACCTAAGTTGTTGTTTCTTAAAGTTTGGGGATGTGATGCTTATGTCAAAAGGCTTTAGCCCGATAAGCTCGAACCCAAATCAGAGAAGTGTGTCTTCATAGGATACCCTAAGGAGTACGGGCGTTTCTGAGGGAGTCCTAGATTCGAGGGTCCTTAGGTGTCCAGCCTAGGAGTATGGGCCGGGTTGCATGGGCCGTACCGGATCAAGCTGAAGATTATCTACCATGTCCGGATGGGACCTCTCAATACGCGGATGGCAAGAATAGAGTCCGGAAGTTTCCTTCCCTGATAAAACGACCTTGTACAAACCCTAGCCCCTCTGGTATGTATATAAACTAGAGGGGTTAGTCTGTCAGGACTATCCTTTTCCCCATCATTGAAATCCTCATAGGCTAGACATCTAGGGTTAGCCACTACGATCTCGAGGTAGATCAACTCTTGTAATCTTCATACTCGCCAAATATAATCAAGCAGGAGTAGGGTTTTACCTCCCTTAAGAGGGCCCGAACCTGGGTAAACATTGTGTCCCCTGGCCTCCTGTTACCATCGATCCTAGACGCACAGCTTGGGCCCCCTACCCGAGATATGCCGGTTTTGACACCGACATTGGTGCTTTCATTGAAAGCGCTGCCGTGTTGTGTACAAAAAGTGATCTATGGCTCGCCTAGTCATCAACAACAATATTACTTCCAGAGGGTGCCTAGCTTCAGGGCAGACCCTCCAGTTCGGCGGTTTCACCATGAGGGCCCGTGCGGCCATCGAGCCTGCAACTCTCCCCATGACCACCGGACGCTGTCCTCATATTGGCCCTAAGTACTCCGAAAAATTGGATCTGGCGTATGTTTCGTCTTTAAATGAACTGCTAGACTGCATTGCCGCCCTGGGGGTCCCAACGGACTATGATCGGATCGGTCTCAAACCCGACCAGAGGGAAATTAATCACCCGCCGATCACCCACTTCGTGGCGGTCGTTGAGGAACCGGCCACAGACACTTCCCTCCCCATATTGAAAACCAAGTATGTTCGGGTCCCCGAATCCCCTGAGCCGGAAACTTCCCCTTCGGATGGGACTTTACGCCCTCCGGACTCTGATTCAAGCATAGGATTGTCGGAGCCTTTGCGCTTAACTGGACCCAAACCGGACACCTCGGAAGCCATTCTGGCTCCAAACATAGATGTGGGACAGGATCCAAAATTTAATCCACCCACCCACCACAATCTATATTCTCCAAGCAACTCAGGTCCTCCAGATATATACGACATGATGTATGTGCAGCAGCAGCTCAAGAAACGGTCCACCACTTTTGGGCCAGATTCATGCTTGTTAAAAACAGGATTAAGGACTGCTTAGACGATGACGTAATTTTGGTTTTCCACCGTAATTGCATCAATGAAGGAATATTGAATGCCCTCGATCGTTGCCACATACAGGGTTTCACGGAATTATCGCACGTAGTACGAAAGTACTATGCCATGGAAAGCATATGGAGGGCCCAGAAAACTCAACTGTAGCTCGCTGCCTCGACGCAATGTGCGGCCCGGGCTAAACGAGTACATCCCGGCAGGTCACCCGACCACCAGTCGATGGGCAGGAAGAACAAACCCTTCATGGGACACATGTCCGTTCTTGATGAACTGCTGGACAAGCCCTGCCCGATTCATGCCACTCCGCTCACAGTCCCAACCCATAGCCTCCAGGCATGTTGGGTACTCTGACAAGTAGCAAAAAGTGGAGAGGCCATCCTCTCCAAAACATCAGAAGGATACTCACCGGAGAAGGACAACTTTAATGTCCTAACAGTCTTCGAGACTTTTCTTCCAACAATCAGTGCAAACGGGTGCTCCGCGACCTCACCGAAGTCCATCTAGTTACTGCACTGAGCCCATGGAACGACATGGCGATAACCTTTACGGCCGAAGACGAACCGAAGGCTCGGTCCGTCCGAGCACCCACCGCCTTAGTGCTAAACCCCATCGTTGATGGTTTTCGGCTTACTAAAGTGCTCATGGATGGCGGTAGTGGACTTAACCTCATCTACGAGGACATGCTCGACAAAATGCAGATGGATAGATCACGCATCGAGCAAAGCAACACCACCTTTCGAGGTATTATCCCCAGTCGAGAAGCACATTAATCGGGAAAAAATAAACTGGATGTGGTGTTCAGCATGCGTGAGAACTATAGATCCGAAGAGTTTCTCTTTCATGTGGTCCCCTTCAATAGTGGGTATCACGCCATCCTCGGCCGGGACGCTTTCTCGCACTTTCGAGCTATACCCCACTACGGGTATATGAAACTCAAAATGCCCGACCCTAATGGAATTATCTCAATATCGAGCAACCCGGACAAAGCACTTCGTGATGAAAACAAAACCACATCCTTGGCTCTCGAGGTACTATCCGAAGCCCTAGCGGCGGAGGAATTAACCACCCTACGGTCTACGATGGATAGGGACGATGTGATTCTCGATAAGAGATCCAAATCCACCTCTTTCAAGCCAGCCGAGGAAATAGTGAAATTCTAAGTGCACTTGACGGACCCTAATAAACAGCATCTATCGGAGCACAGCTGGATCCGGCTGTGGATGCTGCCCTACACACATTCATGTGAGAGAACTGGGATATCTTTGCCTGGCACCCTTCGGATATGCCCGACATCCCACGAAGACTGGACGAACACAGTCTTAATATAATCAAGGGATTCAAACCCGTGAAGCAGACATTACGACGATTCTCTGAACCAAAGCGTCGGGCCATGGGAGAAGAGCTAGCCAAACCGTTAGAGGCTGGGTTTGTTAGGGAAATTAAACATCCGGATTGGCTAGCCAACTTGGTTATGGTACCAAAGAAGGATAAATCCGGTCACCTGTGTGTCGATTTCAAAGACCTCAACAAGGCTTGCCCTCAGGACCCTTTCCCATTGCCTCGCATTGACCAAATTATTGATGCAACTGCAGGGCACAACTCTTTGTGTTTCCCCAATGCTTATTCCGGATACCATCAGATTAAGATGAAGGAATCGGAACAGGCGGCAACCGCGTTCATCACCCCTTATGGTCCTTTCTGCTTCAACACTATGCCCTTCGGACTCAAAAACGCTGGGGCTACCTACCAATGCATGATTCAAACTTGTTTGGAAAAGCAAATAGGCAAAATGATCGAAGCATACGTGGATGACGTGGTCATCAAGACAAAGCACGTCGAGACACTGGTGGATGATCTTCGCCTCACCTTCGACAACCTTCGAACATATGACATACGACTTAATCTGAAAAATGTGTCTTCGGAGTCCCGGCCGGAAAGCTGCTTGGGTTCATCGTTTCCAATAGGGGAATTGAAGAAAACCCAGCCAAGATCCGAGCATTGTCACAATTGGCCATACCAACAGACCTAAAGCAAGTCCGTAAGCTAGCGGGCTGCGAGGCGACCTTAAGCCACTTCATCTCCAAATTGGGAGAAAAAGCTCTACCACTCTACAAGCTATTATGACACACATACAACTTCAAATTGATGGATGCTGCCACAGCCGGATTGGAAGAAATTAAAACCCTTCTCGCAAGCAACCCAATCCTGGCTGCACCAGGTGTTGGAGAGCCCATGTTGTTATACATTTCGACAACTAACCAAGTGGTTAGTGTCGTGCTGGTCGTCGAACAAGGGGAAGAGGGACATAAATTCCCCACCCGAAAACCAGCCTACTACGTATCGGAGGTTCTTAAACCTTGCAAATCCCGATACCCCCACTATCAGAAGATAGCCTACACAGTCTTCATGACATACTGAAAACTTTGACACTACTTTCAAGAGTGTTCGATCACAGTGGCATTTGAATTACCACTCAATGACATTATCAATAACAGGGACGCCATTGGACACATAGCAAAATGGGCCATCGAGCTATTACCATTCGAAATCATATAAAAGCCACGCCGGGCTCTTAAGTCCCAAGTATTGGCCGACTTTTGTGGCTGAATGGATGGAAGCCGAACTCCCTAAAGAGTACAGCTTATACTCCAATTGAATTGTGTACTTAGATGGCTCTAAAATACTGGCCGGACTAGGGGCTGGTGTAATCCTCACATCCCCTACTGGGGACACAGTCTGCTACGTACTGCAAATTATGTACATGGACTCTAACAATGCAGCCGAATATGAGGCGCTACTCCATGGCCTTCGCATGGCTGTCTCCATGGGTATACAACGCTTGGAGGTGCATGGTGATTCGAACCTCGCAATTTCCCAGGTCAACGGAGGGTTCGATGCAAAGGACCAAAAAATGGTGGCATATCGAAACGCCATATCAAAAATATAAACTCGGTTTGAAGGACTTGAGATCCATCACGTCGCTCGAGAAAGTAATCAGGCAGCCGACATGGAATGGCTCTTTCATGGAATGGCTCTTTCATGGTGGTATGGGTGCTAAGCACGACCCTGTACCACCTAACACCTTCATGGAATGGCTCTTTAAGCCATCCGTAGTGTGGCAAGGTGAGAGCGGGGAAAGCAGTACAGACCTGATCACACCCCCAGCTGCCGAACACAATGCAGACACCATCGATGGTCCGGATATCGAGATAACACCCTCTGCCCACGAGATCATGGCGGTTATTGCCCCCTGGACCGATGATAACGCACAAGTATAGGGGATCGCAACAGTTTTCGAGGGTAAGTATTTAACCCAAATTTATAGATTCGACACAAGGGGAGCCAAAGAATATTTGAAGGTATTAGCAGCTAAGTTGTCAATTCAACCACACCTAGAGATTAATTCCCTACAAAAAAGTGATCAGTAGCAAAGTAGTTTGATAGTTTTGATAGTAGTGACAGCAGCAATAGTAACAGTAACAGCGATAGCAGTGATATTGTAGCAGTAATGATAGGAGTGGCAACAGTAGTAACTTAACAAGAACAATATGAGAAATTCGTAGGCATTGGGTCGATGACTTGTTGGATGATATTCATCATGTGAAAGTTATAACCTAGGGCGATATGGCACTAGTTCCAGTTCATCAATATAATGTAGGCATGTATTCTGTAAATAGTCATATGTGCTTTATTAAAAGAACTTCCATGACATCTTTTGTCCTACCCTCCCGTGGTAGCGGGGTCCATATTGGAAACTAAGGGATATTAAGGCCTCCTTTAAATATATATCCGGAACAAAGCATTAACACATAGTGAATACATGAACTCCTCAAACTACGGTCATCATCGAGAGTGGGCCCAGTTGTTGTCACTTCGGGGTTGTCAGATCATAACCGTAGTAAGTCACTATAACTTGCAAGATCGGATCTAAAACATGGATATAATGATGAATTCATAAACGGTTCAGATATGAAATCATGGCACCTGGGCCCAAAGTGACAAGCATTAAGCACAACAAAGTCATAGTAACATCAATCTAAGAACATAGTGGATGCTAGGGATCAGGCCCTAACAAAACTAACTCGATTACATGATTAATCTCATCTAACTCCTCACCGACCAGCGAGCCTACGAAGGAATTACTCACTCCCTGTGGGGAGCACCATGGAATTGGCAAAGGAGATGGGTTGGTGATGACAAAGAATGAAGATCCTCCTCTCCGGAGCTCCAAATGGACTCCAGATCTGCCCTTCCAAGGAAGAACAGGGCTTGGCGGCGGCTCCATCTCGTGGATCGCTATAATTATTTCTCCTTGATTTTTTCTGGAATAATGTGATTTTATAGTATCAGGGGGATCGTCAACGGGGCCACCAGGTGGGTACAACCCACCTGGGCGCGCCATGAGAGGGGGACGCACCCTGGCGGGTTGTGCCCACCCAGGGGCCCCTCTCTGGTGGGTCTTGGCTCCAAAAATGCTCTTTTATTCCATAAAAATTCCTCGCAAAGTTTCGTTCCATTCCGATAACTTTTATTTCTGCACAAAAACAACACCGTGGTAGTTCTGCTGAAAACAACGTCAGTCCGGGGTTAGTTTCATTCAAATCATGCAAATTAGAGTCCAAAACAAGAGGAAAAGCGTGAGAAAAAGTCCATACGTTGGAGACGTATCAACTCCCCCAAGCTTAAACCTTTGCTTGTCCTCAAGTAATTCAGTTGATAAACTGAAAGTGAGAAAGAAAAACTTTTACGAACTCTTTGTCTCTTGTTTGCATAAATAAGCTTAAACAACACCCAGGTTTTCAGCCAACATTATAACTAACCATGTCAACAATAACATTTAAAGATTATAATGACTCATATCAATGACATAATCAGCTAGTAAGCAATAATAAAATATCTCAAACAGCAACACGTTGTCAAAACAACCATGATATAATATGACAATAGTGGTATCTCGCTAGCCCTTTCTGAGACCGCAAAACATAAATGCAGAGCACCTCCAAAGTTCAAGCAGCGAATAAATATTGTAATTAGTGGTAGAAAAGATCCAGTCATGATGCACCCAACATTAACTACAAATAATGCATAAATCATGACAACTGTGCTTTACTCCGTTTCTGGCGCTTGTTTTAGAAGGTGGTGACACAACATAAAAGTAAATAGATAGTCCCTTCGCAGAGGGAAGCAGTGATTTGCATAGGTGCCAGAGCTCAATTTTCAAAACAGAGATAAATGATATTTTGTGACAAGCACCCTTCTTATTCACTTCACGACCATCAGTTATCAATATCTTCATGCTAAGAATGCTAGTGGCGGTTCCCAAGCGATAAAACTAAAGGTTTACTCCCCCTCCACCATCAATCACACTCCACGGCTTGTCCAAAACAATGGGTGTCGTCCATACCAACATCAGTCCCAAGGGAGTTTTGCTTAATTATTTGCATTTTTGAGTTCGGGACTGGGAGTCCCTATTACCGCCCATTTTCTCGTGCGATGGCAAGTGAATAAACACTCGACCTGAGAATAACCCGCTTAGCATGGAAGATACCGACCACCTCCCGTTGTTCCATGAACGATCCAGTCACACAAAAAGATAATTTTTAGAAGTTTTTAGAGGTGGCACATGCAAATTTTCTTAGGACGGCAGGGTAATACCGCATATAGGTAGGTATGGTGGACACATCTGGAATAACTTTGGGTTCAAGGTTTTTGATGTACAAGCAGAGTTCCCACTTAGTACAGGCGAAGGTTAGCACTTTAGATTGATAAGCGGCCAGCTAGAGAGCAACAACGATCATAACCATGCATTATGCGTAAGTAACATTGGACACTAGCATGAGTAGGATATGGACACCATGAACATAAATATCATAGAGGCTATGTTGGTTTTGATTCAACTACATGCATGAACATGTGCCAAGTCAAGCCACTCGAACATTCAGAGGAGGATACCATATCATCATACTACATCACAATCATTTTAACGCTATGTTGATATCCAAGATAAATCATTATTCACTCCCAGCTACTTATGCATGGCATGAGAAACTATAATCTCTAACTGTCATTGCAAACATGTTTAATCATAATGGGCTGAATCATGGATACTAGGTTAAACATATTTACAAAAACAGAAGAAGTCGAGTCCATACCAGTTTCTCCCTGCCACAGCCAGTTCATCGGATGTCGTCATTATTGACTTTCACTTGCACGACCAAATGATATGAAAATAATAATAGTGCAAGAGTGCCATGGACTAAGCTGGAATCTGCAAGACATTTTATTCAACAAGAGAAGACAGGGTAAAATGTGCTCTTATTAGTTCAACAATTATTCATATGAGAGCCACTCAACATTTACATCGTGGTCTCCTCCTTGGTAAGACTCGAGTAAAAAGAAAAGAAGTTCAGAGAAACACACTCAAATATTTTTGGAGTTTTTGGTTTTCTAGAATGGGCAAATAAAAGGGAAAAGCAAAAACGAGAAAAACTATTTACACGGGAAAGCTCCCAACAAGCAAAAGAAGAACAAGGAAATTGTTTTGGACTTTCTTTTTAATACTACTACTAAGCATGCATAGAAAGTAAATTACTACAACTAATTTTTTGTTTGGTTTTTCTAAAGTTTTTCAAACACACAAGAAGAAAGCAAGAAAATAAATCTAAGCATGGATGATACAATGAAAAAGTGTGAACACCGACTAATGAAATATGTGGACATGAATGTAAGGTCGGTGGAAACACGTACTCCCCAAGCTTAGGCTTTTGGCCTAAGTTGGTAAACAATCAGTAGCCTAGAGGGTAGAAGTCTGCATGGAAGCTCACAGAGGCTCTCGGTGCGGATACCTCGGCACGCCGTGCTGCCACCGCTGCTGCGCTATGAGCTCGGGCCTCACTATCAAGAACAAAATATCTCCCCTTGCTGTGATAGTGAAAAAGAGCAGGCGCAGGCAAATGTGTATGCACAATAGAGGTTTGGTTAAACAACAAATTATAAGTGAAGTCATGAATTTTTCCCTTGAGGATCTTATGATCTTTCAAGGTGTCGAAGTCTAAATACTACGTGGGTAGTATAGGGTCAAAGGGTAAAGGTGAAACACCCAACTCTCGTGCCAAACGTGTGTCATAAATCCCCCCATAGAACCAGCCACCGTTAGCATTATTCTGAAGTCTACGTGCAATGATCGCCCCAAGGTTATAGTTCCATTCACCAGAGTGAGCGGTGTGAATGAGGCTCAAGTCTGGCGCACAAAGTGTGCTATAGTCTTGCTTGCCTACTATGCATTTACCGTTAAATAATGCAAAATACTGAATTGCGCGAAAGTGGATGCTCTTTATTCTGCCCTGTGTCACTCTCCTATTTTCACCGTAACAAAGGCTAGTCAAGAAGAACTTGTACTCAGCCTTCGATGGTTCATCAAGCGAACCCCAATATGGCAGTTTGCAATGGTAAGAAAATTTCTCAAGTGAGATGGTGAATGGATTATCATAAAGCATAAAAGACACCATAGACTCACAAGGGAAAATGTAAATCTTTTGACAAATGTCTCAATGAGAAGTTGGTGTTGTTCACACTTATCTGAAAGGTAGGGACCAAGGCCAGCATTGTGAACATATTGCTCAAATTCCTCCTTAATGCCCACATGCACCATATACTCATCGCAAGGCCATAAGCATGTTTTGGTGGCGGCATCACACTTGGAACTTTCACTTGGTTCCACATAAGACCGGCGAGCAGAACTGTCACTAGAGAATGCCCCCGAGGATCGTCTCTTCGAGGATCTCCTTCCAAATAGGTTCACCGTGTCCGCGTACAATTTTCTGAAAAAAAAATTTGAGGTGCAAAAATTGGTCAACAAAACTTCACAAGATTGATAGCAACTACTCCTGGGGATACATAGAGGCCATAGCAAGCATTCAAACTACTTAGAACACTAAGAATTCAACATGCAAGCCCATCTACAGCAGCACCAAGAGTAGCTAATTATTCAAAGTATAAACCACTAAAACAAAAACTAATTGGTCAAATGGTGGAGTCACATACCAAGCAACAGTCCCCCGAAACAGTTTTGGAAACGGAGCTTCGAGCTAAGAGATCGAAATCCGCGGGTTTGAGATCAAGAACACACGAGAGAGAGAGCAGTGGGGATTTTTTTTCTGGAGGTAAGTGATGATGTGGGCTAAAGAGATAAGTGAGGGGGCCCACGTGGGGACCAAAACCGACCAGGGCGCGCCTAGGGGTCCTAGCACGCCCAGGTGGGTTGTGCCCACCTAGTGCACCTCCCTCTGGTATTATTTGCACCAAATATTATTAAATATTCAGAAAAAAATCATATCAGGTTTTCAGAGCATTCTGAGAACTTTTGTTTTTGGGTCATTTTTTATTGCACGGGAAATCTAGAAAACAGACAAAACATGCCATTTTATTTTATTTAACTAATAAAAACAGAAAAAAAAAGTAGGGACAGAAGGTAGTGCTTACTAAATTCATCAACTTCATACCGTTCAAAAATGATTCATTAATAAGGTTGATTAGGTCTTATTAACAACCACTTTCGATTAGCATGAAACCGAAGAACTTTCGTAAATCACTAAGTTACCTCAATGGGGATATGCATTTCCCCAACAATAAGCATTTCATATTTCTTTTTGTCAGTAGGTAGAGGTATTTGAAAACTTCCAATAGTGATTGTCGGAGATTTTTCAATAACATTAATACCATTCACATGGAATTGTTTCTTCGGAAAGTGCACCGTATGCTCATTAGCATTAATATGAAAAGTGACCTTGCTTTTATTGCAATCAATAACAACCCCTGTAGTGTTCAAGAAAGGTAGGATAATAGACATGTTGTCGTCCTCGGGCATCTCAAGTATAATAAAGTCAGTCAAAATAGTAACATTAGCAACAACAACGGGCACATCGTCACAGATACCGATAGGTATGGCAGTTGATTTGTCAGCCATTTGCAAAGATATTTCAGTAGGTGTGAGTTTATTCAAGTCAAGTCTTTTATATAAAGAGAAAGGCATAACACTAACACCAGCTCCTAAATCACACAAAGCAGTTTTCACATAATTCTTTTTGATAGAGCAAAGTATAGTTGGTATACCCGGATCTCCAAGTATTTCAGGTACTCCATCTTTAAAAGCATAGTTAGCAAGCATAGTGGAGATTTCAGCTTCCGGTATTTTTCTCTTATTTGTGATGATGTCTTTCATATACTTTGCATAAGGAGGCATTTTTAAGATGTCAGTCAAGCGGGTACGCAAAAAGACTGGCGTCAGCATTTCAGCAAAGCATTCAAATTCTTCATCATCTTTCTTTTTAGTTGACTTGGGTGGAAAAGGAATAGATTTTTTAACCCATGGTTCCCTTTCTTTATTGTTTTTTCTAGCAACAAAGTGTCTTTTATCATATCTTTTATTCTTAGGTTGTGGGTTATCGAGATCAACAGGTGGTTCTATCTCAACATCATTATCTAATTCTTTATCATTATTTGTTTGAGTGTCTTCATGAACCTCCTCATTGTCTTTTTCATTACAACTAGGTGGATGTTCATTACCAGATTGAGTTTCAGCATCAGAGATAGAAGTTTCATTTTCATTATCAGGAGGTTTGTCTATTTCAGGTTCACTAGAAGCATGCAAAGTCCTATCATTTTTCTTTTTCTTTTTCTTTTTAGAAGGACTAGGTGCACTAGTGTTATTTCTTTGCGAATCTTGTTCAATACTTTTTGGGTGTCCCTCAGGATAAAGTGGTGCATGAGTCATTTTACCTCCTCTAGTTGCAACTCTAACAACAAAGTCATGTATATTATGATTCATTTCATCAAGTAGTTCTCTTTGTGATCTAGCAACTTGTTCTAACTGAGTTTGAACCATAGAAGCATGTTTTCCAACACCTCTAACATCATTTGAGATTCTAAATAGCAAGTCACTCAAGCAAGCAATCATATCAGAATTATATTTCAATTGTTTCATAACATTTGCATTGAAGTGATCTTGCTTTCTAATGTAATTGTCAAACTCATAAAGGCATTGACTAGGATGTTTATTATGAGGATCGTAAACTATCATTGAATTTCATTAAAGATTTTACCTCTACCACCTTGGGTGGTGGTGGTGCTTCAAGCCCATGTATTTCTTCGATAGGTGGTAAATTTTTAACATCCTCGGCCTTAACACCTTTTTCCTTCATAGATTTCTTTGCCTCTTGCATATCTTCAGGACTGAGATATAATATAGCCCTCTTCTTCGGAGTGGGTTTAGGCGGTGGTTCAGGAATAGTCCAATCATCATAATTTTTCAATATGTTATTCAATAATTCTTCACCTTGAGCAATAGTTTGTTGCCTGAAAACACAGCCAGCACAACTATCTAGGAAGTCCCTAGAAGCACCGGTTAGTCCATTATAGAAGATATCAAGTATTTCATTTTTCTTAAGAGGATGATCAGGCAAAGCATTAAGTAACTAGCAAAGCCTCCCCCAAGCTTGTGGGAGACTCTCTTCTTTAGTTTGAACAACATTAAATATTTCCTGTAAGGCAACTTGTTTCTTATGAACAGGAAAATATTTTTCAGAGAAGTAGTAAATCATATCCTGGGGACTACGCACACAAGCAGGAGCAAGAGTGTTGTACCAAGCTTTAGCATCACCCTTTAATGAGAAAGGAAATAATTTGAGAATAAAGTAGTATTGAGTTTTCTCATCATGAGTAAAAAGGGTTTCTATATCATTCAATTTAGTAAGATGTGCCACAACAGTTTCAGTTTCATAACCATGGAAAGTATCAGATTCAACCAAAGTAATTAACTCTGGGTCGATAGAGAATTCATAATCCTTATCAGCAATAGAATTAGGTGAAGTAGGAAACTTAGGATCACACTTTGTTCTAGCATTCAGAGATTTTTCTTTATACTTGTGTAATAATTTCTCTAGATCATCTCTATCCTTACAAGCAAGAATATATCTAGTTGCCTCTTCACTCATAACATAGCCTTCCGGTACCTTAGGAAATTCATATCTAGGAGGGCTAGATCTAGCAAGTGTTTTAGAAGTTTTAGTTTCAAGCTCATCATCAGATTCAAGAACATCATGTTGTATTACTCTACCAATTTGTTCATCAAGATATTTACCAAGTGGCACATCATCATTATCAAGCATGGTACTAGCATCGTCATAAGCATCATTCATAGTAGAAGTAGCATCATCAATAACTTGCGACATATCAGAATTAATAGCATGTGGTGGTGGTGTTGCAAGTTTACTCATAACAGAAGGTGAATCTATATCAGAATTGGATGGTAGTTCCTTACCTCCCCTCGTCCTTGAGGGAAATATCTTAGTATTTGGATCCTTCAGATTCTTCATAGTGATAAATTGATAATAATCCCAAGTGACTCAACAAATATAGCTATGCTCCCTAGCAACTGCGCCAGAAAAAGGTCTTGATAACCCACAAGTATAGGGGATCGCAACAGTTTTCGAGGGTAAGTATTTAACCCAAATTTATAGATTCGACACAAGGGGAGCCAAAGAATATTTGAAGGTATTAGCAGCTAAGTTGTCAATTCAACCACACTTGGAGATTAATTATCTGCAGCAAAGTGATCAGTAGCAAAGTAGTTTAATAGTTTTGATAGTAGTGACAACATCAATAGTAACAGTAACAGTGATGGCAGTGATATTGTAGCAGTAATGATAGAAGTAGCAACAGTAGTAACTTGGCAAGAACAATATGAGATAAATTCGTAGGCATTGGATCGTGTCGCGACCGGCTTTCCGGGAAATAAATTTCCAGAAAAGACCGTCGTGCTCATCAGCCCCAGGATTACTGTTAGCTGATGAGGCTCCAACTTGATACAGAAATTCCAAGCAACATACAAAATATGCAGTACAAGACCATTCTGGCCTGTGATTACAACAAATGGTTTCTAGTGGTTGATGGCGGAAGCGGTTTGTGCATCATCAGTGTCTATGGGACTCCAATTCCCACAGGAATAGCTGACCAGGTTAACTCCTATCTTCGCGAGGCTGCTATCTCCATTGCTTAGGTTCCGGGGCTGTCACCGCGTCACTCCTCTCTGTGCAAGAAAATCTGGCCAAGACAATAGCCAGGGACAAGCCAGTGAGTACTTTGAATGTACTCGCAAACATTATGAACACATGTATAATATAACAATGATGTGCTAAAATATTTTATGCTCATGACGTCAGTCACAATAGATAAATGAAGTTCTGATGCGTGCAAGCAAGTTATTTATAAAATTGCAATAACATGGTAGTATAAAAAACTTATGAAACTAATAATCAAGTAATGCCACAGTCGGGCGTCTGAGCGACGCCACATAAAGGGCTTTAAAAGAAAATGCCACAGTCGGGAGTCTGAGCGACGCCACATAAAGGGCTTTAAAAGAAAATGCCATAGTCGGGCGTCTGAGCGACGCCACATAAAGGGCTTTAAAAGAAATGCCACAGTCGGGCGTCTGAGCGACGCCACATAAAGGGCTTTAAAAGAAAATGCCACAGTCGGGCGTCTGAGCGACGCCACATAAAAGGGCTTTAAAAGAAATGATCATAATGAATATCCCGGAGGTAGAACCATCCCAGAGATATTCGGTAATAACAATAATATCACGGGTTAGTCAACAATAATAATAATCATCACAGATATCACAAGTCCCGGGTAGTAATTCCATTTTTCTGGTTAACAGTTTCACCTCCAAAGACCGACACTAAGACCGATACTTGACCCATCCCAGACTGTGATCCTTAACCATGGATACGGCTATTCGAATAGGTTTATTCTCTGCAGAGGGTGTACTCTTTACCCACGAGTAACGGATTTCTTTAGTCCATCAGGACTAATTCCATCTACGGTCTTTTTGTTGAAAACACACCTAACTTGCACACACCAGCTTATCACACACGTGTCTGGAATCACCCACGACACCTGTAAGCAAACTCTAAGTGGGGAGGCTACAACCTCGTGTAGCATGGGATCAAATTTATATCGCGCGCTCTAAGGGGTGGCCTCCCCTCTCGGTCCCAACCGGAAACACCCATGCTCCCGGACCAGGTGGCCTGCCTACCAGTTACAACCGGTATCTTCCACCATGGCCTCTCTGTACGGTGTGTGCTAGAAAGAGGTTGACAACTTACTGAACCGTACTCTACTTGCTGTAGAGACGAGTGGTAGTACGAAACAAGTATGGGGGTTACTGGAACAAGACTTGATCTACGGTCGACTCAGGAGGTTCAAGTATTCCCTGCATGATTAGTATAACAAATATAATCCATCCAACAGGGTCACCGCTCATATCACCTTGCCATGCCATATCAGACATAACCGTCCCGACGGAGACCGGTGACAAACTCATACCTACCCAAGGCAGAGTTTTTTCACGGTTTTCTGCCGGTATGCATTTCAAGGCATATGAGGGTGATTATCATCACAAGTGTGTTCGTTTCCAACAGCATGGAAATCAATAACATGCACCCATGCATATGATCATATCACATGAAATAACAAGTCCTTCGAAATGCAGTGGTGTTATAAATGCATCAACGATCACACCAAAAATATTATGCCGGGATTCAGAATGCTTGCCTTCAATGTGTGGAAAGGCAGGGTGCACTCCAAAACTTTTGAAAGCTTCTTCTCTCTCCCAAAATCCTATTTTAAAAATATATTTGAATTAACACATATTTCAAAAACAGAACCAAAAGTTGTTTGAAAATTTTTCAAATAAATCTTAAAATAAACTAGACCAAATTTGAAGAAGGTAGGAAAAAGAATCAACTCATTTGGATTTATATTTAAAAAGTTATAGCCAGTCAAAGTTCTGGTCAAAATCTGTTTTTAAAATAAAACAGAAAAGAAAACGTTTCGGCAGAATACGTCTTCGAAAACGGGAGACGTACTGGGGTTAATACGTCTTCACTTAACCGACGTGGATATGCGCAGGGTCACTGACAGTGGGCCCGCCTGGCCCACTGGTCAGGTTTGACCAGTCCGCCCTCCTCCTTCTTCCTCTGTCCCGAGCGGAGGCGGGACTCCGGCGACCAACGCCGGCGAGCGGCGGCTCCTCGCGGCCTCTGGAGGGCGGGGATGGATCCGCACGGCTGGGGCGTTTCTCCCGGTGGTCGAGGGGTCGACAGTGGTGGAAGAAGTCGTCGGCGGTGAGCTTCGCGGCGGAGGGAGGTTTCGGTGCAAAGTGGCTTCGGGGCGGCGGTGGTTCTCGATCGAAATGGAGTAGGGGGAAGGTTTACGGGAGGATGAGGGGGTTCTTGGTGGAGAGAACGAAGAGTGGGAGGCCCTGGTGGTGCCGAATTGGCCGGGGCAGTGGTGGCGGCCGTGGTTGCCGGAGATGGTGATGAAGACCTCCCCCGAGTCGATTGGCTGCCATGGGAGGACTAGGGGAGCACTCTAAGGCTTCCTGCGTGCCCGGGGTGGCTCGGGGCCTCCTCTTATAGCCCGTCGAGGTCGGTTCCGCGGCGGCCGGATAAGCTTGCGGGCGAACCGCCCTACTGTGGCTTGCAGGGCAACATGGCGCGGCTGGGGATGACGGCAAGAGCTAGTGGACGAGAGGGCACTGCTCCAGGGGCCAGGTGGCGAGCCGGGGTGGCTTGGGCGGCGCTGCATGGCGCAGGGCTGTCGGGCGGCGGCGGCGGCAAGCTCTTGGCCTGCCGGGCGCGGCGGGGTCTGCTTGGCGCGTTGCTGCGAGGAGGGGAGCGCGTGGCGTGGTGCTGCAGAGCGAGCCAAGGCCGTGGGGCCGGCGTGTCGGCTCGGGTGCGTGGCTGCAATACGCGCGCTCTGCTCGCGCTCCGGGCGTGCACGGGACGTGTTCGACACTATGTCGGAGCACGCTAGAGGTCGCGGTCGAGGCTGGCAATTATCAGACCTAGGTTAGGAGGAACGGGGAGCCTAGTGGACATGCTGGTTTGATCAAAGGTGCAAGTTCACAGTGCAATGCCACAATCATGCCAGAACTGGTCATGCTCTCCAGGTGTTTGGCAAAATGCCTCATGCACTTAGGCAGGTCTTGGGGTGGCCAAAAACTCCAGATGGGGGTCTCTTTAGATGCAAAGAGAGTGGTGAGGTTAGTTGGACAAAAGGGGAAACTTGCTAGTGCAAGTTTTACAAAACTTCAATTCTGGACAGGAAATAAATAGCATTATTTCATGAACCAAAAATGATCCAAAAGGTGCATGCTCTTGGACTTAAGGGTTTAACATGGGGGACTACAAGTAGGAGAAATAATTAAGGGTATAGGAGCAACTAAAATGGTGGTTGCTGTACAAATCCTCAAATTGGACCAGAATGGAAATGAGGTTGATCCACTCAAATTTTTAAAAGAACATAAATAGGTTTTTGCACAAAGTGAAATAATATGCTCCTACTGACCTCCCTTAATTTTGGTAGAAGTTTTAAAGAAATATTTAAATAGGTTGTAGTGCAAAATGCACTCTGGACCAGAGAAGAAAAATTGAGTGCAGGGCTCAAAATATTTTATGAATGAAATATATTTTTGCATAAAAGTTAATCAAAAACATCACATGACATCTCCAAATTTTTGTGGAAATTTTAAGTGAGTCCATCAAATGGTTGTAGTTCAAATATGGTCAGATAACCTTGAAAAAACTATTTTCAAGAAAGTAAAGATCAAGCAATTTAATTATTTAATTAGTTACACTGATAACAGCAAAGTTTTTCTTGAGAGGTTAAACAAGTCCAACAACATAATTGAAAAGTTTTCTCTCTGGGAAAAACTCATCAAAACAGGGAAGGAAATGATTAAAAATCAAAAAAATGGAGCTCAGAAATCTAAAGTTTTAATTCCTGGCAAAATTTTTAAATAAAACAAGGCCAAATTTTTGGGGTGTCACAGATACTACCCTCCTTAAGAAAAATCTCGTCCTCGAGATTTGTTAAAAGCTGTTTTAAGAAAACTATACGCAATAAAAAATGGCTACAGTGAGAGGGCAATAAGTGGTGAAAAACCACAGTGTGAATACTGGTGCTGCGCGGAAAAGTCTACGGTTCGAGACAAAACCGGGTGATTTCTACGCTGGATAAAAAAATTTAGAATAATCTTCTAAATTTAAATATACGCTGGTCGTACCCGAGAGCACAGTGCTCTCTCTGGCCGACAGGTGGACCCGGGGCCCACTGTCAGCCTCTTCTTCTCCCACTGGTTCTTCCTTCTACCTCTGGCTCTCTCTTCCTCCTCTCTCCCGCGCGCTATCTCGCGCTTTCTCCACCGGCGATGCCTAATGCGTAGGGCATCTAGGCCGTACCGTGGTAGTGCGCGGCGTGCTAGCTGCCGGTGCAGCGTGCACTCACCTCGCGGGCCAGCGCGCTGTCGGCACTGCTCGCGGATTCGACTCCGAACACTGGCGATCGGCGATGAGCGGCGTTGGTGGACTTCGCCCACCGTACACCGAGCTCGAGCTATAAAAACGGCCGGGGTGCCTCTCTCTTCTTCCTCACATCTGGCCTCACTTCTCCTCCTCCTTTCTCCATTACTGCTTACAAAAGCTCGGTCGAGGCTCTAATGGCGGAGGCGATGCCGGACTGGTTTGCGATCCTGATATGCGGAGGGTTGGCGACGCTGCTGGGGCTCTCTGTGCTCCTGTGCGCGATGATTTTCGACGAGTATTGCGATGCTGCGGCTCGGGTGTTGGCTCTCCGCGATGGTGGTGATCATGAGGAGTAGATGAAGCATGTCGGGTGCTTACTATTGTTAGGGGGTGATTATCTGGATGTAACACCGTTGCAAAGTTTTGCAGACAGTGTATGTGTCCGAATGATTATGGTTGTGAGTCTGCTCGTGGTGCTGAGTGAAATTAAATAATCCACGTTGTGAGAAGGGGCAGGTGTAGCAACTCCGGGAAAGAAATCTCACTCCGGGATTTTGCGAGGGGAAAACAATTAATTTAAAGGAGCATAAACTACAACAAAAACTACACACATGAGCAGAAACCAAGATAATTGACTCGCCGTACAAACTCAGGGTATTACACATAAGTCACACACATAAATATATGCTACATAGAACAAATACAGTAGTGACGTCTAAAATGAAAACGGTAACTGGACGGGGTCCTGATAAAATGTCTCTGGTAAAGGAATACACTCCCCTTCTATTGGAGGAAGTGGATTGACCAGTCGATGTATGCGTCTCTCCGTGTCGGGTCTCAGTGGTCTGCCGATGGCAACCTGAGGATTTAAATCTGCGAGGCTCTGGAGATAATCCATCACTCGCTGGTTTAAATGCTCTTGAGCAATGATGTACTGGATAAGGTTGGCCAGAACTGGGTCTCTCTCAATACGTCCACCGGGAAAAGATGTTACTTCTCCGGGTGCTGCACGGCTCGGAAAGTAATAATATCCTCGTTCGCGGGCATAGGGTACTGCGGATCGAAGACGAGCAATCGCTTCTTTTGCCGCAGCTTCTATGGCCAAGTGTGGGGTTGGCATAGATTTCCCCACGAAGGATACTTCTATTGGATCTTGGTTGGGGTCTACAGGAGGAATGTGTACTGCTGCCCAATATTCCGAGGTGGATGGGGTGATCCTTGATTTGAACAGCTCGTACTGGGGTGGCTGGGTAGAACCCATGGTACTGCGGGTAAAATCCCACAATATTTTGACAAAGCTACCTGGGGTTGCATCTGGGGTTCTCAGATGAATGCTGGGGTTCGGCATGACAGAATAAAGCGTGAGTGTTGTGCACAAAGTGGGGGTTGCTGGGTAAGGTCACAAGGTGGCCTTTATATAGCAATGGAGCTGGATCATTTTACCGTGGTGAAGGGTAATAAATTTGCCAGCTTGGCTCCAAAGGTCGGGTCAGTGTCAGAGATACACATATCTCATAAAGAGACGTGTTACTGTGGTTGTCGTCGGGCTGGTTTTGGTAGTTGTGCCCGGAAGAATATGCAGCTATGCACTGACCAAACAGGCAAGGCTATTATTAAAACAGAGGCACAAAGACAGGCTGCGTTAATATATGTGGTCGCATGGTTACAAAGCGATGATACATTGAAACTTGGTGCTACTCATACTGCTTAGTCTACTTCGTTTATGTCTAAACGGGCGTGCCTGGTGGATGCCGAGGCTTCTCCCCGTGTCTCTTTGCCGGGATTAGTCGGAGATGGCGGAGGAACTGCAGGGTCGGGGTAGTGATGATGACCATTGCGGGGATTGTTGGCCACAACCCCGTTGGAGTGTGCTCCCAAAATGCGACGAAGCACCTCTGGGGTTATCGCAGCACCTTGGCCGATGGTTGGGGCAGATCTCGGGATCTCGATTGGTTGTCCAAACAGCACGACTGGGTTGTCGGTGTTGGGCTCGTTTCCTTCTCTTGCCGGGGCTCGACGAACCAGCTCTCCACGAGCTGCGATTAGATCAATGGTGATCTGGTCGAACAGTGACTCTAGTGCACTTACATAGCGCACTAGGTGCAACAATGCGGGGTCCGTCTCGTGGTCTCCATTGGCGACTTGGGGTGGTCTACCATACCCTTCTCGTCTGGGGTAGTAGTGGAACGAGCGACAGTTAACTCTGGGCGACAAGTGCCTGAGATGAACTATAGCCTCTCGAGCGGCTAGCTGGATGGCTTGTGGCTCAAAGGAAGTTGTCCTTCCGGTGAACCGGTAGGGACGCTCGGGTGCTAGACTCCTACCGTAAATGTGCACAGTGGCCCAGAATTGGCGGTCTTCACCGCTCATGGGTCCTTGATACACAACATATTCTGGTGGCTCCTCTAACGCGTAGGCACGACGGGTGAGGTTTGCGAGGATGGTCACAAAACCTCCAAGGTTGGTTGCTGTGGTTTCGTTGTGCACGACAGGGCCAGGCATTGTGGCTTGGTTTGGGGTAGCGGCTGTGCGGTGCTGGTTTGGTGTTAGCGCGCCCTTTTTATAGGAAAAAGGGGACGGAATCTTCCTTCGAACGCTTGCGAGAAAGGACTATTTAGGGGCCGGTCACTGGCGCATGAGCGACAGGTTCGGTTGATAGGTTGGGCACCGACTGCCAAAAGGTGTTGGGTCACTGTGTGGCTATCTTGCACGAGAAGCTTGGCTGGGGTTTGGTTGAGGTCTGGTGGGTTGGTTTGCCTAAGTTTATTGACCGGGCTAAGATAGGATTAGCCAATGGTCAGCCTGGCTCTGATACCAAGTCTGTCGCGACCGGTTTTCCGGGAAATAAATTTCCAGAAAAGACCGTCGTGCTCATCAGCCCCAGGATTACTGTTAGCTGATGAGGCTCCAACTTGATACAGAAATTCCAAGCAACATACAAAATATGCAGTACAAGACCATTCTGGCCTGTGAGTACAACAAATGGTTTCTAGTGGTTGATGGCGGAAGCGGTTTGTGGATCATCGGTGTCTATGGGACTCCAATTCCCACAGGAACAGCTGACCAGGTTAACTCCTATCTTCGCGAGGCTGCTATCTCCATTGCTTAGGTTCCGGGCTGTCATCGCGTCACTCCTCTCCGTGCAAGAAAATCTGGCCAAGACAATAGCCAGGGACAAGCCAGTGAGTACTTTGAATGTACTCGCAAACATTATGAACACAGGTATAATATAACAATGATGTGCTAAAATATTTTATGCTCATGACGTCAGTCACAATAGATAAATGAAATTCTGATGCGTGCAAGCAAGTTATTTATAAAATTGCAATAACATGGTAGTATAAAAACTTATGAAACAAATAATCAAGTAATGCCACAGTCGGGCGTCTGAGCGACGCCACATAAAGGGCTTTAAAAGAAAATGCCACAGTCGGGCGTCTGAGCGACGCCACATAAAGGGCTTTTAAAAGAAAATGCCACAGTCGGGCGTCTGAGCGACGCCACATAAAGGGCTTTAAAAGAAATTGCCACAGTCGGGCGTCTGAGCGACGCCACATAAAGGGCTTTAAAAGAAAATGCCACAGTCGGGCGTCTGAGCGACGCCACATAAAGGGCTTTAAAAGAAATGCCACAGTCGGGCGTCTGAGCGACGCCACATAAAGGGCTTTAAAAGAAATGATCATAATGAATATCCCGGAGGTAGAACCATCCCAGAGATATTCGGTAATAACAATAATATCACGGGTTAGTCAACAATAATAATAATAATCATCACAGATATCACAAGTCACGGGTAGTAAATTCCACTTTTCTGGTTAACAGTTTCACCTCCGAAGACCGACACTAAGACCGATACTTGACCCATCCCAGACTGTGATCCTTAACCATGGACACGGCTATTCGAATAGGTTTATTCTCTGCAGAGGGTGTACTCTTTACCCACGAGTAACGGATTTCTTTAGTCCATCAGGACTAATTCCATCTACGGTCTTTTTGTTGAAAACACACCTAACTTGCACACACCAGCTTATCACACACGTGTCTGGAATCACCCACGACACCTGTTAAGCAAACTCTAAGTGGGGAGGCTACAACCTCGCGTAGCATGGGATCAAATTTATATCGCGCGCTCTAAGGGGTGGCCTCCCCTCTCGGTCCCAACCGGAAACACCCATGCTCCCGGACCAGGTGGCCTGCCTACCAGTTACAACCAGTATCTTCCACCATGGCCTCTCTGTACGGTGTGTGCTAGAAAGAGGTTGACAACTTACTGAACCGTACTCTACTTGCTGTAGAGACGAGTGGTAGTACGAAACAAGTGTGGGGGTTACTGGAACAAGACTCGATCTACGGTCGACTCAGGAGGTTAGAGTATTCCCTGCATGATTAGTATAACAAATATAATCCATCCAACAGGGTCACCGCTCATATCACCTTGCCATGCCATATCAGACATAACCGTCCCGACGGAGACCGGTGACAAACTCATACCTACCCAAGGCAGAGTTTTTTTCACGGTTTTCTGCCGGTATGCATTTCAAGGCATATGAGGGTGATTATCATCACAAGTGTGTTCGTTTCCAACAGCATGGAAATCAATAACATGCACCCATGCATATGATCATATCACATGAAATAACAAGTCCTTCGAAATGCAGTGGTGTTATAAATGCATCAACGATCACACCAAAAATATTATGCCGGGATTCAAAATGCTTGCCTTCAATGTGTGGAAAGGCAGGGTGCACTCCAAAACTTTTGAAAGCTTCTTCTCTCTCCCAAAATCCTATTTTAAAAATATATTTGAATTAACACATATTTCAAAAACAGAACCAAAAGTTGTTTGAAAATTTTTCAAATAAATCTTAAAATAAACTAGACCAAATTTGAAGAAGGTAGGAAAAAGAATCAACTCATTTGGACTTATATTTAAAAAGTTATAACCAGTCAAAGTTCTGGTCAAAAATCTGTTTTTAAAAAAAACAGAAAAGAAAACGTTTCGGCAGAATACGTCTTCGAAAACGGGAGACGTACTGGGGTTAATACGTCTTCACTTAACCGACATGGATATGCGCAGGGTCACTGACAGTGGGCCCGCCTGGCCCACTGGTCAGGTTTGACCAGTCCGCCCTCCTCCTTCTTCCTCTGTCCCGAGCGGAGGCGGGACTCCGGCGACCAACGCCGGCGAGCGGCGGCTCCTCGCGGCCTCTGGAGGGCGGGGATGGATCCGCACGGCTGGGGCGTTTCTCCCGGTGGTCGAGGGGTCGACAGCGGTGGAAGAAGTCGTCGGCGGTGAGCTTCGCGGCGGAGGGAGGTTTCGGTGCAAAGTGGCTTCGGGGCGGCGGTGGTTCTCGATCGAAATGGAGTAGGGGGAAGGTTTACGGGAGGATGAGGGGGTTCTTGGTGGAGAGAACGAAGAGTGGGAGGCCCTGGTGGTGCCGAATTGGCCGGGGCAGTGGTGGCGGCCGCCGTTGCCGGAGATGGGGATGAAGACCTCCCCCGAGTCGATTGGCTGCCATGGGAGGACTAGGGGAGCACTCTAAGGCTTCCTGCGTGCCCGGGGTGGCTCGGGGCCTCCTCTTATAGCCCGTCGAGGTCGGTTCCGCGGCGGCCGGATAAGCTCTCCGGCGAACCGCCTCGCTGTAGCTTGCAGGGCAACGTGGCGCGGCTGGGGATGACGGCAAGAGCTAGTGGACGAGAGGGCACTGCTCCAGGGGCCAGGTGGCGAGCCGGGGTGGCTTGGGCGGCGCTGCACGGCGCAGGGCTGTCGGGCGGCGGCGGCGGCTAGCTCTTGGCCTGCCGGGCGTGGCGGGGGCTGCTTGGCACGTTGCTGCGAGGAGGGGAGCGCGTGGCGTGGTGCTGCAGAGCGAGCCAAGACCGTGGGGCCGGCGTGTCGGCTCGGGTGCGTGGCTGCAATACGCGCGCTCTGCTCGCGCTCCGGGCGTGCACGGGACGTGTTCGACACTATGTCGGAGCACGCTAGAGGTCGCGGTCGAGGCTGGCAATTATCAGACCTAGGTTAGGAGGAACGGGGAGCCTAGTGGACATGCTGGTTTGATCAAAGGTGCAAGTTCACAGTGCAATGCCACAATCATGCCAGAACTGGTCATGCTCTCCAGGTGTTTGGCAAAATGCCTCATGCACTTAGGCAGGTCTTGTGGTGGCCAAAAACTCCAGATGGGGGTCTCTTTAGATGCAAGAGAGAGTGGTGAGGTTAGTTGGACAAAAGGGGAAACTTGCTAGTGCAAGTTTTACAAAACTTCAATCCTGGACAGGAAATAAATAGCCTTATTTCATGAACCAAAAATGATCCAAAAGGTGCATGCTCTTGGACTTAAGGGTTTAACATGGGGGACTACAAGTAGGAGAAATAATTAAGGGTATAGGAGCAACTAAAATGGTGGTTGCTGTACAAATCCTCAAATTGGACCAGAATGGAAATGAGGTTGATCCACTCAAATTTTTAAAAGAACATAAATAGGTTTTTTGCACAAAGTGAAATAATATGCTCCTACTGACCTCCCTTAATTTTGGTAGAAGTTTTAAAGAAATATTTAAATAGGTTGTAGTGCAAAATGCACTCTGGACCAGAGAAGAAAAATTGAGTGCAGGGCTCAAAATATTTTATGAATGAAATATATTTTTGCATAAAAGTTAATCAAAAACATCACATGACATCTCCAAATTTTTGTGGAAATTTTAAGTGAGTCCATCAAATGGTTGTAGTTCAAATATGGTCAGATAACCTTGAAAAAACTATTTTCAAGAAAGTAAAGATCAAGCAATTTAATTATTTAATTAGTTACACTGATAACAGCAAAGTTTTTCTTGAGAGGTTAAACAAGTCCAACAACATAATTGAAAAGTTTTCTCTCTGGGAAAAACTCATCAAAACAGGGAAGGAAAAGATTAAAAATCAAAAAAAAAATGGAGCTCAGAAATCTAAAGTTTTAATTCCTGGCAAATTTTTTTTAAATAAAACAAGGCCAAATTTTTGGGGTGTCACAGATCGATGACTTGTTGGATGATATTCATCATGTGCTAGTTATAACCTAGGGCGATATGGCACTAGTTCCGGTTCATCGATATAATGTAGGCATGTATTTTGTAAATAGTCATACATGCTTTATTAAAAGAACTTGCATGACATCTTTTGTCCTATCCTCCCGTGGCCGTGGGGTCCATATTGGAAACTAAGGGATATTAAGGCCTCCTTTTAATAGAGAACTGGAACAAAGCCTTAACACATACTGAATAAATGAACTCCTCAAACTACGGTCATCACCGAGAGTGGGCCCAGTTGTTGTCACTTCGGGGTTGTCGGATCATAACCATAGTAGGTGACTATAACTTGCAAGATCGGATCTAAAACATGGATATAATGATGACTTCATAAACGGTTCAGGTCTGAAATCATGGCACCCAGGCCCAAAGTGACAAGCATTAAGCATAGCAAAGTCATAGCAACATCAATCTAAGAACATAGTGGATACTAGGGATCAGGCCCTAACAAAACTAACTCGAGTACATGATGAATCCTGTCCAACTCCTCACCGACCAGCGAGCCTATGAAGGAATTAATCACTCCCGATGGGGAGCATCATGGAATTGGCGATGGAGATGGGTTGGTGATGACGAAGAACGAAGACCCCCCTCTCCGGAGCCCCAAACGGACTCCAGATCTACCCTCCCGAGGAAGAACAGGGCTTGGCGGTGGCTCCATCTCGTGGATCACGATAATTCTTTCTCCCTGATGTTTTTCTGGAATAATGTGATTTTATAATATCAGGGGGGTCGTCAACGGGGCCACCAGGTGGGTACAACCCACCTGGGTGCGCCAGGAGAGGGGGCATGCCCTGGTGGGTTGTGCCCACCCAGGGGCCCCTCTCTAGTGGGTCTTGGCTCCAAAAATGCTCTTTTATTCCATAAAAGTTCCTCGCAAAGTTTCGTTCCATTCCGAGAACTTTTATTTCTAACAACACCATGGTAGTTCTGTGGAAAATAGCGTCAGTCCGGGGTTAGTTTCATTCAAACCATGCAAATTAGAGTCCAAAACAAGAGGAAAAGCGTGAGAAAAAGTCGATACGTTGGATACGTATCAACCGAACCCTTCCTGGCCTACCTTAATAGACAGGAGCTCCCCGATGATCAAAATGAAGCTCGGTGCATAGTTCGGCGCTCTAAAGCCTTTAAAGTTCATGAGGGTGAATTGTACAAAAGAAGCACTACCGGAGTCCTCCAACGGTGTATCTTCGAAGAAGAGGGAAGGCAACACTTGGCAGAAATACATGCCAGCCTTGATGGTCATCACGCCACAGCGCGCCCTTGTAAGTAAGGCATTCCGGACAGGCTTTTTCTAGCTTACGGCTTGAGCTGACGCTCAAGCCCTTATCCAACGCTGCGTTGGCTATCAGCTTTTAGCCAATCAAAGCCACATGCCTCCCACCGCATTAAGAACAATCCCCATTACTTGTCCCTTTGCAGTCTGGGGTCTTGATATGGTTGGACCCCTTAAAGGGGGAAGCCACAAAAAGAAATAGTTGATGGTCATGGTTGATAAATTCACTAAATGGATAGAGGCCAAACCAGTAAAAACAACTCAATCCAGACCAGTGATTGACTTTATATCTGGCAATGTCCACCTTTACGGTGTCCCGCACAGTATCATCACTGATAATGGCTCTAACGTCACAACTGATGAAGTGAAAACTTGGTGCGCTAAGTTCGGCATTAAACTCAACTATGCATCCGTATACCACCATCAAACAAACGGCCAAGTCGAACGGGCCAATGGTCTGATTATGAGTGGTATTAAGCCTTGATTAGTGTGCTCTTTATGAGAATCAGACAAGCACTGGGTTGAGGAACTCGATTCCATACTCTGGGGACTCCAGACCATGCCCAATCGAATGACCGGATACACACCTCTATTTATGGTGTACAACGCAAAGGCCGTATTGCCCTTCGATATTATTCATGACTCACCTAGAGTGCGCATGTACGAAGAGAAGGAAGCTGAACTAGATCGGCAGGATGAGCTAGATGGACTTGAAGAGGAGCGCGTTGTTGCCAAGGCCCGTTCCGCATTCTATCAATAACAGGCCAGGCGTTACCAAAGCAGAGAAGTGTGGGCTCAAACATACAATGTCGGAGAACTTGTTCTACGCCTCCCAGAGAAGAAAAAGTATAAGCTCAAACCTAAATGGGAGGGCCCCTTCATAATAGATGAAGTTCTTACTGGAGGAGCCTATCTCCTTCGCAACATAGAGGATAATCGCCTTGAGTCAAACCCATGGAACGCCGCCCGCCCCCAAAGATTTTGCGCATAGTTTGGCCTTCTTAGGTTTCATTCTAAACTAGGTTTTTTCTATTTTCTCTCCCCTTTTTAATTTTTTCCCTTTTATATGTCCAGATCGACCGCATTGTTGGGAGTACACATCTTTAAATGTATACACCTCACCATACATGGGGGCTTCTTTTAAAGAAGCATTTTATTGAAAAGCTTACAAGCTTCTCTTGTCCGTACTGTTTGTTGTTCCCGATTGTTCGGCTAGGGTGTAAAGGGAGCACCTCTACGATTGTTACAACTGGGTCATCCGGATATGTACCTCGGACGGGTGAAGCCGAAAGCTAGCGTTTAAGAGAATAATTGGTCGGCACATATACAACAGACTATTTCTGGAAAAAACTAGGAAATTGGCTGCCCGTACTTTGTATATGAGCCTCGCCCAAGGAAAGGAACCCCTAACGGAACTATTTTTCTTGGAAGATGTTTCTTACATTAAACAGTAATATAACATAACTCCCCGAACACATTTTCTCTGTTCGAGCAATATGACTGGATTGCCTGGTTTCCGACAATACTAAATTTTTCCTCGTTAAACATCGTATACAGAAACACTCCAACTTCTTGGTTCAGAGGTAGAAGCCGAAGGTCTGCACTGACAAAATTTTCATAAAATTCGGCAGGAGATAAGTTCGGTGATAAAGTACATTGATACATCAAATCGAACGCCTACCCTCTTTCTACGCCATCTAGTAGACTATCTAATTTACAATCTTGTTGTGAAAATTTCGCCGCTGTCATTACTTGGTCATATACCAAGCTTACGGGAGTTTCCTTCCCGTCAGGTCCTTATGGTCTAACTCTGACCATATGGTTCGGATCAAGACCGGTATAGCATGTCTTCACCATGGCCCATGCTTCTCGAGCGCCTTCACGGCACGCAGACGTCTTCCACAACTCGAAGCGATGCCAGGCACCCTTGAATAGATCTACCAACCCCTCCATACTTTCTAGAGGGGCGTCAGAAGGCCAAAAGGCTTTGGCCATATTCTTCATAGCCTTCTGGGGCACGCTCGTGCAGCTTTGCCAGCTCCTTTAGAACGTCGCTTTGTAGGCCGGACACTTCCTCTTCAGGGCAGCCGGTCAACATACCTGTATCAACCGAACTATAACATTCTGCATTATATGATTACATCAATAATCCAGATGGTTCACAAGTCATACCGAATATGCCGCCCTTCAGCTTCTGGTTTTGCTGTTGTGCCTCCAAGAGTTGAGCATTTAAGCCCTTTTTGTCTCTTGAGCCTGCTTCTTCACTTCATCTTCTAGCTTTTTATCTTTGCCAAAATACATTGGGGCACTCTTCATTTCTTCAAGCTCGGAGGCATTTAGCTGTGTCCGGCTTGTCTCGAGCTCCTAAGACAATGCACTGTTCTTCTCCTTGAGAACTGATGTCTACTAAAACTACGTCGGTATTTCCCCAAAGAGGAAAGGATGATGCAGTATAGCGACGGTAGGTATTTCCCTCAGTGATGAGACCAAGGTTATCGAACCAATAGGAGAACCTCCTCACACCACGTAAACAACACCTCCACACAAATAACAAATACTCGCAACCCGACGTGTTAAAGGGGTTGTCAATCCCTTTCGGGTACGGAGCCTCAAGATAGGCAAAAACATGAGGTAAAAGTGGTAGATAGGATAAATAGATCGCGGAACAAATGAATTGCAGCACGGTATTTTTGTATTTTTGGTTTAATAGATCTGAAATAAATGCAAGGAAAATAGATCGCAAAGGCAAATATGATGAAAAGAGACCCGGGGGCCGTAGGTTTCACTAGTGGCTTCTCTTCAGAAAAATAGAAAACGGTGGGAAAACAATTATTGTTGGGCAATTGATAGAACTTCAAATAATCATGACGATATTCAGGCAATGATCATTATATAGGCATCACGTCCAAGATTAGTAGACCGACTCCTGCCTGCATCTACTACTATATTACTCCACACATCGACCACTATCCAGCATGCATCTAGTGTATTAAGTTCATGGGAAAACGGAGTAATGCAATAAGAACAATGACATGATGTAGAAGAGATCTGTTTATCTATTGTGGAGATATAGTTCTCATCTTGTTATCCTTAGTAGCTGATGACCCACAAGTGTAGGGGATCTATCGTAGTCCTTTCAATAAGTAAGAGTGTCGAACCCAACGAGGAGGAGAAGGAAATGACAAGCGGTTTTCTGTAAGGTATTCTCTGCAAGCACTGAAATTATCGGTAACAGATAGTTTTGTGATAAGGTAATTTGTAACGGGTAGCAAGCAATGAAAGTAAATAAGGTGCAACAAGATGTGCCAATCCTTTTTGTAGAAAAGGACAAGCTTGGACAAGTTCTTATAGGAGAAAAGCACTCCCGAGGACACATGGGAATTATCATCAAGCTAGTTTTCACCATGCTCATATGATTCACGTTCGTTACTTTGATAATTTGGTATGTGGGTGGACCGGTGCTTGGGTACTGCCCTTTATTGGACAAGCATCCCACTTATGATTAACCTCCATTGCAAGCATCTGCAACTACAAAAGAAGTATTAAGGTAAACCTAACCATAGCATGAAACATGTGGATCCAAATCAGCCCCTTACGAAGCAACACATAAACTAGGGTTTAAGCTTCTGTCACTCTAGCAACCCATCATCTACTTATTACTTCCCAATGCCTTACTCTAGGCCCAAATAATGGTGAAGTGTCATGTAGTCGACGTTCACATAACACCACTAGAGGAGAGACAACATACATCTCATCAAAATATCGAACGAATACCAAATTCACATGACTACTAATAGCAAGACTTCTCCCATGTCCTCAAGAACAAACGTAACTACTCACAAAGCATATTCATGTTCATAATCAGAGGGGTATTAATATGCATTAAGGATCTGAACATATGATCTTCCACCAAGTAAACCAACTAGCATCAACTACGAGTAATCAACACTACTAGCAACCCACATGTACCAATCTGAGGTTTGGGTACAAAGATTGGATACAAGAGATGAACTAGGGTTTGAGAGGAGATGGTGCTGGTGAAGATGTTGATGGAGATTGACCCCCTCCCGATGAGAGGATCGTTGGTGATGATGATGGTGATGATTTCCCCCTCCTGGAGGGAAGTTTCCCCGGCAGAACAGCTCCACCGAAGCCCTAGATTGGTTCAGCCAAGGTTCCCCCTCATGGCGGCGGAGTCTCATCCCGTAAGCTTACTTATGATTTTTTTCCAGGGTAAAAGACTTCATATAGCAGAAGATGGGCACTGGAGGGCTGTCAGGGGGCCCACGAGGCAGGGGGATGCGCCTTAGGGGGGGCGCCCCCACCCTTGTGGACAGGGTGTGGCCCCCCTGACACTGATTCTTTCGCCAGTATTTTTTATTAATTCCAAAAATGACTTTCTTGGAGTTTCAGGACTTTTGGAGCTGTGCTGAATAGGTCTCTAATGTTTGCTCATTTTTCAACCCAGAATCACAGCTGCCGACATTCTCTCTCTTCATGTAAACCTTGTAAAATAAGAGAGAATTGGCATAAGTATTGTGATATATCACGTAATAACAGCCCATAATGCAATAAATATCAATATAAAATCATGATGCAAAATGGACGTATCAACTCCCCCAAGCTTAGACCTCGCTTGTCCTCAAGCGGAAGACGATATCGAAAAATATGTCCACATGTTTAGAGATAGAGGTGTCGATAAAATCAAATACAGACATGAGGGCATCATGATCATTCTTATAATAGCAACATATATATATATATATATTGTCATATGATTACTTATGTTAAAGTAACAATCTATTCACAATGTCAAGTATGACTGAAAAACTTCATTGAAAGCTAACAACTATAATCTTGATCATTGAAGCAATTGCAATTTATCATAACATCGAAAAGACTCAATATAAGAGCTTTTCAGCAAGTCCACATACTCAACCATCATTTAGTCTTTCACAATTGCTAACACTCACGCAATACTTATGGGTATGGAGTTTTAATCAGAACTGAGAAAGATAGGGGCTTATAGTGTTGCCTCCCAACCTTTTACCTCAAGGGTAATGTCAACAATAATAATTCATGCTAACTTATATCCAATTGGATATATATATCAGGATCTTTCCAACAAAAGGTGCTTGCCAAAGGATAAAATATAAAATGGAAAGGTGAAGATCACGATGACTCTTGCATAATGTATAAGACAAAAATAAAAGATATGCCCTTTGCAAAGGGACGCAGAGGTTGTCATGTGCTTTTATGGTTGGATGCACGAAATCTTAATGCAAAAGAACGCCACTTTATATTGCCACTTGTGATAAAGACCTTTGTTATGCAGTCTGTCGCTTTTATTACTTCCATATCACAAGACCGTATAAAGCTTATTTTCTCCACACTAATAAGTTATACATATTTAGAGAGCAATTTTTATTGCATACAACATGACAACTTACTTGAAGGATCTTACTCAATCCATAGGTAGATATGGTGGACTCTCATGGCAAAACTGGTTTAAGGGTATTTCAGAAGCAGAAGTAATTTCTACTTGGTGCAAGGAATTTGGCTAGCATGAGAGAGAAAGACAAGCTCAACATGTTGGATGATCCATGACAATATACTTTATTTCGGATATAAGAAAACATAACCCATTACGTTGTCTTCCTTGTCCAACCTCAACTCTTTAGCATGTCATATTTTAATGAGTTCTCACAATCTTAAAAGATGTCCAAGATAGTATATTTGTATGTGAGAACCTCTCTTTCTTTATTACTTCCTATTAATTGCAACGATGACCAAAACTATGTTTGCCAACTCTCAACAACGTTTATTCATCATAATCTTTATATGTGAAGTCATTACTCTCCATAAGATCAATATGATCTCTTTACTTCTTTTTATTCTTACTTTTTTCTTTTTATTCCCTCAAGATCATAGCAAAATAGCAAAGCCCTTGACTCAACACTAATTTTTATTATATATAGCTCACGGACTCGATTACATAGAGGGATCATAAGGCAAAACTCAAAACTAAATCTTACCAAAACTTCATTCTACTAGATCGAGATATTACTTAGAAGGATCGAACTAAGAAAAACGGTAAAGATAGGAGTGTGATGGTGATACGATATCGGGGCACCTCCCCCAAGCTTGGCAGTTGCCAAGGGGGGTGCCCATACCCATGTGATTGTGTCTCCTTTGCTGGTGAAGAGGGTGGTGATGGATATTCGCACATCGAGCGTAGGAGCTCTTCCAACTTGCGGATAATGCCCTTGAGTGCGATGATATGATCCTTCAACAAAATATTTTCACGTGTGAGATACTTGTTCTGTATGTGAGCTAACTCAATCATCTTGAAAGCTTCAATCTCAGTTGGGGTAAAGAGGCCGGGAAGAGGTTGGATGTCTTCTTCTCCCGCCGGAGCTTGATCCTCCGTAACCTTCTTGATCCTATCCTCCTTGTTGATCTCCCCGGGTTCTTCTCTCTTCAGCTCCATCTTCATCAGCCAAGCATCGTTTCCTTCATTGTTGGAGGAGGGTGACGACATGATGCCTGGCCTTGACAAATCTGTCAGAAAACAGCACCAAACAAAGATAGAGGATATTTGCGTGATACGGTGGTCAAAACCTTCAGGAGATTATACAATAAATTTTTACCGATCAAAAGAAGTATCGTGCAAGAAAACGGAGTCCAAAGAGCACACGAGGTGCCCACAAGGCAGGGGGCGCGCCCTAGGGGGGCTCCCTCCACCCTCGTGGATGCCTGGTGTCCTTCCCGGAATACTTCTTATTTTCCTATTTTCTTAAATATTCCAAAACGGAGAAAAAATACTATGAGAACTGTTTTGGAGTTGGTTTACTTACCGTACCACATACCTATTCCTTTTCGGAGTCTGGAACATTCTGGAAAGTGTCCCTTATGTATTCCTCCGGGGTTACGGTTTCAACAATATTAGTTTCAACATTTATTGGGTTACCTGAGATACAATGTTTGATTCTTTGACAGTTCACCACCTTCGGATTTGTGCCTTCGAAGTTGTTGATTTTTATGGCACCGGAACGATAGACTTCCTCGATAGTGTAAGGGCCTTCCCATTTAGAGAGAAGTTTTCCTGCAAAAAATCTTAAACGAGAGTTGAAAAGCAACACATAGTCACCTACATTTAAACTCACGCTTTTGTATCCTTTTGTCATGCCATCTTTTAACATTTTCCTTAAACAGTTTGGCATTCTCGTAAGCCTGGGTTCTCCATTCATCAAGTGAGATAATATCAAATAACCTTTTCTCACCAGCAAGTTTGAATTCATAATGGAGCTCTTTAATAGCCCAATATGCCTTATGTTCTAGTTCGAGAGGTAAGTGACATGCTTTTCCATAAAACATTTCATATGGAGACATGCCCATAGGGTTTTTATATGCAGTTCTATAAGCCCATAATGCATCATCAAGTTTCTTGGACCAATTCTTTCTAGATCTATTAACAGTCTTTTGCAAAATTAATTTAAGCTCTCTGTTACTCAGCTCTACTTGGCCACTAGATTGTGGGTGATAAGGAGATACAATTCTATGATTAACATCATACTTAGCAAGCATTTTACGAAAAGCACCATGAATAAAATGTGAACCACCATCAGTCATTAAGTATCTAGGGACTCCATACCTCGGAAAAATAACTTCTTTAAGCATCTTAATAGAGGTGTTGTGATCAGCACTACTAGTTGGAATAGCTTCTACCCACTTAGTAACATAATCAACAACAACTAAAATATGTGTATGCCCATTAGAGGCAGGAAAAGGTCCCGTATAATCAAAGCCCCAAACATCAAATGGCTCAATAACAAGAGAATAGTTCATAGGCATTTCTTGACGTCTACTAATATTACCAATTCTTTGACACTCATCAGAAGACAAGACAAACTTACGGGCATCTTTGAAGAGAGTAGGCCAATAAAAACCAGATTGCAATACCTTATGCGTAGTTCTATCTCCAGCGTGGTGTCCTCCATATGCCTCGGAGTGACACTTGCATAGCATCTGTTCCTGTTCATGCTCAGGTACACAACGTCTAATAACACCATCTACTCCTTTATAAAGTTGTGGGTCATCCCAAAAGTAATGTCTTAAATCATAGACAAACTTTTTCTTTTGCTGGTATGTAAAACTAGGTGGTATGAATTTAGCAACCATGTAATTAGCATAATCAACATACCAAGGAGCAATACGAGAAGCATTTATGACAGCTAATTGTTCATCAGGAAAGTTATCATCAATAGGTAGTGGGTCATCAAGAACATTCTCTAACCTAGACAAGTTGTCTGCAACGGGGTTCTCAACTCCCTTTCTATCAATAATATGTAAATCAAATTCTTGTAGCAAGAGAACCCATCTAATAAGTCTAGGTTTAGCATCTTTATTTTCCATAACATATTTTATAGCAGCATGATCAGTGTGAATAGTTACTTTAGAATCAACAATATAAGGTCTGAACTTATCACAAGCAAATACAACTGCTAAAAAATCTTTTTCAGTAGTAGGATATTTTCTCTGGGCAGTGTCTAGAGTTTTACTAGCATATTGAATAACATTTAGTTTCTTATCAACTCTTTGTCCTAGAACAACACCTACAGCATAATCACTAGCATCATACATAATTTCAAAGGGTAAATTCCAATCAGGTGGCTGAACAATAGGTGTAGAAATAAAAGCTTTCTTAAGTATTTCAAATGCTTCTACACAATCATCATCGAAGACAAAAGGAATATCTTTTTGTAATAGATTAGTTAGAGGCCTAGAAATTTTACAAAAGTGCTTAATGAACCTCCTATAAAAACCGGCATGACCAAGGAAACTTCTTATACCTTTGATGTCCTTGGGACACGGCATGTTTTCAATTGCATCCACTTTAGCTTTATCAACTTCAATACCTCTTTCAGAAATTTTATGCCCCAAGACAATGCCTTCATTAACCATAAAGTGGCACATCTCCCAATTCAGAAAAAGACTAGTATCTTCGCATCTCCGCAAAACTCGTTCAAGGTTGCTCAAGCAATCATCAAAAGAGGATCCATAAATAGAGAAATCATCCATGAATACCTCAAAAATCTTTTCACAAAAGTCCGAGAATATAGCCATCATGCATCTTTGAAAGGAAGAAGGTGCATTACATAAACCAAAAGGCATGCGTCTATAAGCAAAAGTACCGAAAGGGCAAGTAAAAGTGGTCTTTTCTTGATCTTCCGCTGACACAGGTATTTGAGAGAAACCAGAGTAACCATCTAGAAAGCAAAAATCTGTATGTTTGGATATTCTTTCTAGCATTTGATCAATAAAAGGTAAAGGGTAATGATCTTTTTAGTAGCTTTATTTAATTTGAGGAAATCAATTACCATCCTATAACCTGTAATAATTCTTTGCGGGATCTATTCATCTTTATCATTAGGAACAACAGTAATACCTCCCTTCTTAGGGACACAATGGACATGACTTACCCACTGACTATCAGCAACGGGATAAATTATACCTACCTCAAGGAGCTTTAGTATTTCCTTTCTTACCACTTCCTTCATCTTAGAATTTAACCATCGTTGGTGATCAATAACTGGTTTGGCATCTTCTTCCAATTTTATTTTGTGTTGGCGTAGAGTGGGACTAATGCCCTTAAGATCATCAAGAGTATATCCAATAGCAGCACGGTGCTTCTTCAGAGTTTTCAATAATCTTTCCTCTTCCTACTCTGAAAGGTTAGCACTAATAATAGCAGGATATATCTTGTTTTCATCGAGATAAGCATATTTAAGAGTATCAGGTAATGGTTTAAGCTCAAACACGGGATCACCCTTGGGTGGTGGAGGATCCCCTAGGATTTCAACGGGTAAGTTGTGTTTAAAAATAGGACCCTGTTTAAACAATACTTCATCTATCTCCCTTCTTTTATTCATAAACATATCATTTTCATGGTGTAGCAAATATTGTTCTAAATGATCAGTAGGAGGCACGACAATAGAAGCAAGACCAATAATTTCATCCTTACTAGGCAATTCTTTATCATGGGGTTATCTACGAAACTTAGGAAAATTAAACTCATGAGACAAATCCCCTAAACCAATAGTAACAACATCCTTTTCGCAATCAATCTTAGCATTAACAGTATTCAAGAAGGGTCTACCAAATATAATGGGACAAAAGTCATCTTGTGGGGAACCAAGAACAAGAAAATCACCAGGATATTTAACTTTCCCACACAAGATTTCAACATCTCTAAAAATCCCAATTGGTGAAATAGTATCTCTATTGGCAAGCTTAATTGTAACATCAATTTCTTCTACCTCAGCAGGTGCAATATCATGCATGATTTCTTCATATAAGGAATAAGGTATTGCACTGGCACTACCACCCATATCACATAAGCCATGATAACAATGATCTCCTATTTTAACAGAAATAACAGGCATGCCTACAACAGGTCTATGTTTCTTAGCATCGGGTCTAGCAATTCTAGCAGCTTGATCACAGAAATAAATAACATGCCCATCAATATTATCAGCCAAGAGATCTTTAACCATAGCAATACTAGGTTCAACTTTCATTTGCTCAGGTGGTGTGTATGTTCTAGTATTACTCTTACGAACCACAGTTGAAGCTTTAGCATGATCCTTTATCCTAACAGGCAAGGGAGGTTTCTCAATATAAGTGGAAGGAACAATAGGATCATTATAAGTGATAGTCTATTCTTCAACTATAATAGGTGCAACTACTTTTACTTCAGTGGGAGGATTATATTTAAACCACTTCTCCTTAGGGAGATCAACATGAGTAGCAAATGATTCGCAGAAAGAAGCTACTATCTCAGAGTCAAGTCCATCTTTAGTGCTAAACTCACGGAAGACATTGGTACCCATAAAAGATTTAACACAATCAGACTTAGGTGTCATACCTAACTCCTTACCATCGTCGGAATCCCAATCTTCAGAGTTGCTTTCAATTCTTTCGATAAATCTCATTTGAATTCAATAGTCTTCATCATAAAATACCCAACACAAGAAGTATCGAGCATGGTGCAATTGTTGAGAGAAAGTCGAGCATAAATTTTTTGAATAATCATTTCTCTTGAGAGCTCATGGTTGGGGCATGAATATAACATTGACTTAAGCCTCCCCCAAGCTTGAGCGATGTTTTCTCCTTCACGAGGCCAAAAATTATATATATAATTACGATCACGATGAACAAGATGCATAGGATAAAACTTCTGGTGAAATTCCAATTTCAATCGTTTATTGTCCCAGGATCCCATATCATCACATAGCCTATACCATGTCAATGCTTCTCCCTTCAAAGATAAAGGGAAAACCTTCTTCTTAATAACATCCTCAGGCATACCTGTGATAACCCACAAGTATAGGGGATCGCAACAACTTTCGAGGGTAGAGTATTCAACCCAAATTTATTGATTCGACACAAGGGGAGCCAAAGAATATTCTTGAGTATTAGCAGTTGAGTTGTCAATTCAACCACACCTGGATAACTTAGTATCTGCAGCAAAGTATTTAGTAGCAAAAGTGGTATGATAATAATGGTAACAGTAGCAACATTAAAGATAAATGTTTTTGGGTTCTTGTAATAGTTGTAACAGTAGCAACGGAGAAGTAAATAAGCGAAGAACAATATATGAAAAGCTCGTAGGCAATGTTATTAGTGATGGATAATTATGCCGGATGCGATTCCTCATGCGATAGTTATAACATAGGGTGATATAGAACTAGCTCCAGTTCATCAATGTAATGTAGGCATGTATTCCGTAAATAGTCATACGTGCTTATGGAAAAGAACTTGCATGACATCTTTTGTCCTACCCTCCCGTGGCAGCGGGGTCCTAGTGGAAACTAAGGGATATTAAGGCCTGCTTTTAACAGAGAACCGGACCAAAGCATTAACACATGGTGAATACATGAACTCCTCAAACTACGGTCATCACCGAGAAGTGTCCCGATTATTGTCACTTCGGGGTTGTCCGATCATAACACATAATATGTGACTATAGACTTGCAAGATAGGATTAGGAACACACATATATTCATGAAAACATAATAGGTTCAGATCTGAAATCATGGCACTCGGGCCCTAGTGACAAGCATTAAGCATAGCAAAGTCATAGCAACATCAATCTTAGAACATAGTGGATACTAGGGATCAAACCCTAACAAAACTAACTTGATTACATGGTAAATCTCATCCAACCCATCACCCTCCAGCAAGCCTACGATGGAATTACTCACGCACGGCAGTGATCATCATGAAATTGGTGATGGAGGATGGTTGATGATGACGACGGCGACGAATCCCCCTCTCCGGAGCCCCGAACGGACTCCAGATCAGCCCTCCCGAGAGAGATTAGGGCTTGGCGGCGGCTCCGTGTCGTAAAACGTGATGAAACTTTCTCTCTGATTTTTTTCTCCGTGAGACGGAAGATATAGAGTTGGAGTTGTGGTCGGTGGAGGTCCAGGTGGCCCACAAGATAGGGGGCGCGCCCTATAGGGGGGGCGCCCCCCTGTGTCATGGATAGGCGCTGGGCCCCCTGATGTATTTCTTTCGCCCAGAAATTCTTATTAATTCCAAAAAGTGCCTCCGTGGATTTGCAGGTCATTCTGAGAACTTTTCTTTTCTACACATAAAACAACATCATGGTAGTTCAGTTGAAAACAGCGTCAGTCCGGGTTAGTTTCATTCAAATCATGCAAGTTAGAGTCGAAAACAAGGGCAAAAGTGTTTGGAAAAGTAGATACGTTGGAGACGTATCAACTTCCCCAAGCTTAAACCTTTGCTTGTCCTCAAGCAATTCAGTTGATAAACTGAAAGTTATAAAGAAAAACTTTTACAAACTCTATTTGCTCTTATTTTTGTAAACATGAAAAGCCAGCATACAAGTTTCAGCAAATATTACGAACTAACCATACTCACAATAACACTTGGGTCTCACAATTACTCATATCAATAGCATAATCAGCTAGCGAGCAATAATAATAAAACTCGGATGACAACACTTTCTCAAAACAATCATAACATGATATAACAAAATGGTATCTCGCTAGCCCTTTTTGAGACCGCAAAACATAAATGCACAACACCTTTAAAGATCAAGGACTGACTAAACATTGTAATTCATGGTAAAAGAGATCCAGTCAAGTCATACACAATATGAACCAATAATAATGAACGCAAATGACAGTGTGCTCTCCAGCGGGTGCTTTTAATAAGAAGGATGATGACTCAACATAATAGTAAATAGATAGGCCCTTCGCAGAGGGAAGCGGGGATTTGTAGAGGTGCCAGAGCTCGATTTTAAAATAGAGATTGAATAACATTTTGAGCGGCATACTTTCGCTGTCAATGCAACACCTATGAGATGGTTGTATTTTACATACTAAATGCATTATAGGCAGTTCCCAAACAGAATGGTAAAGGTTTATACTCCCCCAACCACCAACAAGCATCAATCCATGGCTTGCTCGAAACAACGAGTGCCTCCAACATACAACAGCCCTAGGGGAGTTTTGTTTAATTATTTTGATTTGCTTTGATCTTTTTGGATCATGGGACTGGTCATCCCGGTTACCGGCCCTTTCTCGTGAATGAGGAGCGGAGTCCACTCCTCTGAGAATAACCCACCTAGCATGGAAGATATAGGCAGCCCTAGTTGTTACATGAGCTGCTCGAGCATACACAACAGAATTTCATTTGAAGGTTTGGAGTTTGGCACATACAAATTTACTTGGAACGGCAGGTAGATACCGCATATAGGTAGGTATGGTGGACTCATATGGAACAACTTTGGGGTTTAAGGAGTTTGGATGCACAAGCAGTATTCCCGCTTAGTAAAGGTGAAGGCTAGCAAAAGACTGGGAAGCGACCAACTGAGAGAGCGACAATAGTCCTAAGCATGCATTAAAATTAAATCACCCCGAGTACAAGCATGAGTAGGATATAATCCACCATGAACATAAATATCATGAAGGCTATGTTGATTTGATTCAACTACATGCGTGAACATGTGCCAAGTCGAGTCACTCAATTCATTCAAAGGAGGATACCATCCCATCATATCACATCATAATCATTCTAATAGCATGTTGGCACGCAAGGTAAACCATTATAACTCATAGCTAATCAAGCATGGCACAAGTAACTATAATCTCTAAATGTCATTGTAAATATGTTTACTTCATAATAGCTGACTCAGGAACAATGAACTCATCATATTTACAAAAACAAGAGAGGTCGAGTTCATACTAGCTTTTCTCACCCCAATAAGTCCATCATATATCATCATTATTGCCTTTCACTTGCACAACCGAACGATGTGTATAATAATAAGAGTGCACATGCATTGGGCTAAGCTGGAATCTGCAAGCATTCAACTCACGAGGGAAGACAAGTAATATGGGCTCTAAGTTAAATAAACAATCATGCAATATGAGAGCCACTAAACATTTTCAATATGGTCTTCTCGACCCCCAAAGGAAAGAAAAGAAAATAAAACTATTTACATGGGAAAGCTCCCAACAAGTAAAAGAAGAACGAGAAATATTTTTGGTTTTTCATTTTAATTCCTACTACACGCAAGGAAATTAAAATAACTAAATTTTTTTGGTTTTTCTCAAGGTTTATCAATCACACAAGAAGAAAACTAGAAAAACAAATTTAAACTAGCATGGATAATACAATGAAAGGGTCACTAAAAAAAGACACATCCGCGACATTTTGGGCCGAACGAATTTTTTTTCTGTCATACATATGACACTTCTATGACGATAATTGTGACAAAACCCGGTATCATCATAGATGTGGTGGGCTCCTACTTCTATGACAAAAAATCATGATAGAAAATGGGCTTTTCGTCCTGGGCGAGCCGGAGACGCAGCTGCATGACATTCTTTGGGCCGTCCATGACGGAAAAAACCGTGGTAGAAGCGAGGGGGAGGAAAATTTTGGGGAGTTGCCGGTTACGGTAGGAGGTCGGGGGCCGAGCGATGCACGTTTCTCTCGTACACGTACGCGCGTGTGTGCGAGGCGTTGGCTCTAACTGAACCCGAGCGAGGCGTTGGGCTCTAACTGAACCCGAGCGATTGCACTGCAGGCTACGCGTTACTGAACCCGAGCGATCGATCGATGGCTGTTAACTGAACCCGATGGAGCGATTCCTTCGCTACTGCTGCTAA